>NC_080188.1:126629290-126934049 GCF_030028045.1 Hippopotamus amphibius kiboko | reverse complement strand
GCACTGCTAAGTCTGACACAATCAGGAGGCTGGAGAATCCTCTTTCCCAAATGCTAGCTCTGGAATTACACCACTTTGGCCAAGGATGGGGAAGCTACCATTGGAGAGTGTTGGTTCTGGGAATGCGCTGCCTTGTCTGGCATCTGTGGACTAGGAAATCAGTATCAGAACTGCTGGCTCCAGAACTCACCGTGCCTGGTAGGCTGCATGGCACCATGCCTTTTATGTTGCTGTCCACCCCGTGTGACCAGCACTGCAGTCAGGTCTCATGTGAGTGCATCTGTCCAGCAGAATCTAAATCACACCCAGAACCTGAGTTATAAGCAAGCCTGGGAATTGAAGTGTTTCTCTTTCCAGCCTCTGAAGTACAGGAAAGCACACCAGAAAGAGGTGGGGAGAGATGTTGAGGGAGTTGATTTACCACATCTGCCAGATTTCACTCTCTCATTCACTTGACATTCATGTGCATCCTTCTTCTCATCCTCAGACATCCCAACAATGACATCAACAACCACACAGCCCCAACATAATGTAACTCTCTCGTATACATATGTAAAAGCTCTAACTTCCTCCCTAACAGGGAACAGTAATAACTCAATGTCCATCAGTCATCATGTTCATTTCTGGGTGTTGTTCATCTTCCTTTGGTTCGGTCCCAATTCCATCTTGATATCCTGTAACCTACAGATTTAAATATGAGCCACCACCAACACACCCTCTGTCAGTTCTCAACCTTCACACTATTGACATTCAGAGTCAGATAATTCTTTGTTGTGGGACTTCTCTGTGCACCATAGGGTGTTTAGCAGTATTCGTGGTCTCTACCCACTAGATGCCAGTAGCACCTCCTCCAGTCACAACAATCAAAAATGTCTCCAGACATTGTCAATATCTCCTGTGTGTCAAAATCACCCCAGTTGAGAAATACTGGTTTATGTAAAATAGAAGGGGAAAAGAAGAGGGGGAAAAGAGAAATTGGTTACATTATAGGGTGAGGAAAAAACATAAGATACCTATGTTCATTTCTGCAACAGCTTTAAGACTGTAGTTGATATTTACAACTACTTTCCTTTATGATCTTCTCCGTATTCTCTTTGCCTTCCGCCCACACCATGGTTGGTTGGGGTTCTTTCTCTGGTAAGGTGACTCAAACTTTCATTCCTAAAGGGTTTGAACCATTAATGATTCTGCCAACTTTTTGTTATGAATCTTCAGGTCTCTTCTTCCCAAATCCTTGACTGTCAGTCACCATCACCATCATCACCAGCATCACCATCAACACCATCACCATCATTACCATCAACAACATCACCATCATTACCATCAGCACCATCACCACCACCATCACCATCATTATCACCATCACCATCAACACCATCACCATCATCACCATCACCACCATCATCACCATCATCATCATCCCTATCACCATCAATACCATCACCATCACCATCATTATCACCATCACCATCATCAGCATCAGCATCACCATCATCACCACCATCACCACCATCATCATCACCATCACCATCACCAACATCACCATCACCATCACCACCATCACCATCACCATCACCACCATCACCATCATCATCACCATCATCACCATCATTATCACCATCACCACCATCACCATCATCATCACCATCATCACCATCATCATCACCATCATTATCACCATCATCACCATCACCATCACAACCATCAACACCACCATCACTGTCATCACAATCATCATCACCGTCTAATCATAGCAGGTAAATTTAAAACACAGTGCTTACTACATTCCAAGAATTAATCTATTTTACCTATATTAATTCCATTATCAGTGCAACAACCCTCTGAGGTGGGTACCATTATTAACCCATTTTATTTATTTATTTAAAAAATATTTATTTATTTAGCTGCACTGGGTCTTAGTTGTGGCACGTGGGATCTTCATTGCCATGTGCGGAATGTTCGTGGGGCATGTGGGATCTTTAGTTGTGGCATGACCAGGGATCGAACCCAGGCTCCTGCATTGGGAGAGGGGAGTCTTAACAACTGGACCACCAGGGAAGTCCCTCACCTGTTTTGAAAAGGATACAACAGGGGTGCAGGAAGTTTAATAAATTGCTTATGGTCACATGAACAGTAAGTAGCAAAGCCAGGATTTGAACTCAGGTGGGTGACTCAAATCCATACTTTTAACTACTAAGGTGATATTACTTTTCCTACCATTGCCCTGGTGTAGAGCCACAGTTTAGACTATCTCGCTTTTTTTTTTAGTAAATTTTATTTATTTGTTTATTTATTTATTTTTAGGCTGCATTGGGCCTTTGTTACTGAGCACAGGCTTCCTCTAGTTGCGGCCAGCAGGAGCTACTCTTCATTGTGGTGTGCAGTCTTCTCATTGCCGTGGCTTCTCTTGTTGTGGAGCACAGGCTCTAGGCACACGGGCTTCAGTAGTTGCAGAGCATGGGCTCATTAGTTGTGGCTCGTGGGCTGTAGAGCACAGGCTCAGCAGTTGTGGCGCACAGGTTTAATTGTTCCACAGCATGTGGGATCTTCCCAGACCAGAGCTTGAACCCGTGTCCCCTGCATTGGCAGGCGGATTCTTAACCGCTTCACCACCAGGGAAGTCCCTAGACCATCTTGCTTTTAAACAATGTGGACTAGATGTGCTCCTCAAAGTTCTGCCCACTTGGAGGATTTCCCTTCCCTCTGTCCTTCAGTGACACCCGTGGATGTGCTGTAACGCTGTAGCAGTCCACTTCTAGCTGGTCCCAGCATATCATGTAGAACATCTGGACAGGCTCAGAACTCCCCATCAGGTCATGTGTGTGGGTAAGGAAGAAATGGCTGTGCAGGAAGAGTGTAGGGACACTGAGAATATGAGCTCCCTGCTCATTAAACTCACTTCTGCTTTCAGGCTGTGCTTGAACTTGATCTCATAGACACCACATTCACTTGATGAAGGAGAACAGCTTTGCATGCCCGACGCATGGCTTAGTGGATTGATCAAAACTTAGCATCTTATCTCGTGTGGTCATGTGATGTCATATCATTAGGTGTTTGGTCTCACCCAGGGTCAAGAAACAAACCTGAAGTGGTTTCTCAAAAGAACAAGAATTGTCTTCTGCAGAGCATGGTACCACCAAGTACCACAAACTGGGTATCTTAAACCAGCGGTCCCCAACTCTTTGGCACCAGGGAAGACAATTTTTCCACAGACGGTGGGGAGGGACGATGGTTCAGGCGGTAATGTGAGTGATGGGGAGCGATGGGGGGCGGCAGATGAAGCTTTGCTGGCCCGCCGCTCACCTCCTGCTGTGTGGCCTGGTTTCTAACAGGCTGCGGACCAGTACTGCACACTGGGGGTTGGGGATCCCCTGTCTTAAACAACAGAAATTGGTTTCTCACAGTTCTGGAAGCTAGAAGTCTGAATCAAGGTGTCACCAGAGTCAGTTCATTTTGAGGGTCTCTCTCCTAGGCTTTTTTTTGTTGTTTGGGGGGAAACTGGGTAAAGTATACATGAGGTATCTCCGTAGTATTTCTTTGTTTCTTTCTTTTTGAAAAATATTTATTTATTTGGATGCACCGGGTCTTAGTTGTGGCACACGGGATCTTTGTGCTGCACACGGGATCTTTAGTTGCAGCACGTGGGATCTAATTCCCTGACTAGGGATCGAACCCAGGCCCCCTGCATTGGGAATGTGGAGTCTTAACCACTGGATCACCAGGGAACCCCCTCTGTATTATTTATTTAAACACATGTGAATCTACAACTATATCAAGATTTAAAGTTTAATTAAAAATAGAAACAGGGAATGTGCTGCAGTTTTCCTATATAACCTTTGCCATAAGCTCCATGCCGTTTCTCAGTCTGGCACCACTGGGTCCACTGAGTCATAAGGGCGAAGAGGTAGTCTGGCATTGCAGCCTGATTCTGCTGGAGAGTCTTTTTTTTCCCTTCCTGACCACACTATAAACCTGTAAAGCTGGCTGTAACAAATTGTCACAAACTTAGCCGCTTAAAACAATACAAATGTATTATCTCACAGTTCTGGAGGTCAGAAGTCTGAAATGAGCCTCACTGGGCTAAGGTCAAGGTGTTAGCAGGGCTGCATTCCTTCTGGAGGCTCTTGGGGAGAATCTGTTCCCTTGACTCTTCCAGCTTTCAGAGGCTGCCTGCATCCTTGGCTTGTGGCCTCTTCCTCCATCTTCAAAACCAGCATCCTCAAGTCTATTTGTGGCTTGCACTACTGCTTCCCTCTGTCACTTATACGGATCCTTGTGATTACTTTGCCCCTGCCCAGATAATCCAGGATAATCTCCCCATCTCAAGATCCTTAATTTAATCGCAGCTGCAAAGTCCCTTTTGCCTTGTAAGGTAGCGTATTAACAGGTTCTGGGGATGAGGATGTGAATATTTTTGGGGGAGGCATGGTTTTGCCTGCCACACTTTGTAAATGATTCTGAGCATCATGTGTTTTCTTATTGGTGATTTTAACCTTGATCACGTGATTAAGGGAGTGTCTGTTCGGTTTCTCCACTGTCAAGTTACTATCTTTCTCTTTGTAATTAATAAATATCTTGTGGGAAGAGGCCAGATGCTTTTGACTGCATCAGTGAACTTAAAGAAAAGTGAAAAGTTCAGGGCATTAAATTCTTGGCTCAAGGCACAAAGCCCCAAGTAGTTGCCATGCCTAAAAGAATTTCTTACCCCAGTGGCCACAGGGCTAGTGTAGCTGCAAATGGGAGTTGTCATCAACAGAGAAATTGAATTCATACTATTTCCAGGTCTTTTGTGTGAAATTTACAGCATCGATTGGGAAACTGGGAACCTCAGGAGTTCGAATGACAACATTTGGAAGGAATGAGATGACGTCAAGTACCCTGAAGTCCCAAATTCCATGCCAACTGAAGCATATACTGCCCTTACAAGGGAATGCGTGGTACATGTTATGTAAGCAGTGCAGGGTAAATGCTTAATTCTTTTATTTAGCAGTTTTCAAGATAAAGAATTGGCATCTTATCATCATGCAAAGGTAGCCACTTACTTTTAACGTATTATTATGATCTCATGGCTTTAATCACAGTTGATGGGCTTCCATTTGTTACAATTTTTATTCTTATTGAAGCTCACATTACCCCATTTTTGACCTCTTCAAGTTGGCACCTGAGATATTTTGAGCGTGACCCTGGCAGTCTTTGATATCTTCTTGCTATCTGCAATGACAAGATATTCCAAGCTCCTGAGATTTCTGAATCAAAGATTAGGCACCTTTTATACTTTGCCCAATTTCTTTGCCCCAAAATGAGGTCATTTACTAACCTTCTAAAGATGTATATCATCACCATTTAACCTCAAATTCATTATGTTAAGTAAAAGAAGACAGACCCAAAGGCTCCATACTACATGATTCCATGTATATGACATTCTGGAAAAGGCAAAACTACAGGGACAGAGAACAGATCGGTGGTTGGGAGGGTTTGCAAGTGGGAGGAGGGAATTTTTTAGGGTGATGGAGTTATAGGCACGGCATTTCACATTTCTATGCATTTGTAAAAAGCAAAGATGAATTTTACTGTATGTAAATTTAAAAAATTCCTGTATATGCTTAAATCTGTTTTGGAACCCTTACCTCTTTAATTAATTCTTTGTTACTTGCTGGGCCATGCGCCTCCGTTTTGATGACAATAGTTTTCTGATCTAGATTAAGTTTTATATAAGAATCCTATTGATAGTATTAATTCAAAATGTACATATAAACTGCACATATTTAAAATGTACAATTTGATGAGTCTTGACATATATGTACACCCATGAAACCAACACCACAATCAAAACAATGAACATCTCCATCACCCTCAAGAGTTTCCTCATGACCCTTGATAGTCCCTTCCTCTCTTGTTCCTTGCCCAGTCTCATCTCTCAGCACTCACTTATCTGCTTTCTGTTACTATAGATTTTTGCATTTTCTTTCTTTAAAATTAAAAAAAATTATGTTTGTTTACTATTTGTGTCTTTCTTTCTTTCTTTCTCTCTTTCTCTTTCTTTCTTTCTCCTCCTCCTCCTCCTTCTTCTTCTTCTTCCTTCCTGCCTTCCTGCCTTCCTGCCTGCTTGCTTGCTTGCTTTTGGATGTGTTGGGTCTTTGTTGCTGTGCACAGACTTTCTCTAGTTGCAGCGAGTGGGGCCTACTCTTTGTTGCGGTACATGGGCTCTAGGCACACAGGCTTTGGTAGTTGTAACTTGCAGACTCTAGAGCACAGGTTCAGCAGTTGTGGCGCATGTGTTTAGTTGCTCCTCAGCATGTGGGATCTTCCCAGATGAGAGATCGAACCCATGTCCCCTGCATTGGCAGGCAGATTCTTAATCACTGTGTCAGAGGGAAATCCTGCATTTTCTTTCTTTTCCTTTTTTTTTTTTGGCCATGCTGCGTGGCATGTGGGATCTTAATTGCCTGACCAGGCCAGTGCCTGGTCAAACCAGTGCCCCCTGCTTTGGAAGCATGGTGTCTTAACAACTGGACCGCCAGGAAGTCCCCTAGATTTTTCCATTTTCTATAATTTTATATAAATAGGACCATATAGTAGGTATTCTTTTTTGGGGGGAGTGAGTCTAGTGTCTTTCACTTAGCATTAGTATCTTGAGAGCCATCCATGTTGTTGTGTGTATCAGTAGTTCTTTCCAAAAAAAAAAAAAATTTATTTTATTATTTATTTGTTTCTTTGTTTTATTTTTGGCTGTGTTGGGTCTTCATTGCTGCGCACAGGCTTTCTCTAGTTGTGGTGAGCTGTGGCTACCCTTTGTTGCGGTGCGCCTCTCTTGTTGCGGAGCAGGGACTCTAGGTGCGCAGGCTTCAGAAGTTGCGGTGTGTGGGCTCAGTAGTTGTGGCTCAAGGGCTATAGAGTGCAGGCTCAGTAATTGTGGTGCACAGGCTTAGTTGCTCCATAGCATGTGGGATCTTCCTGACCCAGGAATCAAACCTGTGTCCCCTGCATTGGCAGGTGGATTCTTAACCACTGCACCACCAGGGAAGGCCCAGTAGTTCTTTACTTTTTAATTGGCATAGCAACCCTTTGTATGGCTATACCATAATTTGTTTATCCATTCACCTGTTGATGGACATTTGGGCTTTTTCCAATTTTGTGCTACTATAAAGCTACTATGAGTATTTGTGTACAAGTCCTTGTATGGACATATGCTTTCATTTCTCTTAGATCTGTACCTAGGATTAGGATGTCTGGGTCATGAAGTAGATATGTATTTAACTTTTTAATAAACTGTGAATTTTTCCCTCCAAAATGATAGTACCATTTTATATTGTCATCAACACTGTATGAGAGTACCAGTTGGCTCCTACCAAAGCCAACCCTCAGTATGGTCAGTCTTTTTAACTTAGTTGTTCTAATAGGTGTATAAATGGTATCTCATTGTGGTTTCAATTTGCATTTCCTTGATGGCTAATGATGTCAAGCATATTTTATTTGCTGATCTATAATCTGTATATCTTCTTTGGTGACATATCTGTTCCAATCATCTCCATTTTTAAAATGGGGTAATTTGACTTATTACCGAGTTACGAGTTTTTTGTATATTCAAGTTTTTTGTTGGATGCATGTTTTGCTAATATTTTCTTCCAGTTTGTCACTTGTATTTTTGTTTTCACTACAGTGTATCCCGAGGAGCAAAAGTTTTAAATTTTGATGAAGTCCAATTTATCATTTTTTTTTAATTTTATGGTTCATGCTTTTGGTGTTATATCTGAGAAGATTGTGATCACAAATATTTCTGCTATTTTTTAAAAAGAATTTTTAGTTTAAGCACTTACACTCAGGTTTACTGTTCCACACTCCAGTATTTTGATGACAGCATGTCTGTAGTCTAAATTAGGTTTTGTATCAGAAGCATATATGTAACCGAGCAGGACCCTACGAAGTCTTCCCAGAACAGACCTCCATCAGGTCTTCCACCTGCCTTTCGTCTGTAGAAAAGTTTTAGTCAAAGAATACATTTAATCAGAGAAGTGGGAAAGTTCAGAAAGACAGGCAAACAGTCAAGCAAGACAAAATAATAATCCTCTAGCCTTTAAACAAAGTCAAGGACCTTTAGTTCCTCTGCAAGGAGGAGAATTAATATCCTGAACTATGTCCTTTGAGCTCTTTTGCAGATAGTGAAACTCCCAGCAGGTGGAAGACATTAATTGTATGCTGCCCACAAGCATGTAGACCCCAGACTGGTTAGAATCAGAAGGTTGATGATGTTGACTCCTGATTACGTCACCACCAACCAATCAGAAGAATGTCCATGAGCTGATCACCCCCCCCCCTTCCCCACAACCCCTGTCCCTCACTTTGTCTTTAAAAACCTTTCCCTGAAAGTCTTTGGGGGAGTTGGGGCCTTTTAAGCACTAGCTGCCTGGACTCCTTGCTTGGTACCCTGCAATAAACGCTGCCCTTTCCTTCACCACAACCAGGTGTCAGTAGATTGGTTTTATTGCTTTGGCTTTATTTTTGATTGGTTTTATTTTTATCTGCTGCTTGGGCAAGCAGACTCAAATTTGGTTCAAACATATATATGGGGTTTTAATTAGAAATACAAGAATATTTTTCTGGTTTTAAAAATAGAAAATGTTCCTGATTTGATGTTTATTCATTTATTTTTAATTACACAGATGACACAGGAGAATAAACTGGACAAAAAGAGCAAAGGTACATAGAGAAGAAAGTCACTCTGGCTGATGTTTTTCATTCAGGAAATCTGGGTTAGCTCACCATTTACTTATTATTTTCCCAATTCAAGATTCATTAGTTTATGTACAAAAATGCTGTATATAGTATGCTGTTGAGATATTATGGCAATAATTTTACCATCTTTTCATGGCTGTGTTCCCTTATTCCAAAGACAATAAATGATAAATGAAAAACTTGTGTCATGACAAAGACTTAGTACATGCAAATTTAAGTTTAAAAAGTAACTCAGAGGATTCAGGTTCTGGACACAGGAGAAATTCCTCTGAGTCGTGATCCATGTCTTCTTGCTCCCCAAGACTGAGATGAGAAGGCTTCTCAGAGGATACTAATACCTTTCAGATGGGTTAGAAAGACAACCTAGGTTGCAAGAGAAACCAGAAGTTTCCTCATTATGCCTGCACTTCCTAAGATGTAAGAGTTTAGTTGTGTGGTCTTTTTTAAATCTAACTTCAAACGGCTATCAACATGGTCCAGTTTCTTCTCCACTTCCCCCAATTAACTAAACATGGAAATAGCAAGAAAAGCACATATGATGTCTTTGACATAAAATCCAGAACAGAGCTGATAACATCTCCCACTGAATCACCAACCTTGACTTCACCTAGAGGGAGTACGGGTGTTTGTCATCTACTTCAGCCAGAAAACTATCATGGCATGATCTCCACCTGTAATCAGGTCCAGCTAACCATTCACTAGTTTCTTACTGAAACTCTGGTGCCCTTCACAAATCCCTGCACTTTTATCTCCATAGGTGAAACATAGATCAGTATCATTTCGACAGATTTTAAGTCATCAAATACTGAATCATTTTGCACTGAAAGAGCTGTGCTTGCACTTAAAAATGTAGGCTTATTTCTTCTGCCATCTTTGAAACCTAGAGTAGTAAAGTCAAGGAATAGTTTACTTGAAAGGGGGCTGAGTGGGTTTTCCCTCTTGCCTCCAGGATCTGACTTGGTAACTACACAAGTCAGTGGACTTGTCTCCATTGTTTTATTAGCCTGTCTTGCTACAAATCCTGTCCTGATCCATAGAGGGCGCTGAAGAGACAATGGCGGAAGAGTGGGTCTTCCTGGTTCTGGTGTGCCTTCTTTGCCGGTCTCCAGCAGAGCCTCGTTTCTCTAGTGCTCAGCTGTTGCACTCACAGTTTTCCCACACGAGACTCCTCCGGGGCAGAGTTTCCTCCAGCATCTGGCTCATGGAGAATGGTTCTTTCCAGCGACCAACTCCTGCTGACGTCAGCTTCCCCAGCTCCCAGTTTCTGAGTAGGTGGTAGCCAGCCGTGCCCAGCAGCCAGCAGCTGCCCCTGGCTTATCCTCTGGCAACTTTGCAGTGTTGCCAGGAAGCACTCTAGCAACTTCTCATTGCCCTCTCCATTGAAATCTGGCCCCAGTCTGGAGGCCGGGGTGGGGGGAATGGGGGGGTTGGCAGGGACCGTTCTTCCTTGGGCACTCTCTCTTAGCCTTAGGGTGGGGGCTCCTTCCTATACCTGCTGACTCTTTGTTCTTTAGAGTTCTCTTTAACTCTTACTAGTAAGTCCTCTATTATTCCAAACCCCTAGAAATAATTATTTATATTAAACTTTCCCTATTCACATCACTATATGAACCCTGTCTCCTGATTGGACCCTGACTGATACAACCATGTTATAATAACCTCTGATATTCTTTAGGGCATGTCTGGCTTTGTGTTTCTTTTTCAAACTGAGACAGGCTGGGACCTGGGACCTGGGACCTGGGACCCTTTGCTGCAGTGCTTGCACCTGGACAAATGTCTCCTGGAGAAACAAAATACAAAGAAACTATTAGGGACTAAAATTAATTGCATGCACGTGCAGTTGGGGCAAATTATGGACAACAAGATACAAAAAGACCAAAAAACCCCTACTGCCACTTCTGAAGATCCGGGAGCAAAAGCAGGGTACTGGGCCCTGCACACACTACCACCAAAGGGTGGGCAAACCACCTAAGCTACCCCTCTAGCCTGTCCCCTGGACACACCCCTACCCTCACCCCATAAAAGGGAATCCGTTACTTGTTTTCGCTCCCCCCTGCTGCATCAGGGGCCCCAGTAAAGCCTTGCCTGAATTTCTTATCTGGCCTCTTATCAATTTCTATTGATTGGAGAAGGCCAGGAATCCTGGTCAGTAACAAAACTGTCCTAAGTTATTCGCCCTCATTTTTTCTCCAGGATGAATTTCAAAATCAGTTTTCAAAAGCTATAAAACAACCCTTAAGATTTTAATTAGGACAACCTTGAAATAACACGTTAAGTTATTGAGAATGTGCGTCTTTAAAATAGTGTCTTCCTATCTGGAAACATGAGTTAGTTCCTGAGGTAAGTAAGGCTCTTAATCGTTGTGTCTTCTTATTCCTCCTCATGGGAAATTGTTTCTTCATTTTGCTGTGAGCACCTTAAGAACAGCTGTGTTCTACTAAAGTCTCACTGCTGCTTCTGCTGGGTAGCCAAGGCATAGAAACAGCCTGGGATTAATTTTTATGGTAATTTCTCACTTGAGTTTCCCACCCAATGGGCTAATTCAGGGCCCATGCCTTTCCGAAGAGTAAGGACCATTTTTTCCCAGCCAAAGCCACAGCTGAGACAAGGTTCCTGGTTGCCTCCCTGGGCCAGTGGAAAGTTTGCCCTCTTTACAAAGCAACTGCAGTCTCCAAGGGTCTTGTCTTTGTGCAGGGGCCCCATTTCCAACTCATCCCCTCTCAAAGCCTGGAGCTCCATCTGTTGTTCCTGCATGAGGTCAAAAGTCAAGCCTTCAGGAACTCCCTGGTGGTCCAGTGGTTAGGACTGTGAGCTTTCACTGCTGGGGGCCCGGGTTCGATCCCTGGTCAGGAAAATAAGATCCTGCAAGCCGTGAGGTGAGGCCAAAACAAAACAAACAAAAAAACACAGACGTAGAGAACAAACATATGGACACCAAGTGGGGAAAGCGGGGAGGGTTGAGGGGAAACGAATTGGGAGATTGGGATACCAAATTGTACACTCTAAATATATGCTGTTTATTGTCTGTTAACTGTATCTCAATAAAAGTTCTTAAAAAAAAAAACCACCAAGCCTTTTCCCTTGGGGAAACTGTATGCACGTGGACCCTTGTGGAAACTCCAGGCTGTGAGGTTGAGGTGGCCTTTTAAGTAGCATGCTGATATAACAAAGTTGAATGATTGACATGCAGGATCTAGTTCCCTGACCAGGGATCGGAATCCAGGCCCCCTGCATTGGGAGGGTGGAGTCTTTAACTGCTAGACCACCAGGGCAGTCCTAAGTGTGGTATTTCTCAATAATAATTTTGTCTATGGAGTCATGGTCATCAAAGGTTATGAAAGCAAAGCCTCACTTTTTGCCACTGCCTAGGTCAGTCAGGATTTCAATCACTTCAGTTTTCCCATACTCTTCAAAATAATCTCTTAGGCGATGTTCTTCCATGTCTTCTTTAATGCCACCAGCAAGAGTCTTTTTCACAGTTAGGTGGGCACCAGGTCTTTGAGAATCTTCTCTTGAGACGGTCCTCTTTGGTTCCACAGCTCTTCCACCTGATGCCGTAGAGTCCATCTAGGGAGTGGATTCGTGATCTCCGAAGGAAAAGAAATTCTCTTCGGGATCAATAACAAGCCACTGCTCAGGTTTAAGTTACAGAATAACAGTTTATTAAGAAGAAAGTACAATAGCTTCTGGCACAGACACCAGAAGGGGGTGGAGAGATCCCAGAAGGGGTCTTACAGGAGTGAATTATATGCCTTCAGAGCGGAGTTAATTACACTCCCCACCTTAGGATTGATTATTAGGGTTGATTGTTAGGATTGATTGTTTCTTCAGAAATGTTCGTGATATTCAAAGAATGTCCTTACTCAGTGATCTTGTGACGTCCCAGGTAACCCCCACCCTAGAGTCATAAGAATCAGTCTTAAAGAATGAGTGAGGTTAAGTCATGTTTTTCCAGTTCTTCCACCCCTCCCCCAGCCAAGTCAGCCCCTGGAACGCTCATAACCCCCCTCTTTGAGATGGAAATTAGTGCTGCAGGGAAAAGGGGCACTGTTTTCCTCTACTTCCTGCTGAGAAGGGGTGTCTTCATTCAAGGGAAAGCAGCATTATTTCCATCATTCCTTTCGGGGCACCCTGGATCCAAAGGGCCTAAGTAAAATCCAGCATAGCCCGGGGCATAAACGGAAGAATGCTCCACAACCATGTGTAAGTTGAAGGCTTGCAGCCGTCTGGAAATCAATCTGCTTATACAATTAAAAAGACAAGGAGCAAACAATAAGAATAAAATGAAACATATAGTAACAGTTAATAACATCCTTCCCCGTGATGATCCAGTAATCCAGGACCTAAAGTTATCCCAAAGACAGACCTCAGGTGAGCTTAAAGACTGTATCATTTGACTCATGTGGTTAGTATAATGAGTTATGTTGGAGCTCTCATTTGGAATATAAGTACAACATTCGGTATGAATGACAGCACAGCTTCCTCCTTGGGCTTCTGTTATTATATCTAAGGCCATCTTATTTTGTAACACTGCTTTTCGCCTTTAAATCTGTTCTGTATTAAGGGCCCTTATGGTCATCAGGCTATCATTCAAGGCTTGCTGAGTAAAATTTGTCCAAAGATTACCTTTAGAGTTAAGAAGGCCAGATATATCATGGGATGTAAGAACTGTTAGGTTTCGACCATTAGCAAATTTGAGAGCTTCAGGTACTAGCAAAGAAATAGCGGCCACTATCCTTAGACAGTGAGGCCATCCCTGAGCCACCACACCTAAAGTTTTACTTAAATAAGCCACTGGTTGTTGTTGGGGTCCCTTAGGTTGGGTCGTGACCCCTAAGGCTATTCCCTTTATTTCAGTAATATACAGATTGAATTCCTGTCCAGTCGGGAGGCTAAGAACTGGTGCCTGCATTAAGGCCTGTTGAAGAGTCCTGAAGGCGTTTCAGGCTTCAGGTGTCCATAGTATCCAATCTGTGTTAGCCTCCTGGTGTCACTCAAGAGCTGATATAGAGGTTTCGCTAATTCCCCATACCCCGGAATCTAGATCCTACAATAGCCAGTAAGACCCAAAAACCCTCTCAACTGCCTCAAAGTGGCAGGTAAAGGATGTCTGAGAATAGGTTCTATTCTTTCCGGCCTTAAAGCCCTTGAACCTTGAGAAATTATAAGACCCAGATACTTAGATGATTTGCATAGGTGAGTTTTGGCTCTTGAAATCCGATAACCACAGTCTGCCAGGAAATTTAATAAATTTTCAGTGATACTCGAGCAGTGTTCCTCAGTATCTGTACAAACCAGAATGTCATCCACATACTGTAAAACAACTGCTCTGGGGTCTGAAAATCTTTGTAAATCTTGGGACAGATCCTGTCCAAATAAATGAGGGCTATCTCGAAAGCCTTGGGGCAGCACTGTCCAAGTTGAACAGCCAGTTGGGTAGGGTCCTTGAAGGCAAACAGAAATTGACTTTCAGCTTCCAGCGGAATACAAAAGAAAGTATCTTTTAAATCCAAAACAGTAAACCAGGCTTTCTGGTATGTCAGAGAGCAAGGTATAAGGGTTAGGAACTACAGGATGCAAAGGAATTACAGCCTCATTAATAATTCTCAAGTCCTGCACCAACAGCCACTGACCAGTGGGTTTCTTAATTCCCAAGACTGGAGTACTGCAAGGTATTAGCAGTCCCCGTTGTTTTAGATTTTCAATGATTGGCTTTAATCCCTCTTTAACCTCTGGTCTCAGAGGATATTGTTTTTGATGGGGAAAAAGACTAGAATCTTTGAGTTTGATCACCACAGGTTTTGTATATCTAGCCTTTCCAATTTTTCTTCCTTCAGCCCATACTTCAGAATCTACTTGTGTTTCTACCAGAGGAAGACTTCAAGGAGCAGAGGCCTCGATATTCATATGTACCGACGCTTGAACTTTCATTAATATGTGCCGTCCTAACAGGGGAGATGGAGTCTCAGGCACTATCCGAAAGACATGAGAAAAAAGAAGAGTCCCAATTACAGCTGAAAGGCTGACTAAAGTAATATCGTTTTGTTTGACCAGACTGTCCTCTCATGGTCGTAGAATGAGAGGAAAGTGGACCAGGGGTCTCAGCAAGAATGGAGAAAGTTGCCCCAGTATCGAATAAGAAGTTGATAGATTGGCCGCCCACTGTCATTGGCACCCATAGTTCCTCAGATGTTATCATGACGGGGGCCTCTGTGGGGACCCCCGTGCCCCATCAGTCTTGGGTTTCTGGGAGGTCTGATCCCTGAGACCTTCGCCCCTGGGGCAGTTCCTCCTCCAATACGGTCCCTTGCAGATAGGACAAGGAGCCAGGGGCGGCTTTACAGTCCGGGGACATTCTCGTCTGAAGTGCCCCTCCT
Source organism: Hippopotamus amphibius kiboko (assembly GCF_030028045.1). NCBI lineage: Eukaryota > Metazoa > Chordata > Mammalia > Artiodactyla > Hippopotamidae > Hippopotamus > Hippopotamus amphibius. Next base: position 126,918,939 of record NC_080188.1, on the reverse strand, counting down.
TTCCACACAGAAAGCAGGTCAGTCCCTTGCCAGGGAAGCCCCGATTTGAGGAACTTCCTGGGGCTCCGGGTTGTTTCATTACAGCCTGGACTGCCATCACCAAGGCTTCAGCTTTCTCCTTCGTTCTCTGTTTACATCTTTCCTCCTCGGCATCTCAACCATAATAAACTCTTTGTGCCAATTGTAACAGTCTGTCTAAAGACTGGTCTGGCCCAAAGGCATGTTTCTGTAATTTCTTTCGAATATCTGGTGCCGATTGAGTGAGGAATTTATCCTTCAAAATAACCTTGCCCTCAGGGCTTTCAGGGTCTAAATCAGTAAGTTTTTGTAGAGCTTCTCTCAGCCTTTCTAAAAACCTGCCGGGAGACTCCCTCTCTCCTTATTCAATATCTGTCGATTTAGAGTAATTAAGGGGCTTGGCTCTTGCCTTCCGTAGTCCCACATGCATACATGTGACAAAATGATTTCTGTACCATTCACCCCTTTCAGTATCAAAATCCCAGTCGGGCTCAGTCAGGGGAACTGCTTGCACGCCAGTGGGAAGCGCCTTATTTTCTTCCTCAGATTTCCCCCTAGCATTTGATTCATACCATTCATCCCCGCACTACCAAGCTTCAGATAAAACTTCCACCCCTCTCCCGGCCAAGTCAGCCCCTGGAACTCTCACACCCACCTTGTGTGGCCTTGCATTCATGGCCATCCACCCCCTACACAGTGGCACACGTGACAAACCCGAAGCCTCTGGAACGCTTGGAGTGGAGATCCCTCATGATCACACAGTCTCTGAGCATCCCCCATTGCTCAGTTTCAAAGCTCAAACCTCCGATGCAGCGTTTCCGCAGCGGTTCAGCATCTTAAGGAGACTCTGACTTAGACGTGACGGCAGTGGAGGGGGGAGACTTCACTGATGCTTACTCGGGGGTGTTCATGGGCAGAAAGAGGGATGACCTGGATTTTTAAAGAACTTTACTCAGAAACTTTTCACTGAAATTTAATTAACTGACTCCATAACCTCTGATAGTACCACTTGTTTTTTCCAACCCACCCTGTATTCCTCTTTGCCTACCATAAGACATTATGGTCTCCGAGTTGTTAGGTTCTCACGCAATGCCTTAACCTGTGGTGAGATTTCAAAGTTAAGGTTATTTCCCCCTTTCTCTCAGCATACACAAATAAGACTGGTCTGTTGTTACTGATCCTCAATGTGGCTTTTGCTCTGGTGTTCATCTGTATCATTGCACTTTCATTTTTCTGTTTTTGTTTTATTTATTTGTGTATTTATTTATTGGCTGCGTTGGGTCTTCATTGCTGTGCATGTGGGCTTTCTCTAGTTGCAGTGAGCAGGGGCTACTCTTCATTGTGGTGTACGGGCTTTTCATTGCGGTGGCTTCTCTTGTTGTGGAGCACAGATTCTAGGCGCGCGGGCACCAGTAGCTGTGGCACGAGGGCTCAGTAGTTGTGGCTTGCAGGCTCTAGAACACAGGCTCAGTAGTCGTAGCGCATGGGCTTAGTTGCTCTGCAGCATGTGGGATCTTCCAGGACATGTGGGATCAAACCCGTGTCCCCTGCATTGGCAGGTGGATTCTTAATCACTACGCCACCAAGGAAGTCCCTGTTCTTGTATTTTAATTGACTTCTGATCTTATTTCTCTTAAACCTAAATGTATTCATTAGAAGTGCAAGCATCAAACGCTTCTCAGAGCAGTTGTACCCAAAGATCTACGTGTTGAAACACTATTTTAGTATAAATTACTTTCATTTTATTTTTCCTTTGCATTACACTTGGGGCTTTATCATTGTTTTCAAAATTATCTCCATGTGTTATGTTACTTGTGAATAGTAGGATTATCGAAGTGGTGTTATAAAATATATTATAAAAAGAGGGTGTTGGAGGGACTTCCTAGGTGGTGCAGTGGTTAAGAATCCACCTGCCAATGTAGGGGACACAGGTTCGAGCCCTGCTCTGGGAAGATTCCCACATGCCATGGAGCAACTAAAGCCCGTGAACCACAACTATTGAGCCTGTGTGCTGCAACTACTGAAGCCCACGTGCCTAGAGCCCATGCTCTGCAATGAGAGAAGCCACCACAATGAGGAGCCTGCACACCACAATGAAGAGTAGCCCTCGCTTGCTCCAACTAGAGAAAAGCCCATGTGCAGCAATGAAGACAATGCAGCCAATAAATAAATAAATAAAGTTATTTTAAAAAAAGAGGGTATTGGAAAGGAAACCACAAACAAAATGAAAAGACAAACTATGGAATGGGAGAAAATATTTGCAAATGATGTGACCGACAAGGGATTAATTTCCAAAATATACAAACAGCTCATACAGCTCCATATCAAAAACAAACAACCCAATCAAAAAATGGACAGAAGACCTAAATAGACGTTTCTCAAAAGACAACATACAGATGGCAAATAGGCACATGAGAAAATGCTCAACATTGCTAATTATTAGAGAAATGCAAATCAAAACTACAATGAGGTAACACCTCACACCAGTCAGAATGGCCATCATCAAAAGTCTACAAATAATAAATGCTGGAGAGGGTGTGGAGAACAAGAAATCCTCCTACATTGTTGGTGGGGATGCAAATTGGTGCAGCCACTATGGAGAACAGTACAGAAATTCTTTTAAAAACTAAAAATAGAACTACCATATGATCCTGCAATCCCACTCCTGGGCATATATCTGGAAAAGATGAAAACTCTAATTTGAAAAGATACATGCACCCCATGTTCATAGCGTCACTATTTACAATAGTCAAGATATGAAAGCACCCTAAATGTCCATCGACAAGTGAATGGATAAAGAAGATGTGGTGTGTGTGTGTATGTGTGTATACACACAATGGAATATTACTCAGTTATAAAAATGAATGAAATAATGCCATTTGCAGCAACATGGATGGACCTAGAAATTATCATACTAAGTGAAGTAAGTCAAACAGAAAGACAAAAATCATGATGTCACTTATATGTGGAACCAAAAAAAAATGATACAAATGAACTTATTTACAAAACAGAAATATACTGTTTTGTAAATAGAAAACAAACCTATGGTTATCAAAGAGGAAAGTGGGGGAGGGATAAATTGGGAGTTTTGTATTAACAGATATACACTACTATATATAAAAAAGATAAACAACAAGGACCTACTGTATAGCACAGGGAAGTATATTCAATATCTTTTGATAACTTATAATGGAAAAGATTCTGAAAAAGAATATGTATATATATTTGTGTGTGTGTATATATATATAGTACTGTATACTATGTATATAGTACTGTATACTATATATATGTATATATATATATATCTGTACACCTGAAACTAACACAACATTGTAAATCAACTATATTCCAGTTTAAAAAAAAAGAGAGTGTTGGGTCTGACAGAGCTGAGAACAAGGGCCCCAGAACATCAGTTCTCAACCAGGGGCAGTTTTGCTCCCAGGGCTCATTTGGCAATGTGTGGCAACATTGGTTATCACAACTGGGGATGGTGCTACCGAGTATGTTCTAGGACTCTGCTAAACATCCTCAAACGAACAGGACAGCCCCGACAACAAAGAATTATCAGGCCAAATGTCTATAGTGCTGAGGTTGAGAAACCCTGACCTATAGAAACTCTTGCACAGGTGCCCAGAAGACATGCAATGGGTATAGTACCACTCAGAGCTGCACTGCTTACACTAGCATAAAATTGGAAACAAACCAAATGCCTGCAACACTTACCCAACAAGATACATACCATGCAGCTGTAGGACACTACACATCAGTGAACACTGAGCAAACAGCCAGATGCATCACCATGAATGAATCTCAAGGGTGAGTATATGGACCTCTATGTACTATTTACTCAACTCTTCTGTAAATCTTAAACTGTACTAAAAATAAAATCTATTATTTATTTTTAAAAACCATGTTGATAATTTCCACTGCCTACGCTAACCACATTTCACCTATGGATACAATATATTACTTGTAAGGTTTGAATACACACAGCATTTTTCAGTAATGCAGCGACTCTCTATGTAGAGGGACAGCTGCACTTTGTTTTGTTTGGAACTTGGCCAACTCTTGGTCACCATTTCAGAAAATCACATTGCCAGTAGCAAACTAGTGGTCTCGGAGTGGCCAGTTTGCCTGTAATGTGTGTGCATTCACAGCCATTGCGTGCACGGTAGTTTTATAAAGAGGGGCCAGCATCCGACCACTTCACTGTGCGTGACCATTAACATATTCAAACACACATTATTTTATTACTAGATACTTTTCTTTATCCTGGGTAGTACAATTAGGGTATTTTATTGAACTTAACTTTTGTGTGTATAGATAGGTTTTATTATAGATGAATTTCATTGCAGGATAGTAACTATTAGTAACTATTGCTATTAGAAGGCTGAGTGGAGAACCCCTCCTTTAAAATGAAATCCACACTCCTTACTCAGTCCTCAGGCTGGTCATAACCAGACCAGCTGTCACAGAGGCTCTGTCCCCTCCTCCTTCCGTGCCTGCCAAAGGGATCTATTTGTATGTTCCAGAATGTCTCAGCATTCTCATGTCCCTGACCTTGGTACGGGCTGTTCTCTCGGTGAAATGCCCTCATCCTCCTCGCTCACCACCTTACAAATGCAGTGTTCCTCAAACCTCAGTTCCTCACATCCTTTCGTGGAAACTTGTGTCACAGCTGTGCCCCTATCTGAATTTTCTTTAAATGATTCATTTTTCATAAATAAATTTATTTTAATTTATATTAAATGTATAAATAAATTTATTTTCAAGGAAAAGTATATATTTTAATAAATAGGAAACCAGCATAAGAATCCCTAAAAATAAAGTAACTATAAAAGTAGATAGAATGAACATAAAAGTTATTAATCTCTATTTAGGTAAAATTATCAGCAGAAGCCCTGAGGCCAGTTCTGTGAGAGAGAGAGAGAGAGAGAGAGAGAGAGAGAGAGAGAGGGGAGACATTAACAGGTGTTAGAAACATATTAGCAAGGCAATTGAGACTCCCCTCTTGTTATCTTAGGAAGGCTTGAAAGCAAATTGAAGACAGAACAACTTTCTCCATCACTGTAATTTAATGCTGTCTCTGTTCTCCCTAAAATCACTTGTATATCACTGCAATCCACTTATTAGCCAAACATTTATCAAGCACCTGTTGTACCAGGTAGTGGTGCTAGATGTTTGCAATAAACACTAAACCAGATAAGTATAGTTCTTGCCTCACAGACTCAGTCGACCGGAGAAAAAAACACAAGTAACCTGGAAATGGCCGTAAAATGTTATTACTTAACGAAAATAATTTGTGATTTAAAACCTCTCATTTCTCCAGCATCCCAAATACGCAGAGCGATTTCAGAGAAAAACTCACTCGTAAATTGTATGTCAGAGAGAATTAATTTCAAAAGTGGGCTATCATCTTTCAAAGTTTTTCACGGAAAAAAGGTGGGAAGTGGGTGCATCTTAATGTTTGATAAGATGTGATGTGGGACCGCTGAAAGTAATTTTTTTTTTAAGCGGCGGTGGTGGGAGGGCACCAGACGAGGCTAGGGAGCGGGCCTGGGCTCACCTCGGAGTCACCCTTTGCTCCGGACCTTTGCTTAGTCCCTCACTGCTCCGAACCTCAGCCACACCACTACCGGGAAGCCCGCCTGGACGCCCCGGAGGGACTCGCTCCTCCGTTGTGCGCCCCAAAGTCCCGGCGCTTCCTCAGGCACCCTCTCTCTGCAGGAGAAGGATCCATCTGTTCGTCTGTCTTCCAGACCGCCCCGCGGGCTCCGCCAGAACTTGTGTCTGACCCTCCCCCTCTAGGCGCAGCCCGCCAGGACCCCTGGAGACAGAAGGTCTCTCCGGCTTTCCCCGGCGCCGGCCGCGCTCGGGTTACACCCTCTGCGGGCGCCTAGCGGGCGCGCGGCGAGCCAGCCCGTCGGTGGTCTCCCCCGTTAGGGGGCGCTAGCACCGCCACGGCACCACCTTGAACTTGGCGGAGCCAGAAGCCCGCGCCAGGTCAGCTCCACGGCACTCCACCGGGGGCCGGGGAGGGGGGGGCGCCTTCCCCACTACCTCCCCCCACCCCGCCCGCCCGCACTGGTCCTGGCCAGGCGCCCGCGGACACAGGAGGCGGCGGGGGAATCTTCCCGGGTCACCGCCACTCGGGCGGCGCAGCGGGGCGATAGGGTCCGGGGACCGCGAGGTCGGGCCGGGGTCCGACGCGGGAGTCTGGAGTCCCTAGTCCAGAGGCCGGGAGGGGTGGTGCGACCCTCTGTCCCCGCCCCGGGGGCGGAGCCGAGGTCGAAACCTGCGGAGCGCGAGACCAGGCGAAATCGGCCCCGGGCTACCTGCACTGCTCCCACCTCTCCCTACCCCGCCCCAGACTCGGGGAGACCCGACCCCACCCCCCCGTCCACCCCGTGTCCACCCAGCCTCCCGGGTCCCCGGCTCGGCCCACGGGCCCCGGAGCAGGTGCAGGTGCGGCTTCCCCATCTCTCTCCCTCCCGGGCGCATCCCGCTGGGCGGCCATGGCGCGAGGAGACGCCCCGCAGGACAGGCGAGTTGGGGACCTGGTGGGGTGCGTATAGGGATCCGGGGGCCGTGGGCAGCGCAGACCCGCTCCCTTTGGGTTCTCCAAAGCTCACAGCAGACCAGTTGGAACTACAATTCCCGTCAGCCGCCTCCCTCGGGTGCCTGAGCCTGGGTGATGGGGGTTGTAGTCCGCTCTCCGGCGGAGCTGGCCTGGGAGGCGGGAGGGGCCGCCGAAGCGGGACGTCCTCCGGCTGACCTTCTGACTGATCCTCACAGCTACCACCTGGTCGGGATCAGCTTCTTTATCCTAGGACTGGGCACCCTTCTTCCCTGGAACTTCTTCATCACAGCCATCCCGGTGAGACTCGCGGCTGGAGTGACAGCCCCACGGCCACAACCACTATCCGCCCCTCCAGCTGCCTTTCCCCGCCACGCCGCCTTTGATTCCTCTTTATTTCCGTTTGTCGGCTGCAGCAGGAGCCTCAGAGAGGGGAGGTGCCTCTCTCATGGCTAGGACGACCAAGCCTTCAGGGATGCCCAGATCCTAGAGGGGCAAAGCCACCAGGTCAGGGGATCCTGTGGAACAAGCAAGGAGCTACCCACCTACTTCCCCTGCCTGTCATTATTCCTGGGCTAGTCACTCCAAAAGTGGGTTATCCACGCCTTAGGTTTTCTTTGAAATAGCATGAATCACGTTCATTCATCCAGCAAATAGTTAATGTACACCTAGAGTTCCTGGCACTATGAACAGGAGGAAACACAGCAGAGGAAGGTTTCATCCTCATGGAGCTTACATTCCGTCAAGGGAAGGCAGGAATGTGGGGCTTGTGTTCTCTTTGGGACTGGGTTATTCTCGTATATTAAATGCAACAAATTTCCAGATGCCTCTTCAGTGCCCGGCTCTGTGCTGGGCCCTGGAGACCCAAAGATGAATCAGCCCATGGTCTTAAGAGCAAGATGGGTGCCTAAGAAATATTAATAATATGTGACATGTGCCCTCCCAGACTTGGAACGGAGTCCTGTGGGTCCCCAGGGGAGGGAGAAATTCCTTCTGCTCAACAGAAGAGGTGATTTGTAACTTGGGAGGAGGGTTGGTAAAGCATTTGTGTTGGGGGAGGGGAGGGATAAGATGGGGGAGGGCGCTCCAGGTGGAGACAGCAGCCTTGCAAAGGCACCGAGAGGCAGGAGAGTGCCAGCCTATTCAGAGAAAGGGCCAGAGCTTGGGATGCCTGGAGCTTAGCAGGACGGAACAGAACATGGGGCACAAAAGGGAGACCAGGGTCTGGTTCTGAAGGGCCCCAAATGCTGTTCCCAAACTTTGGGGTTTTGCCCTGCAGGCACAGGGAGCCGCGGGCAGGGAGGGGAGGGAGAGTTAAGCAGAGTTGCGGCAGGATGTGAGTTCCAGAGAGAAAGCAGTTGGTCAGTACCTGGGCCAGAGCCTGGCTTACAGCAGGAGCTCCCTGGCTTACAGCTTGGGGAGCCTAGAAGCTGCTGCAGGAGTGGGGGTGGGGGCTGGCACCAGGGCACAGGAGGGGAGGGGTGATCCACAGATGGAGCAAGGCCCACACTGGGGGTTCTTAGGGCCTGGGCTCAGTCCCAGACTTCAGCCATTCAATTCAGTGCACGTTCATCGAGCTCCGACTGTGTGCCAGGTGCTGGGGACAGTGCAAGGACAGAGAGTCAGTCCCGCAGTCAGTCCCAGGCATGGGAGGAGGCAGAGGGGGAATGCTAGGGGGTTCCTGAGGTTAGGCTGTAGGGTGACCCTGTACCTCACTCCCCTGGCATCCTGGCAGTACTTCCAAGGGCGGCTGGCAGGGGCCAACAGCACCACCGAGACCCTGGGCACCAACCACACAAGCCCTGCAGATACCTTCAACTTCAACAACTGGGTGACGCTGCTGTCCCAGCTGCCCCTGCTGCTCTTCACACTCCTCAACTCCTTCCTGTACCAGTGGTAAGAAGCCCCGCCCCTTGGGCTCAGTCCCAGGCCATCCCTCTATGGTCCCTTCCCCGCCTTTGCTGAGGCAGTTCCATCTGGGCCCAGGGAAGACCTCTCATCCTTCCTCCCTCCCCTCCCCCTGCATCTCTCCCCAATCCCCACTGTCCAGCCCTGCGATGAAACTCTTGCCCCACTCCCCTCGCCTGGCCTGGGCCCAGCGATGCTCACTCTGCCCTCTTCCCTTACGAGCAGCATCCCTGAAACTGTGCGGATTCTGGGCAGCCTGCTGGCCATCCTGCTGCTCTTTACCCTGACGGCGGTGTTGGTCAAGGTGGACATGAGCCCCAGGCCCTTCTTCTCCATCACCATGGCCTCTGTCTGGTTCATCAACTGTGAGCACCGCTGCCCCTCTCTACCTCCCCATCCAGCCCCCCAGGGCTTCAGCCCAGCCTCTTCTTTGTAACTGAAAGGGCCCAAACTATCCAAGAATGGAAGACAGCAGTAGCATCGCCCATATCCCTGATGAGAAACTGAGACCGAGGGGAGAAGAAAAGTCACTCGTCCCAGGCCCCACAGTGACCTAAGAGCAGATCTCCTGGCCCCTAGCCCCTCCCACATAGGGCTGTACCTCGGAAGAGGGATGAATGTGGGGTGTTACACTGGAGTGCCCAGGGTCTCACGCCTACCCAACCTAGTCTGGAGTCCGCTATGCACCCTGCAGACACCTCCTCCAGGGAGCCCCCAAGGCCTGCCTAGTTGAGCAGCGGCCCCCAATCCTGTCCCTCCACAGCTTTCTGTGCAGTTCTGCAGGGCAGCCTCTTCGGGCAACTGGGCACCATGCCTTCCACATACAGCACCCTCTTCCTCAGCGGCCAGGGCTTGGCTGGGATCTTTGCTGCCCTTGCCATGCTCATGTCCATGGCCAGTGAGTAGACTTGGGTGGCTGGAGGGCAGGGGTGGTGGCTGCAGGGCAGGGGTGTCCTCTGGGATTCTGGGGAGCAGAGGGAGTGTGCCAAGAGTGAGATGCCTTGGGCTCCATCTAGAGACAGAGGTGATGGGGTGATGGGGAGCTGGGGATTGGGTTTGGGGTTCTTGAGTTCTACAACGAGAGAATTACTGGGTGAGGATTGGGTTAACTTGGGGCCGGGGCAGGATTCCTGAGGCCAGCACTGGCATGTGGCAGTAGGTTGAGGTTGAGGGAGGCGGGGACAGGTTTGGGATTCAGATAGGCTTGGGTTCAAATCCCGGTCCCACTGCTCCCAGACCAGGGGCATTGGACAAGGCACTTACCTATGTCAGTTTCCCCACCTGAGTATTATAGCTCCATCCTCAGACAGTAAGGCTCGTGCAGTAGTAACGCGCGCATAGTAGGTGCTCAACAAAAATGACACATGGGGAAGAGTGGGAGTAGTAAAGGCTGGGCTGGGTCCCCCCGCACAAGGGTCCTGAGTTTGTCAGTGGGAGGAATGGAAGAGGCCGGGAGGTGAATGTGAGACATGAGTAATGTGAGGTAGGACAAGATTGTTAGCCCTGTGGGAGCTGGTGGACCAGCCACCTCCCTCCCGCAGCTGAAGTTTCTGCACAGGTGGTGTGGATGCCCAGACCTCTGCCCTGGGGTACTTCATCACGCCCTGTGTGGGCATCCTCATGTCCATCGTGTGTTACCTGAGCCTGCCCCAACTGGTGAGCTTGGTATTGGGCTCAAGGCCCACTTCAGAGCATCACAGATACAGCCCTGAGTCTGAGGCCCTGAGAGAGGCCAAAGGAAGCAGAGGGGACCTGGGCCCAGTCCTGATCCCCAAAGAAGTCAGCCACTGGGGGACCCCAACCTCTGAGTCAACAGGGTGGGGAGGGATCCAGGCACCTCAGCCAAGCCAGGCAGGGACAACACTTTCCTTCTGCAGAAGTTTGCCCGCTACTACCTGGCTAAGAAACCATCGAAGGCACCAGGTCAGGAGCTGGAGACCAAAGCTGAGCTCCTCCAGTCTGGTGAGCATGGGACCCTGCTGGGGACGTGGAGGACCCAGAGGAGGCTAGAGCTACCTCCACAGGGAAGCATCTCCCCTCTGTCCCCAACTAGAGCCCTCATCCCTAGTAGCCTCATGTGAGCAGAGGCAGACAATCTTAAAGGGAAGTCAATGGGATTGAAGTCATCCCTGTTGCCCTCTGGGCCTCAGTTTCCTCCTCTATAGAATGGGGAGGCAGTAGAGCTTCAGGCATGCAAGTTCTAGATCCAAGTGCATCTGAGTTTGAATCCTAGCTTCATAACATCCAAGCTGTGTGACCTTAGTTACGTCACATAACTCCTCTGAGCCTCCGTTTTATTTGTCAAGCAATGGCAGTAAAATTGTCTAAGGTGCTTAACTCTGCCTGGCACATGTATGGGCTTAATATATTGTAGCTCAGCATACTTCCATTGTTAATTCTCTTTGCCTGCACCCTGGGCTGGTAGAGGGTCATTTGTTTTCATTGCTTGGACTCTCCCTCCCTCCAGCCTGTTGTCACAGGCATGGGTCACAAGCATGACCCTGCCCTCCCCTTTTGCCCCAGATGAGAAGAACAGCATTCCCAACAGCCCCCAGAAGACAGGCCTGACTCTGGATCTTGACTCTGAGAAGGAGACAGAGATGGAGCCAGAGGAACCCCAGAAACCAGAAAAACCTTCAGTTTTCATTGTCTTCCGGAAGGTTTGACTTGGATATAGCCCCCAACCACCATCCCTGGGGAAGAGAGGGCTGCTCTCCCCAGCCTTCCCCAGAGACTCTTAGAGTGGACTGGGGCCTTAACACTCACCTTGTCCACCCCAAGGTGACAGGGTCATGGTGGGTCAGGGACACGCTGAGCCAGGCCCCGGTGTCCTGCTCCTGGGCCAGGGCTTGTGCAGGAGGGTTGGGACTGCTTTTGGGCTCCGGGCCTGCCCGCCCACTCACACCCCTGCCTCCGGCTCCCAGATCTGGCTGACGGCGCTGTGCCTCGTGTTGGTCTTCACAGTCACCCTGTCCGTCTTCCCCGCCATCACAGCCATGGTGACCAGCTCCACCAGTCCTGGGAAGTGGAGTGAGTGCTGGGAAGCAGAAGAGGACAGGGCAGTGGGAATGAGGGGGAGAGAGGAAAGAGGGCAGCCGGGACCAGGATGAGCCCTCTCTCCCTCCCAGGTCAGTTCTTCAACCCCATCTGCTGCTTCCTCCTCTTCAATGTCATGGACTGTCTGGGACGGAGCCTGACCTCTTACTTCCTGTGGGTGAGCACACCTAGGCTGGGGTGACCTGACAGTTTGGGGAAGCAGCCGGGGACCAGAGGGTGTGAAAGAGCACAGAAAGGTGATGTCCCAACAGTCCCACTGGTCTGGGTCTGGTAATGGAACAGCCGGCCTGTTAGCAGTGGACACCTGGCCCCTGGAGGTATGCAAGCCAGGGCTTGGACTGTGAACTCTTTGAAAGCAGAAGCCATGTCCAATTGACCTGTGCCTCTAGCATGCAGCCAAGGGCCCAGACCCCGGTGCTTAGAGACTGGTATGTGGAGGTTCCTGCACCGCATGAGAGGTTGGACAAGATTCCTAGTATTTGGATTGCTTTTAGCCAAGATGCTGCTTCTTTAAATGAAATCTTCCAAGGACACCAACAAATAAAGTAGATCAAAGAGGAGCTGCTCTGGGAATTCCCCAGCGGTCCAGTGGTTAGGATTCCAAGCTCTCACTGCTGAGCCCCCAGGTTCAATCCCTGGTCAGGGAACTAAGATCCCACAAGCAGCACATCCAAGCCAGGATGGGGCCTGGATCCCCAGCTTCCAAACCCCTCTGCCCCAACGCGTCTTTGGAACCCCGAGGGCTGCTCAGAGCAACTAACTTTGAAAATCAAAGATGCTCTTCTAGTTCTGCCATGGAGAGAGCACAGACTGGAGCTCAGAGAGGCAGAGGCTAGCCCCAGGCTGGCCGTGGCCCAGCCCCTCGCTCTCCAGAGGCCCAAGTGCTGGGTCTTCACTGGCTCATGTGGAATAGGTCAGGGGAAGTGATAGCTGATAGCTCTGGGGTGTTCCCGGAGCAGAGACCCTGCTCCCAGGGTCTGCCCTTACCCCCACCTTCTGCCACAGCCAGATGAGGACAGCCGGCTGCTGCCCCTGCTGGTCTGCCTGCGTGTCCTGTTCGTGCCACTCTTCATGCTGTGCCACGTGCCCGAGAGGTCCCGGCTGCCCATCCTCTTCCCACAGGACGCCTACTTCATCACTTTCATGCTGCTTTTTGCTGTTTCAAATGGTTACCTGGTGTCCCTCACCATGTGCCTGGCGCCCAGGTCTGGGGGATGGGGAGGTGGAGGGAGGGCCGGGGAGTGGCGAGGTGGGCTAGCTCTTTGAGGGAGGACAGCCTGCAGGTATTAGGCTGTCTCCAGGCCTCCCTGGTGCCACCTGTGAGGTCAGGCCTTAACTGCTGAGCTGGCCCCAGGCCAGGAGCTGGAGAGGGGAGGACTTGGCTGGGGAGGTTCCTGCCCAATAAAGTAGCCCAGGCACTGATTTTGCAGCCTCTTCTCTGGTCCTCAGTTTCCCCATCTGTGAAATAAATGGGTCGGACTCTCATTCCTTAGGGCCCAGCAACTCCCCCAAATTCTCAGTTGCAGGAGAGCTAAGGTTTTGATCACAAGCAGAGTTCTAGGGACAATGGAGTTGAGAATCCAGGGAGAGTAGAGGTGACAGGGAGGACCAGGTAGGGGACATTTTGCCAAGAAGGAAGGCAGTGGCATCTAGACTCCAGGGGCATGAGAAATGTCTATGTCCAGTGGCCCCATTTTACAGATCAGGAAACTAGAGTCCAGAGAGAAGGGCCTAATTATAGTGACCAGAGGTTGGGCCAGCCCAGACTAGAACTCAGGCATCCTGTTGTAAGAAGGGCAGAGGGCATGGGGCTGGGTCCAGGTTGGGCCTGACATTTTCTAAGAGCTCCTACCCCTGTGTGTTCTAGGCAGGTGCTGCCGCACGAGAGGGAGGTGGCCGGCACCCTCATGACCTTCTTCCTGGCTCTGGGGCTCTCCTGTGGAGCCTCCCTCTCCTTCCTCTTCAAGGCGCTGCTCTGATGTGCTCCATCCAGGCCTCCCCCAGCGTCTTCTCTTCGGAGCGGAGACCCAGCACAGGGGAATGATGGGATGGGCTCAAGCCTCTGCTGGGCTGGGGCCCCTAGGTCTGGGGGTGCCTGGAAGAGGCGGGTGCTGTTCTCCTTCCTGGGCCAGTGGCCACCTGGGGTGCTACAAGGAAGAATTCACCCCCTGCCATTCAACCCTCACCTGGGAGTGGAGCTGACGCAAAGACAGACTACCTAGATGCACACAAGACCTCGCTGAAAGGGTAATGATCAGGAAAAAGAGGACCGAGGACAATGGCCTTTCCCCACCATCCAGAGTGTATGTGTTAATCATGAGAAACCCACTGGCCGAATGCTGGGGCTCAGAGGCCACAGGTGGGGCCTGGCCAACTGTGTGGCTGGTGTAGCTGCAGCCTCAGATTCAGAGTGGGAGTGGGGGCCAGCCCAGGGCGGGAGCTCCTCTTCTCTCCAGGCCTCAGCGACCCCACGGTCAAATCTCTCGGACTCTAGAACAGAGGATTCCAGGGAAGTTGAGGGGACCAGTGAGAAGGTATTAGGGATCTGAGGATGCTCAAAGGAACCTTGGGCCTCAAACAGTGTTTCCATCGCCAGTACTTACTGTGTCTACTCCCCAGTGCCCAGCTGGGCCTGGGTCCCGGAACTGCAGTTAGCCTGCATGTGTGCACTGCACTTTACAGTTTGCAAAGCTCTTCTGCATCCGCTCTCTCACTGAAGCCACGTTGTGGCCCTTGGAGGCAGGCCGGCAGGGATTGTTCTCCCCATTGTACAGGTGAGGAAACTGAGTCCTGAGGGAAGGGGCCAGTTCTTGGTAGAGGCAGGACCCAGCCCCCACCTCCCTGTAGGTGCTGTTCTTCCTGCCCGCTGCCTGCTTCCCTTTTCCGCAAGGGGCTCAAGGTGAGAGCCCTAAGCACTTCCTCCATCTTTTTGCTTGTTTTTCCCTCTGACCCCGATCCTGGGTCTAATAACAACCTTCTTCATTCGTACAGTGAATTCACTGAGTCTTTATTTCTAAAATGCTTTCAGCTCTATTGACTTTGATGAGCTGGGTGGGGTGGGAAGGACTGTACCCATTTGACAGATGGGATGGCCAAGGCCCTGAGAGGGGGAGGGATTTATGGGCATCCCTGTGCTGGGCCCTCTTGACCACTTGATGGCTAAGGGGTACTGGCCTGCTCGGAGCCGTGTTCCCGGGCGGAGTGTCCGGCCACACAGATGACTATCACTCTCTCTACCCCCACCAGCATCCCCCGCCTCCCCAGGCTCCCCATTCTCAGAAATGGAGCCTTCGAGAGGCAGTCAGCCAATTTTCCAGACCACACACCTGTGCTACCCTGCCCAGCACAGAGGAAAGCAGGGGGTTTTGAGATTACAGGCACTGCCTTTCTGCCTAGTTGCCCTCTTGCCTTCCGTGACCATTCCCTGAGCAGCTGTTATATACCAGGCACTGAGCCAGTGCAGGGCCCCTGCTCAGAAGCCAGAGGCTGTTTTGCTACCAAAGAGGAAAATGAGGCAAGCTATGACCTCAGGAACTGACATAAAGGCACAGGGCCAACCCCAAATGAGGATTCATTCCTTTGAAAATTTTTCACTGTGCCAGGTTCTGGCTGGTCTGGTGATCCTGAAACGAAGGAGCTGTGACCCTGCTCCCAAGGCCACGGGCAATAGAATGTTAACTTGTGATGGGGCTTGTGAGGACCCTGAAGAATATGTAATATGAGACTCTAGAAGTTGGGGCAGGCATCCCTGAGGAGGTGTCCCCTGCACTGGGCCTTGAGGGATGTATATGAGCTCGCTGGGCTGAGGTGGGGGAGGGGCATCCCAGGCAGAGGTACCAGAAAATGTGGAAGGCATGCACATGGAATATTCAGGGAACAGTGGGGACTTCTGGCGGCAGGGCAGGGGGTGGGAGGAGCACCTAGGGTGTAAGGGAGGGGAAGGGGAGAGGATGAGGCTGGGGCAGTGGGCTGGGGACAAATGATGAAGGGCCTTACGGGTGAGGCCTAAGCAGGGATTAGAGAGAGAAGGAGGCCTACAGGAGAGAAGGCGGCTGCCCCTACAGAGGCCATTTAACTTGGTGGTTAAGTGCATGTGCCCTGACCCACAGTCCTGGGTTCGAAGCAAGGCCCTTTCCCAGCAGTGGGAATTGGGATTCCTGGAGACTGGAGTCCTGGAGGAAGTGCTGGAGTACAGACTGACATTTACTAAATGGTGGTTGTAGTCCTGGGCATATCTTGTGCAGACCACTAGGCCTAACTCTACCCTTTGGCTGGGACGGGTGGGAGCAGGACCCCAATGCTCCCTAAGTCCCCTTCTCCTTTTCCACCTTCAGACTGTTGACCGTTGTACCCAAAAGCTCCCTAGACCTGCCAGACCCAGCCATCCCAGGGAACCCAACAGTGCTGGTCCCCGTTCATCCGGAACAAGCCCAGGTTGGGCTGAGCAGTGGAGGATGGGCCCAGAAAGGTGTCCTTATGATGTCACAACCTGGAATTCCTTCTTCCTATCCTCCTTCCTGGTATACCCAGCCCAACTTTCTCTTCAGATCAGGATGCAGCTGGTTTTGATGTTAGAAACAAATACTTGGGCTGATGGGCTACACTTACTCATCCCTCTCCAAATGCCAAGCCCCCCAGCCACTCCTACCTCCCCAGCCTGACACAGCTCTGCCAACAGGCCCAGGTTCCCTCTGAAGCAGCCAGTGTCCATGACCAAATAGCTGGAGAGGGCTCTACGTGAAGGGCACTGAGATATGCTCGGTGGAGGGACACAAACATTGAAAGGCCAGTCCTTATCCTCCAGTTGCTCACCCTTTTATGAGGAAGACACCGCCTGGTTTGTAAATTGATTCAGCTCCCCAACTGAAAGTCAGAGATTGTCAGAATGGATTTTAAAATGATTCAAGTATATGCTGTCTACCAGATACTCACTTTAGAGCCAAAACCACAAATAGGTTGAAAGTGAAAGGATGGAAAAAGATATTCTGTGCAAACAGGAACCAAAAGACAGCTGGGGTGGATATACAAATATCAGGAAAAAAATAGGCTTTATTCAAAAATCATTGAAGAGACAAAGAAAGATGGTATATACTTGTAAAAAGGGTAAGTCCATCAAGAAGATATAATAATTATAAACATATACACACATCTAACAACAGTCCTAAAAAATATGAAACAAAAATTGACAAAATTGAAGGAGAAATAGACATGTCTGCAATGACAGAGACTTCCAAGATCCCACTTTCAATAAAGGATAGAACTAGACAGAAGATCAACAAGAGAACAGAGGACTTGAACACACTAGAACCAAATAGGCCAAACAGACATACACACGACACTCTACCTAAAAACGGTAGAATATACCTTCTTCCCAAGCGCACGTGGAACATTCTCCAGGAGAGATCATATATTAAGCCACAAAACAAAACTGCAATAATTTTTAAAAGAGTAAAATCACACAAAGTATCTTCGCCAATCACAGTGGAATGAAACTAGAAACCAATAATAGAAAAACTGGAAACCTCACAAATATGTGGAAATTAAACAACACACCTCTAAACAACTAACAGGTTAAAAAAGAAATCAGAGAAATTAGAAAATGCTTTGAGACAAGTGGAAATGAAAATAACACACTAAACTTTATGGGATGTAATGAGAGCCGTGCTGAGAGGAAACCTGTAGCTGTCAATGCCTACATTAAAAAGGATTAAGGATCTTAAGCAAATTAAGCCCAAAACTAGCAGAAGGAAGGAGATGATAAAGATGGAGTGGAGATAAACAAAATGGAAGATAAAAAACAACAGAGAAAATCAATGAAACTGAAAGTTGGTTCTTTGAAACAATCAGTAAAATGGACACACCTTTGAATAGACTAAGAACAAAAGTGAAGACTTTAAAATTACTAAAATCAGAAATGAAAAGGGGTCATTACTATCAATTATACAAAATAAAAAGCATTATAGGAGAATACAATGAACAATTGTATGCCAACAAATGAGAAACCTAGAGGAAATGGACAAATTCGTAGAAACATACAAACTACCAAAAGTAACTCAAGAAGAAAAAGAAAATTTGGACATATCTATAACAAGGAATGAGATGGAATCAGTAATCAAAAACCTCCCAGGAAACTCCAGGACCAGATGACTTCACAGGCAAATTCTACCAGTCATTTAAAGAATTAACACCAATCCTCAAATTCTTCCAAGAAATACAAAAGGAGGGAACACTTCTTAAGTCCTTCTATGTGACCAGCATCACCCTGATGCCAAAGCTAGATAAAGACATCACAAGAAAAGAAAACTACAGACCAATATCCCTTATGAATTCAGGTGTAAAATTCCTCAACAAAATACCAGCAGACTGAACCCAGCAATATATTAAAAGATTTATATGCCATGACCAAGTGGGATTTACTCTAGAATGCAAGGTGATTCAATATACAAAAATCAATCACTGTAATACACCAAATATGAAATGAGGGGGGAAACCACCTGATCATCTCAACCGATGTTGAAAAAGCATCTGACAAAATCCAACATCCTTTCAAGATAAAACAACTCAACAAACAATGAATACACAAGAACTTCCTCAACATGATAAAAAGTGTTTATGAAAAATCCACAACTAATGTCATGCTTACTGGTGAAAGGCTGAAGTCCTCCCCCTAAGATCAGGAAAAAGACAAGGATGCCTGCTTTCACTATTTCATCTATTCAACTTTGTACTGGAAGTGCTAGCCAGAGCAACTGGGCAACAAAAAGAAATAAAAGGCATCCAAATTGGAAAGGAAGAAGTAAAACTATCTGTAATCAAAATGATATACACACATACAGAAAATCCTAGAGAATACACACACACACACACACACACAATTAGAGCTAATAAACGGATTCAGCAAAGTTGTAGGATTCAAGAATACACAATATTCAGTTTTATTTCTATATACAATTTTGACATCAATTCTGATGTGTGGGGTTTTTTCCCCCACACCCAGCAATTCTCTGACACTAGCTAAGTGTCCTGCAATTCAGCTTGATTCTGACACAACCTACCTGGAGACAGCATCAGATTCCACAAGTTGGGGCCACAGAATGTAGGTCTCCTGATCCTTCTTCAACTCAACAACCTTGGTTCCCTAGCTGTGGAGTAGCAGGCAAACATTTTATTCTGACCTTGGAGGCCCTCCCCAGACTATCTCAAACCTTCCCAAGATTCACAGAGCTCAGACCGTTCTAAGTACCTGCCTTTCCCCACAGCCTCTCCTCTTTTAAAGAGTCCATGGATCAGTCATTCCACAAACACTTATAAAGCACCTTCTGTGTACTTTGGTGTTAGGATATTCGAGGCCTTCTGCCTAAGTGTGTGTGTGGATACACACAAGGTCTGGGCCCCGGGAGAAGTGCTGGGGGGAGGGGAATCCATGCACCGAATAGATCAATGATTTAAATGATCAAACATCACCGCCACCACCAAGTTCCACTGCTTTAGACAGAGCAGCTCCTCTGGGGAGGGGGTCTTCTCTAGTTCCTGCGGATAACACATTGGCCCCCAATTTGGCATTGGCCATTATTCTGGTTCTGGTTTCTTGGTGCCACCAAGCCCTGCCCTCTTTCTAGGGAGAAGGAAAATCACACCTCCGACCTCTGCTCATACGGTCTCGGTACCTGGCGTATGAAACGGCCAGAAAGGCATGCTGAACAAAGACAGAAGACAGACTCGGTCTGGGTTGAATTGCGTCCCACCTCCGGTTCAGTTCTCTTCAACGCGCTGCTGCAGACATCAGGATGTGAAAATTATGACTCATCTCCCGTGTAAAACGCAACCGACGAGGATGGGATTCGAACCCACGCGTGCAAAGCACAATGGATTAGCAGTCCATCGCCTTAACCACTCGGCCACCTCGTCCCACAAAGAACAAGCTTTTCCTCATTCCCTTATCTCTCATCTCCGCGCCTTCCGGGCCCCTTGCAGGTACTTGGTACGGACCTGATCAGACCTAGAGGAGGGGGAACACGGCGGACAGAAAGGGTTTTTTTTGTGTTTCTTTCCGCCTGCCGCAGGCGGGAACCCGCGCCATCCTTAACCACTCTGCAGCCAAGCTCTGCCACAGTTTCCCCTCCCTGAGTCGGGGGCTTCAGGACGCGCATGGTCCAGGAGGTCGCGCGCTGACCCGGAGGAGGGGGTGCATGTCCCTGGGAACCCAGCCGGCGTGGCGGCGCAGCGGCGAGCAGTCTCCAGCTTTTGCAAGGCGCGCGGCGCGGGTGGAGGATGCAGTAGCTCCTCCCGGCCCGCAGGGGGCGAGCTGGCGCGCCCGAGGCCCGTGCGGGCGGGCGGGCGGGGCTGCGCTCGGGGCTCGGCTCGCCTCGGCTCGCTTCGGCCGCGCTCGGCACGCTGCGGTAAATCCTGGCTTGAGGCGGCTGGCAGAGGCTGCGGCCCGGTGGTCCCTGCTGCGCGCCCCGAGCCCCGAGAGCCATGCAGATGTCCTACGCCATCCGGTGCGCCTTCTACCAGCTGCTGTTGGCCGCACTAATGCTGGTGGCGATGCTGCAACTGCTCTACCTGTCGCTGCTGTCCGGGATGCACGGGCAGGAGGAGCAAGACCAATATTTCGAATTCTTTCCCCCGTCCCCGCGGTCGGTGGACCAAGTCAAGGCGCAGCTCCGCACCGCGCTGGCCTCCGGAGGCGTCCTGGACGCTAGCGGCGACTACCGCGTCTACAGGGGCCTACTGAAGACCACCATGGACCCCAACGATGTGATCCTGGCCACTCACGCCAGTGTGGACAACCTGCTGCACCTGTCGGGCCTGTTGGAGCGCTGGGAGGGCCCGCTATCCGTGTCGGTGTTCGCCGCCACGAAGGAGGAAGCGCAACTGGCCACGGTGCTGACCTACGCGCTGAGCAGCCACTGCCCTGATATGCGCGCCAGGGTCGCCATGCACCTTGTGTGCCCCTCACGCTATGAGGCCGCCGTGCCTGACCCCCGAGAGCCAGGGGAATTTGCCCTGTTGCGGTCCTGCCAGGAGGTGTTTGACAAGCTAGCCAGGGTGGCCCAGCCCGGGATCAATTACGCGCTGGGCACCAATGTCTCCTACCCCAATAACCTGCTGAGGAACCTGGCTCGTGAGGGGGCCAACTATGCCCTGGTAATCGACGTGGACATGGTGCCCAGTGAGGGGCTGTGGAGAGGTCTGCGGGAAATGCTGGATCAGAGCAAGCAGTGGGCGGGCACTGCGCTGGTGGTGCCTGCTTTCGAGATCCGCCGAGCCCGTCGCATGCCCACCAACAAAAACGAGCTGCTGCAGCTCTACCAGGTGGGCGAGGTGCGGCCCTTCTATTATGGGCTGTGCACCCCCTGCCAGGCACCCACCAACTACTCCCGCTGGGTCAACCTGCCAGAAGAGACCTTGCTGAGGCCTGCCTACGTGGTGCCCTGGCAAGACCCCTGGGAGCCATTCTACGTGGCCGGAGGCAAGGTGCCCACCTTCGACGAGCGCTTTCGGCAGTATGGCTTCAACCGTATCAGCCAGGTGCTCATAAGGCAGAGGGCAGGGGGAGTGGGGCAGGAGGGATGGTGGGGTCAGGGAGCCATGAGTGGCTCTGGATGGAAGGGAGGCAATGAGGCAGGAGGGATCATAGTTCAGGAGGTGGTTGGATGGCTGGAAGATCCAGGATGCCTGCAGAGGAACAGGAATACTGGAGTGAGCAGGGGTGTCAGTCTCTGCCCTAGGAATGTCATCAAACTTTGCTGACCTGTCTCTCCCTCCACAGGCCTGTGAGCTGCACGTGGCAGGATTCGATTTCGAGGTGCTGAACGAAGGTTTCCTGGTTCATAAGGGCTTCAAAGAAGCTTTGAAATTCCATCCCCAAAAGGAGGCCGAAAATCAGCACAATAAGATCCTTTACCGTCAGTTCAAACAGGAGTTGAAGGCAAAGTACCCTGACTCCCCGCGTCACTGCTGAGCCCTTCCCTCCCCTAGTCTGAGAAGTCTCAGCCTCCTCCCTCCTTAGGCCGCCCCTCAGGCCTGACTGGGGTAAGAAATGTCACTCCACTTTAGAGTGGTAGCTGTGGTGTTCGAACACTGGACTTGAAAATGGGGTGCTGGGATCAAGTCCTAGCTTAACCACTAACTAGTTGTGTGGCCTTGAGCAAATCCCGTTCTCTCTCTGAGCCTCAGTTACGCCATCTGTAAAAGGGAGGTGAGAATACCTACCTCACAGAACTGTTGGGAGACTCAGATGAGATGCTATATGTGAAAACATTCTGTAAGCTTCGTACAAATGTGAAGTGTTATTAATATTATTACAGTATTATTGTTATTATTATTGTTATTATTATTAACAGTCTTGGGTGGGTGGGCAGTAGGAGAGCAAAAAGTATGAATGGGGCAGAGCTGAGAAGTCTGAGTACTTAACAAACAAAATGGGCATTTTGGAAAGAAATCAGTTGAAGGCGTTGAATTTAGTTCTTAGCTTTTGGGGAACTTTCTGGTTGTCTTAGGCCTCCGTCCCAGGGGCTCTGGAGAAGGGAAGGGTCTGCAGGTTGTGTGCGTGGTAGTCTGAGATCTGGACTTTTGAATAGGCTGGGCTGGGTAATTTGCCTACCGACTACAATGTGTAAATAAATAAGTGTTCACACCTAAAGCTGGCTCCGTTACTCTCCTGAACCGGGCGGGGCTTGGGGAGCAGGCCGCGGGTTCTCCCCTTTCAAGCCGTGGGAGGTGGCTGCGGACAGAGGCGCGCAAGGAACGCACAAGGGCCTTTCCTACTTGTTGCAAACCAGTGTGAATTTCAGTCGGTTGCTATGGAAACCGGCCCGCGGTATCCCAGCATGCCTCACCCCCGGCTGTCCAATTGTGAGCACTCCGACGGGCGCCTCCTGATGACGCATACGGAAGCGTGACAGCATTTCCCCCCCCCCGCCCCCAGAAGAAGAGAGACCGGCGCAGCGCTTCCGGGAGCCCTGCGGCCGCGGCCAGTACCGGCAGCCTCCGGCACCTCTCAGGGAGCCTCGGACGTGAGGCCAGAGGCCCCACTCCCCGCGGGTGCGTAACGCCAACCCTGGCGCCTGGTTCGCCCTCTCCGGCCAGTCGGTTGGAGCCGGCTCAATCTCCAGGGCCGAAGCCGAGACTTAACCGGCCCGACGCGTGCGGGGGCCGCGGGACCGAAGCTGGCATGGAAGAGCCAGTGATTCTCCCGCGCGCGCCCGCGCGTACGGAGTTGGAGCGGGACGGGAGGCCCTCGGAGGGACTGGGTTGGCGTCTTCCAGAGTGGGGAAGAATCTTCCTTCCGAGGAGGGCTGCCCTCGACATGCTCACTTTCTGAAAGATAAACTGCATGTGCACCGTGCCTTATGATTTGCTTTTACTTTCCTTACCGCTTGCAATCTTTATCATTATGTTTTTATACCCAGGGTAAGGAGGGGAGGTTGTGGTTTAATTTAGTTCACTCAGTGAACGCAGAGACTGCTGGAGAGGCCTCCCCCAACCCCTCACGCTTTCTGGTCCGGAAAGGTAGGACTTAGCTACCGCTGCGTCTTCCAAAGTAAATATACTTAACAGGGAAGAGAAATTGCAAAATTTGGAAAATGCAGAAACTGGCGCTAGAGAGTGGGAAAGATGAAGCTGGTCTGGAGAACCGAGGTTTTCGGTCAGGTTCAGATCATTTGTGAAATCATTGAAGAACGTTTCGAAACTGTCCTCTAGGCCAGTTGATTTACTCGAGTTGATGTTTGCTACCACTACAGAGGCCAGGGGCTACCAAGAAGTAAAAGCCAATCCCTGCCCTGCAAAAGTGTGTTTGGTTTCATTTGTATTTGCAAATCCTCCAGTCATCAAGTGAGTCAGTACTGTGCTCGGCGAATAAAGCGCACGCGCAGCCCTGCCCTGGTGCGGCTTACGGACTGGTTGGGGAGATAGACGTGTAAAGAAATAAGGAAGGGTGTCTACACGGAGCTAAAAGACTACAAAGGAACCCAGAGAAGAACACCACAGTGAAACAGAAGCCCCCGGTAGGCAAACAGATGATCTGTTGAGAAGACCATTTATTCTTCCTCTTGGGTGGCCTTTTTGCAGGACTTGGCACTGTCACCTCGCCTTCACTCTCAACTTCTCTCTCCCCAGGCTTTGAGTTTTTTCTCCTCCGTCTCTTGCTGTTTTCATTCTCTTTTGCAGGGGTCTCATCATCTGCCCCTTTGGTGACCTTGGGGGTTCCATCACGAGCCCCTTCTCATTCCACACATTCTGCCTTGCTGGTCGCACCCTCCCAAGGCCTGAAGAACTCACTATATGTGATGACCAGATCTCTGCAGCCCAGGTTTCTGAGGCTTAGACCCATGTGCCCCAATCCCGCCCCTTCTCTCCTTTCAGGGGTCTTTGCTTATGCTGCTTACTCCATTGAGAATGCTCCTTCCCTCAACCAGCTTAGGTCATGTGTCTGGCCCATCTTCTTCTGCCCTCACTGCAGCAGCAAGCTCCAGGCCCCAGTTAGATCCCTTTCCCATAAACCCCTGGTCTTAACTCTTCCCACCCCACAGAAATGATCTGCTTCTTGGCCTCTCTCTCCCAGGAATTTGTAAACTCCTTGAGGTCAGAGACTGTCTCTCACACTTGTGCCCAGCTCCTACCATAGTGTCTGATGGTACCTAGCATATATTAGATTTTCAATAAAAATTAAATGAGTGAATGAAAGAAGGAATGCTTAACAGTGTTCAGTGTTGCTGAGAAGTCCACCTAAGATAAGCACCAAGGAATATTGGTATTAGGTACAAGGAGGTCACCTGTTAACTCTGCAGGATCGGTTTCAGCTGAGAGTGATGATACTGAAACAGATTGGAACAAGTAGGAGGTGAAAGAGTAGGAAGAGCAAGGCCTTGAAAAGATGGAAAACAGGAGGTAGTGGAGTGGAGTGGGGTGAAGTTTTGCGTTTCTGCTTTTTCTGTATGGTAGGAAATACCTGAGCACGTCTAAAGTTTCGTGGGAAAGAGCTGTCGAGAGGGAGAGTAGAGGATGCAGAAGAGGGAGGGGAGCACTGATGACGTGAGGTCTTAAAGGAAGCAGAAGGAATAGGATTGGGGCACCGCGAGAAGACAAGAGCCTTGTGGCATGTTCTCAGGAAGGGAAGAGGAGGGCATCATAGGCAGAAGGAACAGCACAGTGGGCAGCGGGGGCTGGGGGGGAAGTGCTTGATGTATTTGAGAACTGACCATTAGCTGATGGGGTGGAGGAGCCAGACCAGTAGTTCAAGTCCATCTATGCAGGACCTTGAAAGCCCTATTCAGAAGTTTGGGGCCAGTACCATAGGCAGTGGGAAGCCCACCCTTGGCCTTTCCCATCTTATGGGTCATCCCCTTGGCCAGTGTTCCAGGGATAGGGATCACCAACGTCCAAGGGCATGGTCATTTCCGTGGCTCCCAGGCTTCTGGGAGATGTGCAGATGGGGCCACGTGCACCTGCCCCCACCCAGCCTGTGCCCAGGGTGCAGCGAGTTGTCACTGCCCCAGTTGTCCCCATCTGCAGTGAGGCTTGAAACCAAGCCTCCCCGAGTGGCCACCTTCTCGCTCGGAGCTGGGGGCAGTGGCGAGTGACGGCTCCACTTCTACCCCCAGAGCCCAGATGCCTGTCCAGCCTCCGAGCAAAGACACAGAGGAGATGGAAGCAGAGGGTGACTCGGCTGCCGAGATGAATGGGGAGGAGGAAGAGAGCGAGGAGGAACGGAGTGGCAGCCAGACCGAGTCCGAGGAGGAGAGCTCAGGTGAGCCCCACACGCCCGCGCGCCCGCCTGCCCCTGCTCAGCTGGCCCTGACTGGCCTCTTGTCCCAGAGATGGACGACGAGGACTACGAGCGGCGCCGCAGCGAGTGCGTCAGTGAGATGCTGGACCTGGAGAAGCAGTTCTCGGAGCTGAAGGAGAAGTGAGCGAGGGTCCCTGGGGCCGGGTAGGGCCCCCCCGGGGCGGGAGGGCGGGCCTGACGCGGGGCCTGCTGTAGAGCAGGCACTTGGGGAGTGTTTGATGGGTGAACACATGGGTGCGCATCTGCCTTCCACCTCCCAGGTTGTTCAGGGAACGACTGAGTCAGCTGCGGGTGCGGCTGGAGGAAGTGGGAGCTGAGAGGGCACCCGAATACATAGAGCCTCTGGGGGGGCTGCAGCGGAGCCTCAAGATTCGCATTCAGGTGGCAGGTCTGTGCCCTGTGCACCTACCAGAACCCATGGCTCTCTGTCCCCTTCCCCTCTCATCCCTGCCCTGCCTCGCCCGTGCTCCCGGCCCCCCTCCCTGTATGGGCACCCGGCTCCCTGGCCAAGCAGGGCCTTCCACCTCCCTCCCTCCGCAGGGATTTACAAGGGCTTCTGTCTGGACGTGATCAGGAACAAGTACGAGTGTGAGCTGCAGGGAGCCAAGCAGCACCTGGAGGTGAATGCGCTGGGCACTGGGTGGGGACAGAGGCGGCCGCCCTGCCCGCCCGGCTGAGCCGCACCCTGCCTCTTCCAGAGTGAGAAGCTGCTGCTCTATGACACCCTGCAGGGGGAGCTGCAGGAGCAGATCCAGAGGCTGGAGGAGGACCGCCAGAGCCTGGACATCAGCTCTGGTGAGGCGAGGGGCCGGCCTGGAGCCCCTGCCCCAGGCCCTGTGCTTTCAGTGGCCGCCCCCCCCATCTGGGCCTCAGCTTCCCCGCCTGCACAGGGGATTGTAAGAGGACCTGCTTCGTGGTCACTCGGGGGACTGAATGAAAGCAGGCGGGGAAGGGCCTAGCCCAGTGCCTGGCACACAGTGGGGGCTCAGGAAGAGTGGGTCCCCTGCCCCCCTGCTCAGCTTCTGGAATGGAGGTGTCACTCTGTCACACCTGTACATGCCATGGCCACCATCCCCTCCGTGTCCACAGGCCTGCGTTCACACAGGACACTGGGGAGGGAGGAATTATTATTGTAGCCTGTCCATGAAGCAGATGAAGAAACTGAGGCTCACAGAAGCACAGTGACCTCTTTCCCAGGGCTGAACTCAGCTTCCAGCCCCAAGCCCAGGCTTCTCTGCACTGCCCTGGGGAGTGGTTGACGGGGAAGGGCTGGCCTGGCCCAGGTGAGGGATTCAGGCTACAGGGCTGGGGCATCCTGGGAGGGCCAGCACCCCAATCCTGACTCTGGTCTGGGGCACAGAGTGGTGGGATGACAAACTGCACGCCAGAGGCAGCTCGAAGACCTGGGACTCCTTACCGCCCAGCAAGAGGAAGAAGGCCCCTCTAGTTTCCGGTATCCTTTCCCCAGTGGTGGCCTGAGCTGGGCGGGAGGTGGTCAGGGCGGAGGAGGGTAGAGGGACACGGAAAACAGAGGCAGACCAGACTCATTTAAGGTCATCTGGCATCCTGTGGCCTTGTCCAGGCAAATCCAGTGGTCAGGGATTTTTCACGGGGCGCCCCTGGGCTGTGTGGACCATAAAAAAATAGAAACATCCATCCGGAGATTTCCCCATAATTTCCCAAGTGCGATCTCCTTTGAGGCCCTTCTGGCTTTTCCACAATGTCCCAGGCACGTCCCAGGCTTTCCCGCCCCCATGCCTTTGCTGACTTTCCACTCTTCTCTTGGATGCCTTTGCCTGTCTGCCTGCTCAGTGCTCATCTCGGTTGTTACCTCCTCCCTGAAGCCTCTCCTGGTTTCACTCCCGAAATGGCTATGGCTTCTCTTTCCTCTGCACCCTCGTACCTAAACTGGGGCACCTGCCTCCTCTCTGGGCATAGTCACCTCTGTCCCGCCCCAGGCGTGAGCCCCTCTGGTGCAGGGACTGCTGCGCCTCCCTCCCAGCATAGCCCAGCGTGGAGCTGAGTTGAATTCAATTCTCGTGTGCACCCCACCCCCCCCCCATACTCCTGCAGCAACCAGATTCTCAGGGCATTAACTCCTGGTAATGGGAATCAGGTTCACACAGGGAGGGAGGGAAGAATCTGGACTGCAGAGACTTGAGGGAGGTGAGGGTCTGGAGACGTCAGGGAGACAGAGTGACTGGTCCCCAGGGGGGAGTGGGAGACCGAAGGAGGGTTGTTTTCAGGACAGAAGAGACTAGAGTCCCTTTGTAGATGGGGCAACGAGCTATATGAGGGGACAGTGAATAGAGGGGCAGGATCCCTGAGTGGGTGGTATAGGCCTTGACCTTCTGACCTTGAGACCGGAGAGGAGGTGAGGGGGAGCCAAGGGGTGGTAGGGGTGGGCTGGGAGCCCCCCATGGACTGGGTGAAATAGGCCACAGCCATGCCACCCCCGCATCCTGCCGAGAGCCCAGGGGCTGAGAGGTAGGAGGTGGAGCCCGAGCTCTAACCCAGGTCCTCGGCTTCCCGCCCCGCTGTCCACGGCACCGCCTCTCCTGAGTTTGGAGCTCCGGGGCCGAGGCCCATCACCTGTCCCCTCCACCAGGCTTCCTGCTTCCTTGACCCCTGTTGCAGGCCCTTACATTGTGTACATGCTGCAGGAGATCGACATCCTGGAGGACTGGACGGCCATCAAAAAGGTGGGTCCAGTGCTGCCCCCCAGGTGGGGGCTGGCAGGGCAGCACCCCCTTCCCAACCAGACACCAGCTTTGGTCTCTGCAGGCTCTCCATGTGTGGAGGGCCCGGGGAGCTCTCTGCTCAGCCCTCAGCACCCTCTGCCTTCAGCCAGGTTCCCTGGCCTTGCTTGACCTCATAAGCCTCATCTGGCCTGAGGCTGCCCTGAAGGAGGGAACTGCTAGTTTACCTCAGCCCGTGCCTTGTTCCAGGGCAGGTTTTGTTGGGGCGGGAGAAAGGGAGGCGGGAAGGCAGGAAAGCAGCTGGGCTGCCTGGGTCTCTGACAGGAGGGCACATCAGACCTTTGCCTAGCTGGGGTCTTATCCTCCCCCTACCCCTCTTGTGCAGCCGTGACCCAGCAGCCCCCCTGCCCCCCCCCCCCAGAAAGGCTGATGTGGAGAGGGGACTTGCCAAGCTGGAGGCAGGCTCTCAGGGGGGGTTTTCTTCTTACCCACCCAGGCGAGGGCAGCTGTGTCCCCTCAGAAGAGAAAATCAGATGGTAAGAACCACCAGGTTTGGGACTTCCCGGGTGGTCCAGTGGTTAAGACTCCAAGCTTCCACTGGAGGGGGCACGGCTTCCGTCCTTGGTCAAAAAAAAAAAAGGAACCACGGGGGTTGTTCTGCCACCTGCCGTCCCCTCTGCCAGCCCAGCCTCCAGGAAAGGAGTCAGAGGGAGGCAGGGGCCATGTCAGATCCGTGGCCTGAGAGCCAGGACCGTCTGGCTTGGCGGGCACGGTGGGAGTTAGGGTGGGGGGCGGTAATGGGGCTAGGGGATGCACCGCCCCCCACCCCCCGCCAGACCAAGTCAGGATAGGGAGGGTGGAGTGCTGAGCCCCTGGCCTGCCAGGCCTGCAGTACCAGAGAGGCCCATGAATAAGGGCTGTGGGGCTAACCTGCACCCTCCTGGCCTTGCCTGGCTCTGGGCCAGACTGAGGCCACCCTTCTCCGTCCCCCATATGAAGTGCCTGGCTCCTTCTTGGTTTGGCTTCCTCTCACCTGCAGTGATTTTTCCGTTCCTGTGTACCCCCAGGACCTTGACCCTGCTCTTCACAGCCAGGGGGCCCCTCGGAGCAGCTGGCACCAGACCCAGGATTTGAACGTACCTGCTGCAGAAAGCCAGACTGACAGGCCCCTCAGGGTCTGCCCAGCCAGCTCTCCAATGCTGCTGCGGGCCCTCCCCTCCAGCCATCACTGGTCTGGACTCCTCCACTGCCCCTCATCGGGGGCCCTGTACAGCTACAGCCTGGAGCTGCCCTAGCCAGGCAGGACTGTCTCCTCCATCCTCAGCCAGCCCACCTCCCCCCACCGAAGGTCAGCCTCCGCGGGCCCTCCCTGATGAAGACGTGCCTCGTCTTAAGCCAAAGCAGCATCCTTTCTGCTGACCCTGGACCCGGCTCCCTAGTCACTGAGCCAGTGATCTGGTTCCCACTTTGCAGGAACTCTGAGCCAGAAATTATATTTGGGGGGGCCCGTGTGTCCTGGCTGTTGCTGGAGGTGAGAAGGCAGGCTCCCCAGGTCTTCTTTCTCAAGGCAGTTCCTGGTGTCTGCCTCCCAGATTTCGGGGACTGGAATTAAAACCTTTCCTGGGACTCTGGTGTGACCTGCGTGTGTCTAATTTACCTTGCAAGGGAATCAGGGCTCTCGTGGAGAGGGCTTCAGACAGGCAGTCTCTTCTGGGGTCCCTGGGACCTCCTGTCACTGCCTAGCAGGAGCCCCCCACTCTGACTTGTGGTACTGGCTGGGGAAGGGGGGGGTTCTTCCACACACCCGCTCCTGTGGGGGGTGGGGGGAGCTGGGTCCTGGAATGCCTGGTGCTGGTGAGCAAAGCCTGAAGCAACATGTGGCACAGGCAGAGCACGTGGCCTTGGGTGGGGACGGGGGCTGGGTGCTCGGTGCTTGGAGACTGGATTATGTCTACACCTGCCCCAGTCGCTTGGCAGATTGGCAAGGCAGGCTGGCAGAGCCTGTGCGTGGGAGGCAGCCAGCAGCAGCGCCATGTGCTGACGACCTCACAGCCAGGCTCCCCCCCTGTTTAGCGCTGAGGGTTAGAACCACCCCCAGAACTTCAGTTAAGCAAAGGGGTTAGTTTCCATGGAGACACGGCATCCTTTCTCCATGGCAACCTGAAATCTCCAAAGGCAAGTTAAGCTCAGGAATGAGTCATCTGTGACCAGTAGGGGGCGCTCTGCCACAAGTCTGACCTCAAGGCCACAGACAGATGAGCAATTGACCACAGACTTAAAGATGCCCCAAAGGCAAGGCCTGTGGGGACCTAGACAGTCCCTGCTTAACCCCTTCCCGCCCACCCGTGTGGTTCGAGGAGGCTGGTGAGGCTGCAGGATGCACTGTGTGGAGGTGGTAGCCTCACAGCTGGGGCCCTCAGAGGGCCCCTTGCGCGGAGAGGACCCCTGCCCCCAGAAGCCTGGCCCAGAAGAGAGGAAGCAGGCGCTGCCCGGGCTGAGTGGACACACAAGAGTTAACTGGCGGGTGTGACAGGGCGAACCGCCCTCAGGAAGTGTTACTCACCACTGGGAATGTGAATGCTCTTGCCTTGGAGGCTGGATTCTCTTCCTGAGTCCCGAGAGAAACCGGAGGAGCTCCCAGCCATGGAAACCCCTGGAGAGCCAGGAGCAAGCCCTCTCGGAGCCCCCAACCCAACCAGCTTCGCACCTGGGCACCTGGAGAGAGAAAAGTTAGTGAAGTTGGAAGGGCAGCCCCGTGGGGCAGGGAGGGACCAAAGAGCTGGGTCTGTCCAGGGCAAAGGAGGGAGAGAGGGTTGGGCAAGGGTCCCAGCCCCACCCCACCCCCGCCCCCTGCTCAGGTCTGGTGCCCGCCCCCAGGCCAGCTCAGGACCCGCTGTACGATGTACCTGATGCCGGCCGGGCGCCCGCAGGTGGGCCCCAGCAGCCCGGGCGCACAGTGAGCCTGCGGGAGCGCCTGCTTCTCACCCGGCCCGTGTGGCTGCAGCTGCGGGCCAACGCCGCGGCCGCGCTGCACGTGCTGAGGACCGAGCCCCCGGGGGTGAGTCTATCCCCACCCCTGGGGCTGGTGGCTGAGGGTGGGAGGGAGAGGGGATGGACACGGAGGTCCTGAGCCTCTGACCCCTGTCCACTCGCAGACATTCCTGGTGCGGAAATCTAACACTCGCCAGTGCCAAGCCCTGTGCGTGCGGCTGCCCGAGGCCAGTGGCCCCTCCTTCGTCTCCAGCCACTACATCCAGGAGAGCCCTGGGGGTGAGGGGGTCTGGCCTGGCGGGAGGGGCTGGAAGCCATCAGGGCAGGGCACAGGGGGGTTCCCCTGAGAACAACCTCACTTCCCATCTCTCAGGCGTCTCCTTGGAGGGCTCAGAGCTCGTGTTCCTGGACCTGGTCCAGCTCATCTGTGCCTACTGCCACACCCGGTGAGCCTGCCTGCAGGACGCCTGCTGTCCATGGGACCCTGCTCCCTGGGACCCCCTGTCTTCCTCCCCCACAGGTGCTCTCAGTGCTTGCAACCTGGAGCCTTCCTCACTCCCGACTTTTTCTCCCCTCTCTGGCCTCAGGGACATTCTTCACCTCCCGCTTCAGCTCCCCAGAGCCATCCGCCAGGCAGCCACCCACAAGGAGCTGGAAGCCATCTCCCATCTGGGCATTGGTAAGGGTTCCTCTGCTACCCATTGCACAGATGGACAAGCTGAGGCCCAGAGGGAAAGGGAAGGTGTGGGCACACAGCCTGAAGCCTGTGCCTTTCCCTCAGTTGGGTCTCTTCCCTGAACGCCCTGAAGTCCCATCTTGTTTCTCTTCCCTAGAGTTCTGGAGTTCCTCCCTCAACACCAAGGCTCAGCCAGGCCCATCCGAAGGCCCACTGCTGCCCCGGCTGAAGCCCCGGTCCCCCCAAGAGCTGGACCAGGGCACTGGAGCTGCCCTGTGTTTCTTCAACCCCCTGTTCCCAGGGGACCTGGGCCCAGCCAAGCGGGAGAAATTCAAGAGGAGCTTCAAAGTGCGTGTGTCCACAGAGACCTCCAGCCCCCTGTCTCCACCAGCTGTGCCACCTCCCCCAGTCCCCGTGCTGCCAGGGGCAGCCCCTAACCAGATGGAAAGGTTGCCCCCTCGCCAGCTACTGCGGAGGGAGAGCTCAGTGGGGTACCGTGTGCCAGGGGGTGCCGGCCCCAGCCTCCCACCACTGCCCTCCCTCCAGGAGGTGGATTGCGGCTCCCCCAGCAGCTCAGAGGAGGAGGGGGTGCCGGGGTCCCAGGGGAGCCCGGCGACCTCGCCCTGCCTGAGCCGCCGGCGGCCCCTGCTTCGGTCTATGAGCGCTGCCTTCTGCTCCCTGCTGGCGCCCGAGCGGCAGGTGGGGCGGGCCGCTGCCGCACTGATGCAGGACCGCCACACAGCCGTGGGCCAGCTGGTGCAGGACCTACTGACCCAGGTGCGGGCTGGCCCTGAGCCTGGGGAGCTGCAGGGTGTCCGCGAGGCGCTGAGCCGGGCCCGAGCCATGCTGAGCGCGGAGCTGGGCCCTGAGAAGCTACTGCCACCAGAAAGGCTGGGTGAGACTCCAGCCCCATCTTCCCTTCCGCTCTCTCTGGCTCTGCACCCCGCCAACCTGTCTCTCTCAGTCTGTGCTGCTACTTTACAAACCCACCCTGTCTCACCACCATGCAAGAGAATTCTTACCCACCGCCTCTCTGCTGTGTCAACAAGTTTCCACCTCTTTTTCATCCCTCTCCCCTCCTGATCATGCCCTCTGCTCCCCCCACCCCTCCCCCACCCCGGTTCCCCTGACCCCTGCCTACCTCTCCCCCACAGAACGTGTCCTGGAGAAGTCTCTGCATCGCTCTGTGCTCAAGCCTCTCCGGCCCATCCTGGTGGCCCGCCTGCGGCGCCGGCTTTCCGCCAATGGCTCCCTGGGCTGCCTGGCTGGAGGCCTCCGCCTGGCCCGGGCCCAGGGCCCCAGAGCCTTTGGGTCCCAATTAAGCCTGCCCTCCCCAGTAGAGATGGAGCAGGTGCGCCAGAAGCTACTGCAGCTGCTTCGTGCCTACTCACCCAGCGCCCAGGTCAAGCGGCTCCTGCAGGCCTGCAAGCTGCTCTACACAGCCCTGAGGACCCAGGCAGGTATGCCCCCTCCCATCACCTCCCACTGGCCCCTGCAAAGTCAGAGGCAGGCCACCAGGCAGAGGCTCCAAGAATGGCACAGCAGGGAGAGAAAAAAAAAAGGGTCCCACACTCCCATTTCACAGATGGTAAAACTGTGGCCCAGAAAGCAGAGCACGCACTTCCCAGGCCCTGCCCCTGGTTGCCATAGAGACCGCATTGCCCAAGACCTGGCAGGCAGAAGGGAGGGTCATTTTCTAAGAGAAGTAGTGGATTCTGAGGCTGGGGCCCCAGAGGAGCCTGAAGCTTCCTCCTCCACCACCCACAGGGGAGGGTGCCGGGGCCGATGAGTTCCTCCCACTGCTGAGCCTCGTCCTGGCCCAGTGTGACCTTCCTGAGCTGCTGCTGGAGGCTGAGTACATGTCAGAGCTGCTGGAGCCTGCCCTGCTCACTGGAGAGGGTGAGGGAGCCCACACACACACCCTTCTGTCTGGGTGGGGCTGGGGCACCCTGACTGAGCGGGGAAGGCGGGAAGGAGCAGGTCACTCACACCCAGCCTGAGCTGCATTCCTCCCCTTGTGTCCCAGGCGGCTACTACCTGACCAGCCTCTCGGCCAGCCTGGCCCTGCTGAGTGGCCTGAATGAGGCCCACACCCTCCCCCTGAGCCCCTCGCAGGAGCTGCAGCGCTCCCTCAGCCTCTGGGAGCAGCGCCGCCTGCCCACCACCCACAGCTTCCAGGTAACAGGACTAGCCAGCCCCGGGGGAATCTGGCATCGTCTGTCACAGTACCCTCCTTTGCCCAGTGAAACCCAGGAAAGGAGGGGTAAGGGGAAAAGCCAGTCCTGTGTCACCCCATGACAGAAACAGTGCCCTGTGCGGACACACATCCGAGCCAGCCTTTCTGGAGGGTGCGGTCCACGGGCTGGCACTGTGCTCAGTGCTCTGGGGACTCAGCCTTGAATCTTTCCAGAAACTCGGAAGTGGGATCATTATCCCCATTTTACGATGAGGAAACAGACATGACATGGGGAGAGGAAGGGGTGCAGGCAGATCCTGGCTTCTGGCCCCCAACTGGACTCAGGCTTCCAGCCCGTGTCCCCCTCACCCTCCCACCTGGGCTCAGGCATGGTGTCCTCAGAGCCAAACAGCATATCTGACTTTCACCCTCCTTCCTTCCAGTCAAGGGACCCTTCCTAGCCGTGGCTGAGAGTCCAGATGTTGTAGCCAGACCCTGGGTCCAAATGCTGGCTCCACTGCTTTCTGGCTGTGGGAGCTTGGGCAAGTTATATAACCTCTTTGTGCCTCAATTGTCTTGTCTGTAAAATGGGGTAACAGTATTTACCTCCTGGGGTTGATATTCGGATGAAATGGGTTAATTCAGGGCAAGTGCTGAGGGCACAGAATAAGCTCCATCTGAACAGGATTGTTAGGCTGTAGTGGCCTGTGGGGCAGTCCTTCCAGCCTGCAGCTATGACCTGCTAGCCCAAGCACATCCCTCCCTTCCTCAGAGCCCTCCTCCCAGTTCACCTGATTCAAAAAGCTTTTGCCACTGGTTCTACCACTGGCTCTGTGCCATCCCACCCCTGGTCCTGCAGAGCCTATACTGCAACCTCAAGCTTTGCAGCCAGATTTGTACCAGGCAGGACTGAGTTCTTGTTTTTGCTTTTCTTCCGGTGTAGCACCTCCTCCGCGTAGCCTACCAGGATCCCAGCAGTGGCTGCACCTCCAAGACCCTGGCCGTGCCCCCAGGGGCCTCGATTGCCACGCTGAACAAGCTCTGTGCCACCAAGTTCCGGGTGACCCAGCCTGACATGTTCGGCCTCTTCCTGTACAAGGGGAAGGACTACCACCGCCTGCCCCCCGGAGCCCTGGCCCACAGGCTCCCCACCGCCAGCTACCTCGTCTACCGTCAGGCAGAGTGGCCCGAGACCCAGGGGGCCTCACCAGGGGCTGCCACAGAGGAGGGCAGTAGGGGGCCAGAGGCGGGGAACAGAGAGGAGGAGAAAGGGGGCTGGGGAGATGGGGACACCGAGGTCAAAGCCAGTCCCAGGGGCAGCAGGGGAGAGTCTGAGACAGTGGCCGAGGGGGGTGAGGGCCAGGCCAGGGGAGGCCCTGCTCAGCCAAGGGGGCCAGAGGCTGAGGGAAGCCGGACAGCAGAGGAGTAGCTGGGAGTGGACAGAAGGAGCATTTGGGGCAGAAAACTCTGAGACTGCTGGGAAGGCCTTTGAGAGCCATCGGCCCCACCGGCCAAGGTCACAGCCCCCTTAGCCTTCCCTACCCCAGGCCGCTCCCGAGTCTGCTACCACCTCTGACTGTCCAGCTCTCTGATCACACCTGTGGCCAGGAAAGTGCCTGGACTGACCACATCTGAGCACTGGAGTAAAGCTCAGGGGGGTTGGGGGGCCCCAGAGCAAGGGCCCAAGGCCCTTGGCCTCTCATCCTTCTCCCCCAGTTGGAGGCCAGGCAGCCCGCAGTGGTGAGTGTGCCCAGCAGGGGTCAAATCCAACAGGGGTCCAGCCACGGCAGTGGGGGGTGGGGACTTCAAGGCCCTGAAAGGCCCCACCCACTCCTGGGTGTCAGGAGGATTCGGGGAGGCAGCAAGGGCTCGGGGCCCAGTCCTGCCCAGACCACCTGGAGGACAAGCACCTCCAAACCTCAGTGTCCTCACCTCTGGAGTGGGGGTGCTACTGCTGCCCCGCCTTCTCCCGGAAGTCTTCCACGGTCAAAGTGGATGGTTTTGTTGCAAAGCAGAGCTCAGACTAGGGGAAAGGGGAGGGGAGGAGGGTGGATGTTAGCCACACCCCCTCCCCACCCCCCTGCACATGCACACAGCCCTCAAGGGTCTGTTCTCCACCCTCACCGAAGGGAGAGTTTCTCCAGGCAGCCCTGGGAACATCTGGGAGGTCAGGTCCAGCCAAGGGAGCACCCACATTCTAGTCTTTCCCCAAGATGAGAAGTCCTCCAGGCACTCTGGTGTCCCAGGGGAACTGGACAGAGGAGACAGGCTTCTGAAATGAACAGAGAACTTGGAAACCATCTTCTCTGCACCTGCTGCTCTTGAACCTCACAAGAGCTTTATGGGAGACAGGGCCTGGCTTATTACCCACTGAGGCTTGGGAAAGTGACTCCTAAGACACCACACAGCAGGCCATTAGGGGTCCCCACACCCAAACCAGGAGTCAGGTTTCAACTACGCCCTGTGTTCTAAGCCACCAATAAATTAACCCTTGAGGTCTAGCCAACCCCAAAGGGTTGCCCAGAGTAGGCAGCAAATGAGCAAAGAAAATACCAGCAGCAACCACAAGGGGGTGCACGTAACCCGGAAAGCGGCTGAGAGGGTGACCTGATGGACGAATGCAGCTCCAGGGCAGTGGCAGTGTCGGTGGTCTGGGGGGGGAGGTTGTAGTCTTGCAGCCGCCAGGCAACTTGGGGACAGTGCAAGGGCCAGTACTTCTGACCCTCAGCTCTCTTGAAGTCAGAGGTCTGGATGAGGCCAGCCTCAAGGGACCACTCCCTGGGAAGGAACTAGTCCCTGGTGGAAGGAGGACCCTCGTCAGTCTCTGAGGTGCTCCCTCAGGCGCTGAGCACAAAAGGACCTCAGTGCACGTATCAGACATGAGAGCTGGAAGGGAGAAATCCTGGACGTTGGGATTTCAGACCCTCTGGATACAGCCCAGGTGCAGGGCTCCCCTATTTCTCACTAGTCCATCAGCAGCTATTCCTTCCCCACTTCCACCCACCCCCTCCCACAAGCTTCTCGCTGGTGGGGAGTCTCCCTTCACTCTTATGTATGCCCCCCCCACCCCAATCCCACACCCACCCCAGTGCCTTGTACAGTGCTGGGCACTCCACAGGCGCTCAATAAATGTTGTCCACAGACTGGAGTTTGGTAACTAAAAGTGAAGGGCAGTGAGGTGGGAGGTTAAGGGAGGGCTGGGTTCTGGGAACCAAACACAGGATATCTCAAGTTCAGTCCCAGAGGAAGGGACCTGGAATGATTGCAGGGGGTGTTCAGAGAACCCCCAGGCCGGATGTAGAGCCCGTCTCATGGGAACTAGGGCTGGCCGATGCTTCTGGGCCCCTGCAAGGAGGCCTCTGCAAGCCCCTTCCACCTCCTTCCCTCGCTCAGTCCTAATTCCTGGCACTGGAAATTCAGCATCCCCCCAGCAGTGGCACATTGGAGCACTGCCAGGCCCTGCCTGCTGCCTGAACCTTCTGGTTTATCTTCTGAAGAGATTCTGATGGGTCAAAAGTCCCAGCTGGATAAATCAGCATGATCAAAGGTCATGAGACAGGGGTTGGGACTCCAGGCAGGGCAGGCAACAATAGGCCGGTCTAGGACGGATCTCGTTATCCCCATTTTACAGATGAGGAAACTGAGGCTTGCTCAGGGAAGGTGGCTTGTTGCAAGGCAGAGGACTTAGCCAGCAGGTCCCGTGGAGCTTCGGGTTCTGCAGTCCTCCAAAACAGGTGGACTTGTTTATTCATGTACTCAGCAATCATCTGTTGTATCGCAGGGAACAAGCACCCACAGCCCCAGCCAGAGGGAGACAGATGTGATCTGGGCGGTAACAGCCTACTGTGCGCTCGGGTTCCGTACTGCACCCCCCCTGCCACCCCTGCCTCCCACCTTTGGCCTTCTGGAAGAGGAAGCCAGGGCTCTGAGAGGTGCGGCGCCGTGCCCAGGGTCCACAGCTGCAGGGCAGGGTGGACCCTTGACGCTTGGATCTCTGGAGGAGAAGCAGAGTCATTTCCTCACTTGGAAATGTCGCACAGACCACCTCACAGTAGTTCCCTGTGTGAGTTTGTTTATCGTCTGTCTTCCTCACTAGGAGCCCAGAGCCAAGTCGGCCTTGTTCTCTGCTGAATCTTGGGGACCTAGAACAATGCCTGACCCGGAACTGGCACTTAGTGAGTATATGTGGAATGATTGATTCGGAAAGACTCAGCCTAAATAAAGCGTTTATCCTGGTTCTTAGAACACAGGGCGGTGCATCCTCCATCGCTGCCACCAGGGGGCGGGCGTGCCCCGTTCCCAGTCGCATGCCAGGTTCCTTTCTCTCCTGAGGCCACCCAGGGACCCAGGGCACTCAGAGGACCCGCCGCAGGGTCTGGTGCCAGGAGGGGCCCCAGGACCGCCCTGCGAAGGGGGATCCTGCTAGTGGAGGTTGGGAAGGGGATGAGGGAGTGGCCACTTCCCCCCAGGGCTCTCTGGCCAGGCAGGCTCAGGAGCCACGCCTGTGGGGTGGCCTGAGAGGGGACCCTGCCAGGGGTGGGGAGGAAGGCAGTCACTGAGACCCGCAACACCACCCTGACTCGACCTCAGCACCAAGCAGTTAACACCCTGCCTTGGCCTGTGACCACCTGCATGCCCGTAACTTAACACAAACACCCCGACTCCCATTTGCACACGGGCTGTGTGGCACCCTGCCTGCCACGGTCACTTACAGTAACGCCTGAGCACCGCCACTCTCAGCAGGAACACCCAGGGCGTCAGGAACACCTTGACACTGTTAGCCACTCATGCCCTGCCGGATGGGACACAGTGACACACACGGGCCCGTCCTCTGAGCCACACCCTGAAGCAGACATCAAACTCAGAGCTATTCCCTCACACCCTCTCTTTTGGGTTCAGAATGTGACTCCCTGACACACATACATGGGGACAGGCCGACACAAAGACATGTGGTGACCTGCTCCACAAAGACTCCCGTGACGCACTGACACCCCTGCAGGACCGCCACTGACATGCCCAAGGCTCCCACTCGGACAGGCTGCCTCCTTCCCACGCTGCACAGGCGTAGAAGCGCAGACGCACACATACAAACGCAGAGACACACAAACTCAGAGACAAGCGCAGATACAGAGACACGCAGACAACATAAGTACAGAGGTACACATACAACATAAAGACACATGTGCTTGCTAGTATTCTTGATCATGCAGAAGAGATCCAGGCCCTTCTCCTGGCTGATCTCACCCCTAGCCGTGGCCTGTCCCAGCCACCACTCAGCCACCCCACCCCATGGTGGACCCTGGTGAGGGCTGGGAGTTGCTGAGAAGACCCTCATGGGGGTGTGGCGACCCCACTGGCCAGGCAGGAGGCATAGGCCGGCAGCACTGGGCGGGGAGGCCTGAGGTC
This sequence comes from Hippopotamus amphibius kiboko, assembly GCF_030028045.1. Lineage (NCBI taxonomy): Eukaryota > Metazoa > Chordata > Mammalia > Artiodactyla > Hippopotamidae > Hippopotamus > Hippopotamus amphibius. Next base: position 126,879,639 of record NC_080188.1, on the reverse strand, counting down.
ACCAGATTCCAGCCTGAGTGATTCACGGGAAGTGCCTGGGGAAGGGGGGCCAGGCGACTGGGGGAGGGCCAGGGGCTTTGGAGGCCTGGGTGGGCTTCGGACCAGAGGGTCTTGGGTCCAGAGTGAGCCTCTAGTCTGGGAGGGGGGCTTCCTGAGGGGGTGGCCCAGCCTGAAGGGGTGTCTGCTGGGTCTGGCTCCTGGGAGGGGCTTAGCACACAGAACCGAGTCGCAGGATGAGACAATCGGTCCCTCCCGCCCACCCCGCCCCAGGGCCTAGGCCCTGACCCCATGCCTTCCAGGCCCCAGCAGCTGGGTGTCTTTAGCAGGGGTTAGGCCAAGGGTGGGGGGCAGGGGTGGGGTGACCTTCATGGCCATCTTGGCTCCTCCAACCCTTGGGCAGGCAGCCTGAGTGGCCCCCAGAGGCCTTGAGGGGATGGACCAGCCTGGCCCAGTCAGGGCCGATAGGGTTACAGACCCTCGCTGCCCTGCCAGGCAAGGCCTCTGCCAGAGAGCTGAGAACGTGTGCCTGTCCCAGCGCCAGGGATGTTTTCCTGCTGAAATGGGGCCCTCTGCGTCTGCTCCCCCCAGAGCCCCTGCTCCCAGGCCGGGCTGATGCTCAGAGACTCAGCTGCTCCTGCAGGGTGACAGGAAGAAAGGATGGGGTTGGGGACAGGATGGGGGTGCAGGAAGTGCCTTTCTTGGAACTCTGCACCAAAATAGCCCACTCTGTTCCTACTCTGGGTCTCAGTGTCCCACGGGGGAGGTGTGTGTCACCAAGGAGACCCTCACCAGGGAGGGGTCTGAGCTGACCTCAGTCTGGCTTCTGCTCGCCATCCACCCGTCCCACCCCTCCCACCCCCGACAGCCCTCACCACCCCCACCTCGGGCTCTGCTCCACTTTGAAGTCCTAACGTAAATATCATGTCTGCGTGGGTTCCCCTTCCCGGCCCGGTCACAGCCCCCAGACCTGGCTCCCACCCCAGCCAGCCCAGGGGGTGCGAGCCAGGGGAGCGGAGGAAGGCCTGGACCACCCAGGGAAGGTGGCGAACCAGAGACCCGTGGACAGGAGTGGGGAGACAGAGTGAATGAGACACCAGAGATGGAAGAGGAACACAGAAGAGGGCAGAGAACAGAGAGACAGACCCCAGAAACCTCTCCTGGGGACAGGAGAGGAGACAGAGGGGGCCCAGAGACAGGGAAGAGAGAGGAAAGGAAAAGACCCTGCAGTCAGAGGGAGAGACAGTGAGACACAGAGGTCCCTGGGGACCGTGAACGGGCAGGAAGAAAAAGGGAAAGTTCCAGGTGCTGGTGGAGACGGCGGGGGACCAAGACCTGGGTAGCATGGAAAGGATGTTGCAGAAAGAGAAATGGCCCTGGAGACAGCGTGACCAACCATCCTGGGGAGCTGAGGGAGCTCCAGGGACACAGGACTTTCATTGCTGAGACCAGGCAACCCAGGAAGAGTGGGTCACCCTGGGTGGTAGGCCTTTGCCAGACGCCACAGGGATTACAGAGTCCACTCCCATAGGTACCCCTCGCACAGATGAGCAAGCTGTGGCCCAAGGAGGGCCAGCCGGGACAGGGCTAGCCTCCGGGCCGCTCCTGGAGCTGCACGGCTAAAGGGCTCCAGAGGGAGGACAGGAACAGTGAGGGCCGAGAGAGCACCCGCCCTGGGATCCCCAGCCTCGGGTACAGTCCCCGCCCTGCCTCCACCTGTGTGACCTGGGGTGAGCCTTGTCCCTCTCTGGGCTGTGTGAACACTGAGGGGAAGGGCTGGGCTCCTCTAGCTCTGATGGGAGCTCCAGGAGTCATGGCCCCCTGGGCAGATGTGGCCAGATGTTCAGGTCAGGCGTATGCCAGGAGAGGGACTGGGGCTCCAGCTGGACCCAGGTTGGGCCATCCGGGGGCAGCCACATGCTTCTCCCCCACAGCTGTGGGCACAGGTGGGGGCCCGCGGGGACACGCACATCACCCAGCTGTGCACACGCACAGCAGTGCCAGGCTTGTGCAAGGGCATGCACACACACCCAGTCCCTCACAGACACCGAGGTACACACACAAACACACTCACAGTCTCTCTCTAGGGCAAAGACACCTCCCCCCAACCACCCCCCCACCCCCCGCCTCAGCCCCCTCCAGCTGTCAGACTCCTTTACCCCAGGGGCCAGGCCTGGAAGACACTCCTTCTTCCTGGGCCCCACCTTCTCCAAGCCTCTCTCTCCCACCCTGTCCGGTCAGGCAGCAGCTCCATTCCTGCGGGGCTCTCCCATCCAGAAGCACACAGGGTGCGGCACAGCACGTGGGGCAGGGGAGGGGGCTGCAATCCACCCCCCTCCCTCCCAGGTTCCCCTCCCCCCCACTCCTGCCCTGGGACCTCTCCCACCCAAGACCAGGCGCCTCCCGCCCACCCGTTGGCCCTTCCTCCTGAAGCCTGAAGGCTGGGGTGGTTTGGGAAGAATTTAGAAATGGAGGGAGGTGGGGGGATGGGGACAAAAGAGAAAGGAGGAAAGGAGGTGATTTGTACACAAAGCAATGTGCTGGCTCAGCGGCAGGTCGTGCCAAGGCTCTCTAGGACGCCTGCCCAGGGGGCGCCCCGCAATCACACTCAGCCCCCCCATCCCGGCTGTTCCACTGGGCCTTCTTCGGGCCAGCCCCTCTGCAAGCCGCCTTCATCCCCACCCCCACAGGCCCACATACTGCATCCAAAACCACCGTCTGGCTTGTCCCAGTAACTGGAAGACATCGCTCCTTCTGGGGAAGGGGGCTTCTGTTTCCAGGCCCCTCCTGAGGTGAGCTCTCCCCGTAAGGGCCATGATCAGAGCAGAGAACCCTAGCCTCCTGACTCCCAGTGTGAGCCACGCCTGGTGTCCTGAGCTGTCGCCACCCCAGCCAAGGAGACACATTGGCCTCAGGCCCCAAAAGAGAAAACAGGCTGTGTGGTAACAGGGAAGCATCACACATGCTCCCTGCCAGTGGCCCAAGCTGTCTCGTCCTCCTGGGCTACACTCCTACAGATCCAGAGTTACATTCTGAGTGTACCATCTACCATGGTGGCAGCTAATTATAAATTAGTATTTCTGCCTGAATCCCTGGACCCAACCATGCATCTAAATATTTTCTCATCCACGCACCCATCTACTTAGCTACCTATCCATTCATCCACTTACTCATTCCTAAATCTATCCATCTATCCATCCATCCACCATATATCCACCCACCCATCCTCCAAGCATCTGTTGCAACAGTTAGCATCTTCTCTGTGCTATGGGGGAACCAAGATGAGTCAGGCTGAACAGGACTGGCAGGAAGACCATAATAAGCTCCTCTCTATCCCCTCACCCCCAGATCCATGTTGCTGTGCCCACTACATCCCCTCTCCTGACTAGGGTAGGAAATTCTTAGGCAGCCTCCACCCCACCTCTCCCAACCTGGATGGGGGCGGGGCAGGTGAGTGCTAGATGCCCATCCAAACTGGGCACCCAGGTGCATCTCCAAGTCTCATTCTCTACATTTTACCAAACCCTTGGTCTTGTTGGGGTGAGGGGTGCCTCTCTCCTCCCCACCACCGCCCCCGTCCTGGCTCAGGCTTCCTTCGCTTGTCCAGCCAGCCCATCTGGAATTTGGCCTTTGACCCTTCCTCCTCCTGCTTCGCTTGCCTGCCCCCCAATGCCTCACCCCCACTGAGGCTGTAGTCCTGACCCCTGATCTGACCCGCCCACTCGCCAGACGGCTTGCAGCCTCCCCTCAAACGCCCCAGCACTGGCCATTGCCCGAATCATGACTGGGCCCACCACACCCTTGGACCAGACGCCCGGCCCGCCCCGAGGAGCCTGCAGAGGCTGCCTCCCCCAGCCTGCCCCGCCTTACTGCCCGGCTCTCCAGCCAGCTCCCTCCCCTCTCCCAGACTATTGCGACAACCTCCTAACTGGTCCCTGGCCTCCGGTACCCCCTCCACCCACTGCACACCAGCCACAGGGATCTCTCATCATGCCTCTTCCCTGTGGCCTCCATGATGGAGGCCAGCCTTCCAGGGGCAGCTCTACCGCCTTCCAGGCCAGGCCTCTATCCCCTTTCTGATACTTTCTCTCCACTCTTCCCTGTCCCTCTAACCCTAACTCTCCCTCCAGGCCTGGCAGAGTCCTTTGTATTCTCCAAACATACCTTGAGCTCTCCCAGCTTAGTAACTTTGTCAAGGCTGTGCCTTCTTCCTGTCATGCCTTCCTTCCATCCTCATTTCTTGACATCATACCCAGCTCAGACTGCTCCAATGACTCCTCAGGGCGCTGCAGCAAAAAGAGAATCCAATGAAGGGTCCAAGGCCTTGGTTCTAGTCCCAACCCTGCCACCCACTTGCTCTGAGACTCCCTGGGCCTCCGTGTACCCACCCGCAAAAAAGCTTGCTGATTTCCAGGGATGTCCCAGGTCTACGATGGTGTGACTTCTGGGGAAGGCTCGGTGAATGTGGGCAACAGGTGGGCTTTGGCTCCAGGCAGAATCCCAACATGCCCCCTGCGTTGCCCTAAGCCAGGTTCTTCACTTAGCTGAGTCTCACTCACTCATTCATTCTTTCTTTCTTTCATTCAGCAAACACCCTTGAGCAGCATCTGTGGTCCAGGAGCTTTCCAGGCTCAGGGGATACAGTAGGAAATGAAACAATGACCCAGCCAGAATGGAGCTTGTAGTCTCCTAGGGCAGGAGTTCTCCACTAGGGGCAATGCTGCTCCCAGGGGACAGGACACTTGGCAATATCTGGAGTCTTTTTTTTTTCTTTGGTTGCACTGCAAGGCACGCAGGATCTTAGTTCCCTGACCAGGGATCGAACCCATGCCCGCTGCAGTGGAAGCATGGAGTCTTCACCACTGGACCTCTAGGGAAGTCCCATGGAGTCATTTTTGATTGTCCCAACTGGAAGGATGCTACTGTCATCTAGATAGAAGCCAGGGATGCTGCTAAACATCTTACAATGCACAGCACCGTCTCTATAAGATATCATTACCCAGCCCCAAATCTCAGTAATACTGACACCAAGAAACCCTGGGTATTGGGGAATTCAGGCCAACAAGCAAATATATACCATGTCAGATAGCAGTAAGTGCAAAGGAGAAAAATGGAACAAGACCAGGGAGACAGGGAGCCCAAGGGTATGGTTGGGGGCGGGGAGGTTTGGGATGCTGATGCTTGAGCTGAGACCTGAAGAAAGTGAAGTAGCAGAGACTTTGCATCTTGCAGGAAGATTGTAAGCAGAGGAACAGCCCATGCAAAGGCCCTGAGGTCAACATGTATCTAGTCAGTTTAAGGAACATCCACAGGCCAGAGTGGCTGGAGCAGAGGGAGTGAGGGGAAGGGAGAGGGATGAGAGAGGGAGTCTGGGGGGGATCACATGGGCCTGGAGGCTGAGCGTGGTAAAGGCTTTGGCCTTTTTTCTGAGTTAGAGGGGGGCCTTGAGGGTTCCAAGCAGGAAAGTGACAGGATCTGACTTGGGTTTTAAAAAGATCCCTCTGGCAGGATGGAGAAGGCAAGAGAGGGACCAGAGGAGAGGCTGTTGCATCTAGATGGACAAGTGTAGTGGCTTGGGCCAGGCATGGGTGGCAAAGAAGGTGGTGAGCCACAGTCAGATTCTGCATCTGTTTTGACGGTGAAGACAACAGGATTTGCTAAGAGATTGGATGTGGGGTGTGGGAGAAAGAGGAGTCAAGGATGATCTCAAGGCTTTGGGTCTGAGCCAATGGAAGGATGAACTGCCCCATGTTAACTTTCCTCTCACGAGAAGGGGAATGATTCTCTGTGCTTCACAGTTGTAAACCTTGAAAGAACAACTTTCCTGGCATATAGCAAGCCCTTCCAAAGCCCTGGTTCTCAAGGGGACTGGCTGCATCTGCAGGGCCAGCCCTGCCACTGGAAGAAGGTTAGCAAAGCTGCCCCGGTTCCACACCCGCCCCATACAGATTTGCTCAGAAGACTAAGGAATATTTGTCTCATGCTTTGCAGCTGAGAAAGCACATTTGTACACACCGAGCGTGGTGATACAAAATAGCCCTGCTGAGCTGAAGGGCCCTGACACGTTAGCTCAATTTTGCAGGTAAGAAAAATGGAGACCCAGAGAAGGTCAGCGACATCCTGTGGTCACACAGCAGATCGTGGCAGAGTGGGAATCGGGACCAGGGCAGCACACTGAGGGACAGAACCTCTTCTCCGCCCCTGGCTCAAATTTCTGCTAAGAGTGCAGTGGGTGTGCACGGGTTAATCTGACAACCAGCTCCCTAGGGACCATCCTGAATGATGGGTTCAGTACACAGGCCTCCAGAGGCTTCCAGGAGGGGCGGGAAGAGGACCCCAGCCAGGCCTACGCTGCAGGCCCTGGGGGCAAGGAGGGCTCCAAACATGTGAAGCCTGTGTCACACACGTGTGTATCACTGTGTGCCCCATGCCCAGACATGGTCTGTCACCAGTCCCCTCCCAGCCAGCCCTGCTCACCCTGTCCAGCCCCCTCCCCCACACACCCTGCCCTCCTGCAGTAGGAGCCCAGAGAAGCATTTCCTGTTTGGGGGCCGCCTCCTCCCCCTTTAAGTCCAGGTTCCCAGGGCCCCAGGCTGAGCAGAGGTGAAGGGAGGGCAGCCCCCTGCCCCTCCTCCTTCCTTCACCCCCCCCCCCCGCCCCCCACACCCCATCCAGCTGGAGCCAGGAGGCTCGAGGGCAGAGGTGGAAGCAGGAGCTTAGTATCTAAACGTGGGCTTAGGATGCCCACGCCTGTGTGATTGAGGTGCTTCCCACATCCAGGGCCTGCACGCAAATGAGGGACTTCCTGTGTCAGGGCATGTAGGACGCCACATCACTTTCGCATGTACACCTAAAGGGTTTAGCATGTCAGAGTATGTGCAAACTTGGCACAGAGGGACAGAATATGGAGAGAGTGTTCTTGTGTGTGGAGAGGAGCATACACGTGTGTGATGGAGGGCGTAAATCAGAGCATGTTTCCACACGTATGACCCAGTTGGTCACGGGTGTGATGAGGTCGGTGTGTCCCTGATTTGGGTCTCTGTGAGTCTCTGGGAAGCGACCTCACCCCACCGCCCAGAGCCCCAGACGGCGGCATCGGAGTTTTCTGAGCATCGTCCAGCCCCTTCTCCTCGACTCCCAGCCCATTAGCTGTGCCTCCTCCCCTCCCCCGCCCCCACCCCAGCACCCCCCACCCCCACCCCTGCCCCCCGCCCGACTGCTTCCTGCTCTGGTGGCCCCGGGGGAGCGGGAGCAGGGAGCTGGCAGCGGCCCCAGCCCACTCCTTACAAGGCCTGAGCCCGGCCCGGGCCCGCCCCCAGCCCGCCCGCCAGAGGCCCCGGTCCCTCCCCCTGTCAAGAGCGGCTGCCGGCCGGGCCCGGGCCAGTCGGGGGGCATCGCGATGCTGCTGCGCCTGCTGCTGGCCTGGGCTGCTGCGGTGCCCACGCTGGGCCAGGCCCCCTGGGCCACCGAGCCCCGCGCTGCCTGCGACCCGGGCAGCTGTTACGCGCTCTTCCCGCGGCGCCGCACCTTCCTGGAGGCTTGGCGGGCCTGCCGCGAGCTGGGGGGTGACCTGGCCACCCCGCGGACCCCCGAGGAGGCCCAGCGCGTGGACAGCCTGGTGGGCTCCGGCCCGGCCAGCCAGCTGCTGTGGATCGGGCTGCAGCGGCAGGCCCGGCAATGCCAGCCGCAGCGCCCGCTGCGCGGCTTCACGTGGACCACGGGGGACCAGGACACGGCCTTCACCAACTGGGCCCAGCCTGCCACGGGCGGGCCCTGCCCGGCCCAGCGCTGTGCGGCCCTTGAGGCGAGCGGCGAGCATCGCTGGCTCGAGGGCTCGTGCACGCTGGCCGTTGATGGCTACCTGTGCCAGTTCGGCTTCGAGGGCTCCTGCCCAGCGCTGCCCGATGAGGCAGGCCAGGCCGGCCCAGCTGTCTACACCACGCCCTTCCACCTGGTCTCCACTGAGTTCGAGTGGCTACCCTTCGGCTCAGTGGCTGCTGTGCCCTGCCAAACTGGCAGAGAAGCCTCTCTGCTCTGCGTGAAGCAGCCTGATGGTGGCGTGGGCTGGTCGCGGACAGGGCCCTTGTGCCCTGGTACCGGCTGCGGCCCGGACAACGGGGGCTGTGAACACGAGTGCGTGGAGGAGGCGGACGGCCGGGTGTCCTGTCGCTGCACCGAGGGCTTCCGGCTGGCGGTGGACGGACGCAGCTGCGAGGACCCCTGTGCCCATGCCCCGTGTGAGCAGCAATGTGAGCCTGGAGGACCACAGGGCTACAGCTGCCACTGTCGCCTGGGTTTCCGGCCAGCCGAAGATGACCCGCACCGCTGCGTGGACACAGATGAGTGCCAGATCGCTGGCGTGTGCCAGCAGATGTGCGTCAACTACGTTGGTGGCTTTGAGTGCTACTGCAGCGAGGGCCACGAACTGGAGGCTGATGGCATCAGCTGCAGCCCTGCTGGGGCCATGGGCGCCCGTGCTTCGCAGGACCTTGGGGATGAGCTGCTGGATGACGAGGAGGATGAAGAGGATGAAGATGAAGATTGGGAGGCCTTCGATGGTGGCTGGACAGAGATGCCTGGGATCCCATGGATGGAGGCCACACAGTCACCTGACTTTGGCCTGGCCTACAGACCTAGCTTCCCAGAGGACAGAGAGTCGCGGATGCCCTACCTGGACCCCACCTGGCCACCCCCTCTTAGTGCCCCCAGGGTCCCCTACCACTCCTCAGTGCTCTCTGTCACCCGGCCTGCGGTGGTCTCTGCCACGCGCCCCCCACTGCCTTCTGCCCACCAACCCCCTATTATCTCTGCCACACGCCCACCCCTGGCCCCTGCCCCTCAGTCCCCCGTGATCCCTGCCATACACCCAGCTTTGCCCTCTGACCACCAGTTCCCCGTGATCTCAGCCAACTACCCACATCTGCCTTCTGCCCACCGACACCCCGTTATCTCTGCCACGCACCCAGGACCGACCCCTGCCCACCAGCCCCCAATTATCTCAGCCAAATATCCCGAACTGTTCCCTGCTCAGCAGTCCCCCATGTTTCCAGATACCCAGGTCGCTGGTGCCCAGAACACCACGCATTTGCCTCGAATCCCAGCTAGCCACACCCCTCCGGTCACCACCTCCAGTCCCCATCGACCCCCTGTGACCCCAGATGTCCCGGTCCTTAAAGCCCAGGCCACCCACCATCCCATTACTTCTACTGTCCAGCCTTCTCTGACCACTACCTCCAGGTCTCCTGTGCTCCCTGCCCATCAAGTCCCTGTGCCTGCTGCCACCCAACCCCCAGCCTTCCACAAGCCCATGCCCCCTCAGAGCCCCACTAATCAGACCTCACTCACCAGCCCTACACACCCCCATTCCAAAACCCCACAAGTCCCAAGGGAAAGTACCCCTGGCCCCAATCTGGCCCCACGGCTGCCCTCGGCAGCCCCCACCGCAGGCCCAACAGCCCTGGGGGAGGCCAGTCCAGCAGGCCACAGCCGGAGGGATGATCGGTGGCTTCTGGTGGCACTCCTAGTGCCAACGTGCGTCTTCTTGGTGGTCCTACTTGCACTGGGCATCGTGTATTGTACCCGCTGTGGCCCTCACGCGCCCAATAAGCGCGTGACTGACTGCTATCGTTGGGTCACCCACGCTGGGAGCAAGGGCCCCACAGAACCCGCGCCCCACCGAGGCAGCCTCACAGGGGTGCAGACCTGCAGAACCAGCGTGTGATGGGGCGCAGCCCCCCTCTGTGGGATGGACACATGGCCCAGGCTGCACCAGGGACCCACGGGGCTGCCCAGCTGGACAGAAGGCTTCCTGCTCCCCCGGGCCCAGCCAGGCTCCTCTCTCAGTCAACGACTAGACTTGACTCTCGGGAACTCTGTTTCCTGGCCCAGCACTCACGACGGAGGAGACGCTGAGGCCCCCAGGACCTCAGGGGGTGGGTGCTGGGGTCTTCTCCAATAAATGGGGTGCCAACCTCACCCAAAGCTCCTGACCCCCATTGGTGCCTGAGGGGAGGGTCTGGGAGGACTCACAAAAAGGAGGGGATCTTCCTTCAGCTTGCTTGGGCCCCCCAAGGAAATAAGGTAAGACTCCTTAAGGGAGGGTATGCTTTAGAGATTCTCAGGGAAACAGGAGCCCAGAGAGGACAGAACCTTGCCCAGCGACACACAGCGAGCCTAGGAGTGGGAGGTTTGGCATGAGGACTTTCATATTAGTTCCTCTTTTTCACCAAAACTCTTAGAAGGTGGGACTGAATCTGGAATAAGGGCTTCTGCTGAACTGGAGCCAAACTGGGGTTTAGGGGTCAAAGGTAAGCTCTAGGCCTGGTGATTCTGGGGTGTGAAACGGGTCTAGAGGGTGAGCGTCTCCTAACTTTTTTCTGGTACTTCCCTTCCCCTCCCTGAAAGCTGCCCAGAAGTTGGTGGCTGGGGCTCAGGCAGCTTGAGTCAAGGGTGCTGTCACCCCTCTAAGTTGTAGGAGCTTGGGAGGCACTCCTCCTCTCTGCTCTGGGGAGGAGGTGGGTGTCAGAGCCTAGCAGGCTGGGCTGGGGAGAGCAAGGAACCCAGGAGAGAGATCCCACATCCAGCTCCCTGAGCAAGGCGTTCCCATCTTGGGCCACACTGTGCCCTTCTCGGTGTGGATGGTGCTGGGACAGGGAGACCGCAGGCTTGAGCAAGGCTCAGGCTGCTCCAGGCTATGTCCCATGAACCGGAGGAGGGGATGGTAAAAAAAATCACAGTCTGTGGGGACCCAGCAACCTCCCTCATCCTGGACTCACTGCCTTGGGGGAACCTGGGAGGGAGAGACGTCGGTTCCCACCATCTCTGTAATTTTTCAGTCGCAGCTTCTAAGGGACCTCTAATTAGGATGGAGCAGAACCGCCACGACCACCCGGGCAGGCGAGGAGGGGTGACCCAGAGCTCCCCTTCCTACGCAGTGCCCTTTGCCACCCTCTGACCCCAGGGGTTGGACCTGGGCTAGAAAGCTGAGCTGGGCCCCAGGGGACCAGGAGAGGAGGGGCTGGAGTTAGGGATTAATGGGGGCGCGGTGTGGGGGGCGGCGCGGAGGGGGCGGAGGGAACGCTACGCAACGCCCCCCCTCCGCTCTCAAGTTCCCCTAACTCAAACCAGACGCCCCCGCCAGATCCCGCCCAAGCTTTTAACGTCGGAGGCGCCGCCAGAGAGGTTCACTGGATGGCAGTGGGGGTCGCGAGGTGGTCCAAAGGCCTAGGTCTGAGAAGAAGGTGTGGGGAACAGCCTGGGGGCGTGACAAAGCCTGCCTGGACGGGAAGAACTAAAGCTCCCTCCTGTGACCCTGGGCAGGAGATCCAGAGCGCCCCGAGGGCAGGAAGGAGTTAAAGCACTGCTGTCAGAGGGCGGGGATGGGAGTGGGGAAGGGGGCCCAGAGCCGGCTCTTTGTCATCCCGTAATGAGCACCAGATGCGGAGCTGCGTGCGGGCCTAAACAGACGGCCTCCCAGGGCAGAGCCCCCACTAGCGCCGAACTGGGGCTCCGCCCAGGCCCAGAGCTGCGTTTCAGGCTCCGCCCACTGACTCAGGCCCCGCCTCCTCTAGGCGTGACCCTGGCCTGCGCTCTCCGCTTGGTTTCTCGGAGCTACGAGCCGCGCCCACCCGCTGCTGTCGAGCGTCCCCTCGGAAACGCTCGAGGCCACGCCCACCAAGGCCACAAGCCTCGCCCCCTGCCAGCTCAGAGAGTCTGGCCGAGCGATTGCCCCGCCCCTCTGCTCTACCAGCCCGCCCCGGCCCAGGCAGTACCTGGGCCCCACCCACGAGGGCCATAAGCCCCGCCTCCTAAGGGCGGCTTGCGCTGAGACTGGCAGTTAGTAGTTCCCGCTTCCAGGAAGTATGAACTCCGTCCAGAGTTTACACATTCTCCTCGCGCAGCTCCGCCCTTCGCAGAGCTGGGGACTAGGTCCACGAGGGCAGGGAATCCCGCAGAGACGAATTCTGTCCGGGAGATGCAAACTCCGCCCTCCAGTTTGCCGCGTTCCAGTCCAGCGTCTCTTCAAGCCACGCCCCCAGCTACAAGCCACGCCCCCTGACCCCAGACCATCCCAAATCGCAGGAGCGGGGCCCCAGACCGGCCTCACCGAGGGAAGAGCTCCGCCCACGTATGGCTAACACACTTTCCCTTTTTGCTGAGGTAATGAATGGCCCACCTACACAGAGCCCCAGGGCCCTTCCACTAAGAATGCCTAGAAGCTCCGCCCCTGATGGTCCCTTAAGTCCCGCCCACCCAGAGCGCTCCTCTCCGGGGCTTTCCGCACAGGCGACCAACACGCAGAGAACGTAACCCCACCTCTCCTCTCAGGCTCCGCCTCCTGTTAGTGTATAGCCCCACCCACCTCGGCCCTACCTTCTCAGGATGGAAGCCACGCCCGCTCCGGGACCGGGACTCTCGAAGTCGCTCACTGCCTCTGGGTGTGTTCAGATTACTGGGTCCGAACCCTATTGACTGGGACGCCCTTGGACTCGGCTCTGGCGCCCTCTCTTCTCCCCTGCCCCCGGTGTCCGTTCGTCTTGATCGCGGGTTCTTTGGAGGGAGCTCGAGATGGTATCAAGAGCCCGGCGGACGGCGCCCATGAACGGGCCTTTGGCGCCACCTGCCTTCGGCGCTGCGGCTTGCAGCCACCAGGAAGCCTCAGTCCGGCCTCTCCCAAAGCACACGAGTGCTCAATGAATAGTTGCTTAATTTATTAAATGGCTGTATTACTCTAATATCTTCCACGTTCCCCCGGCAAAGCAGCAGATCTGCTCGCGGGTGCCCTCCGTCGTATTTGGAAGACCCCAAGAGGGCTTCACATCGGCCCTCAAGCTGAGGTGGTCCCTGCCAGTCTTTACAGCGGCTGGTGGGACTCTTGTACTTTCCTCTTGAATCCTGTTTCCCAGGGGCGAAAGCACAGCCTCTCAGCTGGGGGCCAAGAATTGTTAGTGCTAGGTCCACCCTTCCCATAACTAAAGCTCCGAAATGTGGACACTTTTCCTAGCGGTTGTGTTTGATGGGAGGGAATGGGTTTGGGCTCAGAGGTCCTCAGTTGAGATCTGAGAGTCACAGTTTTTGGAGTGGGATCGATCTCAAGGCCGACCTCTATGTTAACGCTCATTCCCTACATTTGAAAATATCAGTCTGTTGACTCCCACACTAGACGGGGGAAAGGGGTGTCCAGAAGCCAGGAGATTCTGGAGTTCAGCGCTAGGAACTTAACAAAATATTCTTCAAACAGTATTGGGACAGACCCGGGAGCTAAAGTTGGGGGGGAACTAACACCTACTGAGCTCAACTAGGTGCCGGCAGTCCCCACTTCAGAGCCCCACCCCCCACGCCCCCAAACTCGGGCCTGGGGAGTGGGATACCTTCCAGAGGTGATTCCAGCCCTGCTGCTCTGGCTTCTACAAATGCGAGTGGGGGTTGGGGTCAAATAATAATGAAAATAATGTAGATGCTTGCAGCACGTATTATATGCCCAGCCCAATTCTAAGGGCTTTATGTTCAAGAATCTTTTAAGAACCATAACATTTAAAGAACATTTAAGAAGCATAACATAACAATCGACATGAAGTGCCTTTTTAAACCACAATTTATAGATGAGGAAGCTGAAGGCCCTGGCCTGAGTGCCTTGTGTTAAGCCACCTGCCTTATTCAACCAAGTTAGTAAGTGGAGGTTTGAATCCAGGTACATTCTGTAATCTTCATCCCTAAAGAAGAGCCAGTGCATAATGACAGCCTTGTCTCTGATCAGAAAATGCCCACCTCCCAGGGAGTTTGCTTTTAAGGGTGAGGCTGCAAGATGTGGGCTCCCAGGCTAATCACGCTGTGATTGGGTGTCGGGTGGGGGGCAAGTGAAGCCTTCCTCACAGTCAGCTCTTGTGGTTTTGGTGAACGATGATGCTAAGTGAGGCATTGCCTCGTGAGATCCAGATAAGGGGCCCAGACCAAGTGCAGGTTTAGGGCCCCTGAGATTGGGCATGATTTAGCGTGGTTTTGGTGAGTTTGGGGATTTCTCTCCAGGAGACCAACTGGCAGTGGTTAAGACCAGGCATCTTGCACCAAACAGCCTTGGTTTTTTCCAGCTCCACTACTTGAGGGTTGTGGACCTTAGGCAGGTTCCCTAACCATTCCTCATTTGAAAAAATGAGCATACTATAATACTTTGATCTGTTGGAGAAGAGAAAGCTCTCTATATGAGGAGAGGCAGGTTTCTTGCTGCAAGCCAACGAGGACATTCCAGGTGGCTGCATGAACCTCCTATAGGAAGTGCTGTCTGCTTTCACTGGCACTGGGGAGCCCTGAGGATGGAGTCCAGAAGCTGATCATGGGGGAGCTGAAGCCACAGAAACTGACATCCCACACCCAACTAATCCCTATGGCAGAGGTTCCAAACACTGTCAGTTCACCATGTTCTGAGCGTCTCAGTTGATTTTTTCATGGTGTCCCTTGGTCACCCAACAGTTCCATTTAATGAATAGTTCGGTTCAAATGACATAAGAAGTGCTTGTGTTTTAATACCTCAGGAGTCATTGGAGAAAATAATATGCATACATTGAAAGATACAAAAATGTCTTATTCTTAAATAACCACAATCACTTGCTGATGGGCCGTGTGCAGCACTTCTCAAAACTTGGAATCAGAATTGACATCGTCACCTTCATTTCCTGTTCCACACTGACTTTCCCTGCGGTACTTGCTTTTTATCTTGGCAGCTGCCAAAAATCCAGCTGTGGAAAGATATTATGTCATCGAAAGGAACGCAGTGCAGTCCGATGTTGAAACTGTGAACTGCCTGGAGCTAGCAGCTTGCCAATTGTCTGACACATGTCCAGTATCTCTGTGTTTCCCTCAAAGTTTTATAATATTTCATGGCATCCCCATGAGTTTGCTGCAGTGTATGGGCCCTGCATCAAAGGAAGGATCTTGTTAGATGCCAAGATTCTGATGGAGAACACCTATGAGGAATGGGAAGACTCGAGGTCGGGGTGCCTGGAACCCTTCCCCTCCCCCTTGCTCCACTCCATTGCTAGGTTTGTCCCATGGTAGCTAATGAGAATGTGGAAAACAAAAACAAAACAGGCCTGTGGGTGGGCAAAATCAGATTTGGAAGATGATATCAACCCAAGATGAAAGACAGAAGCCTGTGGAGGAGAGGAAGCCTGGCTTTGAGGGTACACTACCAGGCAGCAGAAAGTAAAGATTTAGGTCTTGACTCATGGATTGTCTTGGAGGCCCATACAGGAAGCTGGATTTTCTGGCTCTAATGCAGGCATCTGACAGCAGCTTTTTCAAAGTGCTCACTCCAGCCCTGACCTAGCATTAGCCCACCCTGGGAAGAATCAGACTTCCTTGGAATAATACAGAGGGAAAAATTCCAAGGATGGAATGGTGAAATCAGTCCATCCCACCTGTTAGCTGCGTAATCCACAGACTGATGTGTCACTGGGTCTCAGAGATTCTCCACTCTCAGTGGCTTTTGAAAATAGGCCGATTAGGACTTCCCTGGAGGTCCAGTGGTTAAGACTCTGCGCTTCCACTGCAGGGGGCACGGGTTCGATCCCTGGTTGTAGGAGTTCCACATACTGTGCAGTGCAGCCAAAAAGATAATAATACTAATAATAATTTTAAAAAATAAAAGAAAACAGGCTGACTAAAGAAGCCCTCAAGGACTTCCCTGGTGGCACAGTGGTTAAGAATCCACCTGCCAATGCAGGGGACAAGGGTTCGATCCCTGGTCCGGGAAGATCCCGCATGCCGCGGAGTGACTAAGCCCATGCGCCACAAGTACTGAGCCTGTGCTCTAGAACCAGTGAGCCACAACTACTGAGCCCATGTGCCTCAACTACTGAAGCCCACATGCCAAGAGCCCGTGCTCCGCAACGAGAAGCCACCGCACTGAGAAACCTGCACATCGCAACGAAGAGTAGGCCCCGCTCACCACAACTAGAGAAGGCCCAAGTGCAGCAACGAAGACCCAACACAACCAAAAAAATAAGTAAGTAAATAAAGTAATAAATAAATCTTAGCACTCAGGCTTCAGTAGTTTCACCACGTGGGCTCAGTAGTTGTGGTTCATGGGCTCGAGAGTACAGGCTCAGTAGTTGTGGCACATGGGCTTAGTTGCTCTGAGGCATGTGGGATCTTCCCAGACCAGGGATCGAATCGGTGTCCCCTGCAATGGCAGGCGGATTTGTAACCACTGCGCCACCAGGGAAGTCCCATAAATAAATTAAAAAAAAAAAGAAGAAGAAGCCCTTGAAGCACTGATTAAAATGGGTGCTCCACTTGGATATTCCTGGATAATAATCTCCCCCTTTCAAGGTTCTTAACCTTAATCACATCTGCAAAGTCCCCTTTTCCATGTAAGGTAACATACTCACAGGTTCCAGCAATTAGGACATGGACATACCATTCTGCCAACTACACTTAGGGACCAGGAGAATGGTTCTGGGCTGGTGTGAGACCCCTCTAGCCACGGCGAGCAGTCCTGCAGTGGAGTGGCCAGTAGGACAGGTGATAAAATCTTCTTTTTATTGTCAACTTGTTTATTAGTGAGAAGTTGCCAGCCACTTTCTGCCGCAGTCTGGACAGCTGGGAGAGGTCCTGTTGCTGCCTATTTTCACACAACAGTCATTCCTGGTCATTCTTATGGGACCAGAGGGGACAGTGTCCTGCCACAGCTGTCACAGCCGCTAGAAGGAGGGGCTAGGTCAGGATCTGTCTCCAGCTTTGGCCTTCATCCAGACCCCAGTACTGAATTTGTGGCTAGCCACCCCCTCTTGGGGGCCCTTGAGGTTCTTTCCTGCCATCTGATCTCAATTCAAGTCCACCTCTGGCATCTGGGGCTATTTAATCACTTTAAACTCCCAAAGGAGAGGAGGTCTCAAATGCTCTCCTCCCAGGGGCAATTTGGCCCCCTTTGATGGGCAAGCAAAATAGAAGGGACTCTTTGGTAGGACATTGGGAGCTGTGGGGTTAATGTGGGCTGAAAGTGAGACCTGGAGGCAAACAGAAGCTGGAGTAGCTTGGGAGGCTGGGGCAGGGACTCAGGAGCAGCATGATCAGGCCACTGCTAGAGGCTTGTCCCCAGCCAGTCTCAGAATCTTTGAGACTTTGACTAAAATTTACATTCTGAGCATCCATCTGGCCTTTCTCAGATCGTGTGCCTGCAATTTTGTTGGTTGAAGAGGAGGGGAAGGCTCCCGATTACAGACCCACTGGCTGGTTTAAAGCAGCAGGCAACCTCTAAGTGGCAGTTTCTTTCACTAATAAGGAAATAATAAAAGAGTAGATTTTAATCTTCTTCCCTAGTAGATGCTCCACCACAGAGCTTGCTCACAAAGAACCCACCTCAGGCTATTTTCCTGGTTCCTATGTGTAATTGAGGACATTTTGATACATGCAGAGCCCCATATCCCCATGGGAACAAGGGCTATTACAGGGAAGGGGTCAAATAGATGCCACTGGAGCCCCCCAGCCACTAAAACAACAAACCACTCACTCATTTGTTTAATATTTATCAAGACTGTACTATGCATCAGACACTCCACAAGGCATCAGGGGTACAAAAGTAACCAGACAGGAGAGCAGCAAGAATACGTAAGGTAAGGAGGGGGGCGGACTATGGAGAACAGTATGGAGGTTCCTTAAAAAACTAAAAATAGAATTACCATATGACCCAGCAATCCCACTACTGGGCATATACCCAGAGAAAACCATAATTCAAAAAGACACATGCACCTCAGTGTTCATTGCAGCACTGTTTACAATAGCCAGGTGATGAAAGCAACCTAACTGTCCATCGACAGAGGAATGGATAAAGAAGATGTGGTACATGTACACAATGGAATATTACTCAGCCATAAAAACAAATGAAATTGGGTCGTTTGTAGAGACATGGATGGACCTAGAGACTGTCATACAGAGTGAAGTAAGTCAGAAAGAGAAAAACAAATGTATATTAATGCATATGTGGGGAATCTAGAAAAATGGTACAGATCAACGGGTTTGCAAGGCAGAGATAGAGACACAGATGTAGAGAACAAACATATGGACACCAAGTGGGGAAAGCGGTGGGGGGGGGGGTGTTGGGAGGGGATGAATTGGGAGATTGGGATTGCCATATATACATTAATACGCATAAAGTAGATGACTAATAAGAAAAAATGTCAAATTGTATACTTTGAATATACGCAGTTTATTGTATGTTAACTACATCTCTATAAAATACTTTTTAAAAGGGAAAAAAGGAGGGGGCGGGAGGCAGGGAGAGAAATAGGTGAGAGAGATTAAGCAGTACAAGCCTTCAGTTATGACATAAATGAGCCACGGGTATGAAATGTATAGTGTGCGGAAGATAGTCAATAGTCATGTAATATCTTTGTATGTGACAGATGACAGCTCGACTTACCATGGTGATCATTTTGAAATGTATGGAAATATTGAATCACTATGTTTGTATACGAGGAATTAACACAGTGTTATAGATCAATCATACTTCCAAAACAAACTTGTCAAAAAGAGATCAGATTTGTGGTTACCAGAGGTGGGGGAGTGGGAGGAAGGGGAATTGGATGAGTGTGGTCAAAGGCACAAAGTACCAGTTATGAGATAAACAAGTACTAGGGATGTAATGTACAACATGACAAGGTAATTAACCCTGCTATATGTTGTATGTGAAAGTTGATAGGAGAATACATTCTAAGAGTTTTCATCATGAGGAAACATTTTTTTCTATGTCTTCAGTGTGAGTCAAATCATTATGTTGTGCACCTTAAATGTATACAGTGCTGTATGCCAATTATATCTCAATAAAACTGCGGGGGGTGGTGGAGGGAATACATAGGGGACTTCCCCGGAGGTTCAGTGGTTAAGACTCCACGCTTCTGCTGCAGGGGTCACGGTTCGATCCCTAGTCTGGGAACTAAGATCCCTCATGCTGCGCAGCCGAAAAAAAAGAGGGATGCATAAGACCACTCAGGGCCCTGCCCAGGCAGGAGAGAGTGGTGACCTGAACCGAAGCAGAAACTGAGTTGGGATGGGAGGAGAGAGTAAAGTTGAGAGGTGGTTGGCAAGTGGATTTGGACTGGACTGAATGGTGGCCGGCGGGTATTGGCTCCCCCTGGTGGTGCCATTCGTGGAGGCGGAGACATGGAAGAAGCAGCTGCTCTGGGGAGATGGATGGTATGGTCAGTGTGGGCTCTGCTGTGTTTGCCGTACTTGTAGGTCACCCAAGTGGGCCGCTTAAGAAGGCACCTGGATGCCTGAATCCAGAGCTCAAGGCAGAGGCCCAGGTTGGAGATGGAGATTGGAGTTTCCATTTTACCCCATGGCTGGGGTGGTGGTCCCTGAAACCACCAGCACTGCCACCTTTCCTGGTGGGTTCTTCATGCTCCACCCCTTGTTTTCCCAGCAAGCAAACAAGTGGTGCACAAGGGGATTTCCTTTTCTCTTTTTCTTTCTTTTTCTTTCTTTCTTCTTCTTTCTTCCTCTGTCTCTCCTTTCTTTTTTTTTCCCCCACCAGGGATCAAACCCAGGCCCCTGGCACTGAGAGCACTGACTCCTAACTATTGGACCGCCAGGGAATTCCCCTCCGACTCCTAGCTTCATAAATGTCCACAGAGTCTGAATTTTTCAATTATCTTATGTTCATTTTAGGAGGTTTTTTTTGGGGGGGGGGGTTGAACTTTATCTTTAGTAAAATACTAGCCTAATATTAAAATATTAGTTATAACACGTTTTATAACATAAATTGAAATTCTTCTACTGAAAAAAGAATCAGTGTTGTTATTTTGGTCAGCTTTTTTTAAAATAAGTTTTAAAAACAGCAGCCAGGGACTTCCCAGTGGGAAGACCCCGCTCTTCCAATGGAGGGGGCCTGGGTTTGATCCCTGGTCAGGAAACTAGATCCTGCGTGCCACAACTAAGGGTTCACATACCACAACTAAGAAGCCCGCCTGTGGCAACTAAAAAGATCCCGAGTGTGACAAAGACTGGGTGCAGATTAAATAAACAAACAAACAAATAGTAAAAACAGCAGCCAAAAAGAAGAAAAATACAACTGTCTTTTCCTGGGCAACCACGGTTTACTGAAAATGAGCAGATTTTGGTCTCAGCTGACGTTCTAGACAGAAACTACTTCTTGGAGCAGAGGTAGCACAGCCTCTGGCACTTGGTGTGCAGTTATCAGTTTGGCCACTCTGTTTTTCTTTGTTCCTGTTGAATCTGACTCCCAGGAGCTTTTTGCCTTCACCCAGCAGGGCAGTAGCTCGCCTTCCCCACCCTGACTCAGGGACGTGTCCTTGTCTTTTCCATCCACCTCGGCAAAGACTTCATACTCAGGGGCTCTGGAGGACAGAGGGCAGTGGGCGTGACCTAAGAAGGAAGATGAAACTTGCAGAAAAGTGCACAGGCCTGCCACCTTGGGGAAGCTCTAGGGGCTAGTAGTCCTGAGTCTGGATCCACAGGACACAAAACCTCATGGGCTGCTCTGCATTGGAGAGGCAGCATACACTCCCCTGGGTGCCCTTCTCGGGGCCCATTGGCCAAGGAGAGAACGCTCCACTTCCAGTGAGGCTGAATGATGCAAATCTCCTTTAGCAGGTGTGGGCCACAGGATAAGGTGAAGTGGGCCACCAGCCCGTCCTCAGGACCTCATAACCCCAGTAACCCCAGAGGTGTTGGTGGAAGCTGAGGAATCATTCACTTAACACATATTCACTGGACATCAATTGTGCATCAGGCGCTGTACTGGCTGCTGGTATGTGTGTGCACACGTGTGCATGCAATATGGCGTGTCTATTTATAATAATATAATATAATAATATATAATATAATAATAGTGCAAATGATGATAGCTACATTTATTGAGCACTTAGTATGTTCGGAACCCTGTTTTAAGCATGGAGGCATATTATCTTTTTGTGTGTGTTGTTGTGATTTGTTTATCTATTTATTTATGGAAGTATAGTTGATTTACAATGTTGTGTTGGTGGCGTATTATTTAATCCTTATGATAGCCCTTGGAAGTCAGAAGATTCTATTATTATCCCCCATTTTGCAGCTGAGAGAGGATAAGTCACCTGCCCAGGGCCACTCAGGTTGTAGTGGCAGAATTGGAACTCTGTCAGACTGAAAGTTCTGCACCTGTGACCATTTGCCTCCCATAGCTCTAGTTCTTTTTTTGTTTGTTTTTTTGACTTTTTTAAAAAAATATTTATTTATTTTTGGCTGCATTTGGTCTTCATTGCTGAGCATGGGCTTTCTCTAGCTGTAGTGAGTGGGGGGTACTCTTTCTTGAAGTGTGTGGGCTTCTCACTGTGGTGGCTTCTCTTGTGGCAGAGCACAGGCTCTAGGTGTGCGGGCTTCCGTAGTTGTGGTGCACAGGCTTAGATGCTCCGCGGCATGTCAGATCTTCCCAGACTAGGGACTGAATCCATGTCCCCAGCATTGGCAGGTGGATTTATTTATTTATTTATTTATTTATTTATTTATTTATTTATGGCTACATTGGGTATTTGTTGCTGCATGCAGTCTTTCTCTAGCTGTGGCAAGTGGGGGCAGTACTTCATTGCAGTACGCGGGCTTCTCATTGTGGTGGATTCTCTTGTTGTGGAGCACAGCCTCTAGGCACATGGGCTTCAGTAGTTGCAGCACACAGGCTCTAGGGCAGGGGGGCTTCAGTAGTTTTGGCGAGTAGGCTCAGCCGTTGTGGCTCACCGGCTCTAGAGTGCAGGCTCAGTAGTTGTGGCACATGGGCTTAGTTGCTCCTAGGCACGTGGAATCTTCCTGGTGCAGGGATCGAACCCGTGTCCCCTGCATTGGCAGGTGGATTCTTAACCACTGTGCCACCAGGGAAGTCCCATAGCTTTAGTTCTAAAAGAAGAAACAAATAATAACCTCATGCATACATAAGTAAAAATAATTGCCACTTAGGGTGAGTGGCAGAAAGGAAACGCAAAGAGAGCTCAGGCAGAACAGTGGGTGGCTTCAGACAGAGCGGTCATGGGGTCTCGGGAAGAGCTGGGGAGGAAGAGAGTTCCAGGAGGAGGAGGCATGTGCCGAGAACTCGAGGCAGGAAGGAGCCTGCCTTATTGTAGGATCAGGCACGAGGCCACTGTGGCTGTGGCTCCCAAAGGAAAGGAGAGTTTGGGGACTTCCGCCACACCTCACAGGGGTCTGAGGGCCAGAGCAGGAGTCTGGGTTTTCCTTGAGGCACTGGTATATTTTGAGTGAGGTGGAGATGTGATTTGGTTTACATTTTAAGGTAATTCTTCATGGGCTGGAGGGGATGCGAGGAAAGGGAGGCCTGTTAAGGTCCAAGGTTGTTACTGGAGGAGGACCCCCTGCGGGCCCCTGGAGCAAGGTGGTGGCTTAGAGAGGACTGGAGCTGTTGTAGGCAGAATCCTGGGTGCAGATTTCATGTTGGGGGTGAGGGTGGTGTTTGTGGATCAAATGCTACAACTTCCAGATCTTCAAGATACTCCAGTTGGAGCGGGGAAAAGTGTGTGGGTGAAATAAGAGTGGTCCTGGTGGGCGACGGCTGTGGCACTGGACACTGGACACACAGGGCCTTGTTGCACCAATCTCTCTATCTTTGTGGTCTTTGAAATTTTACATAATACAAAGTTTTAAAGAAAACAGTGAAGAAGATTGCTATACAAGTGTCTGGTTTAAGCAACAGTGGTGACACTATTTCCTGAGATGGAAAAGATCAGAGGAGCAGGGTTGCGGGGTAGAGATCAGGCTACCTGTTTCGGCCCCAACAGGCCTCGATTAGAGAGCAGAAGCAGAGGCTTCTGGGATTTTGGGACAAAACTCTGCCCCCTTCCTTAACCATTATTCTCCTTCTGAGAATGGTTTAGGATGGAGCATCCTGGTTCGCTGTTGGCTCTGATAGAGACCAGACACATGAACGAGAGACACCAGACCGGGAGATGGGAGCTGTCCAGCAGACACTGGGGTTTCCAGTTCCACCTGGGGGGTGCAGACCCCGTGACGCTCCATTAAGAGGTGGAAGTAGGTTTAGAGCCTGTATCAGCTATCCATTGCATGTAACAAAGCACTCCAAAACTTAGTGGCTTGAAAGAACAGAATTTCTTATTTCTCACCATTCTGTATTTCATTGATTTGGCCTGGAATCAGCTCAGTGGTTTGTCTGCTAGTCTGCTAGTCTCACCTGAGGGTCATTCCTGTGGCTACAGTATCTGTGGCTCCATTGGGGCTGGCGTGTCTGGATGGCCTCACTCCCATATCTGGAAGCTGATGCTGGCTCTTGGCTGAGGCACGTGACCTCTCATCTGTCAGGAGGCCAGGCTGGGCATCTACACAGCATGGTGGTCTTAGGGTGCCAAGAGAGCACAGGTGGAAGGTGCAAGTCCTCTTGAGGCCTAGCCTCCAAAGTGGCTCAGCCTGGCTTCTGCCACTTGCTTTGATTCTACTGATCAAAGCGAGTCACAAGGCCAGCCCGGATTTAAGAAGCAAGGAAATAGATTCCAGCTCTTGATGGGAGGAGCTACAAAGAGTCTGTGGCCATATTTAATCTACTGTAGGCCAGAGGGCCTGAATAAATGACCTAAGCATGTCATTCTGCCTCCAGGAGGCCTACATCTGATATACCACCACTTTCTCCCAAAAACAAGCCTTATAAAATGGTTGGTATTCAGGAATTCCCTCGCAGTCCAGTGGTTAGGACTCAGCGCTTTCACTGCCAGGGCCTGGGTTCAACCTCTGGTCAATCCTGCAAGCTGCATGATGCAGCCAAAACAAACAAACAAAAAACAGTTGGTGTTCACTTTGCAGACCAGTCTATAGATGTTGATTGGTTAGGAATAGTATTTGGTTCATTGGCCGATTGCATTTTTGAAGATGGCCACTAATATATCTCCCATTCCACATGCTAAACTTACAATGTGATGTTGACCAGCCTCCATCGAGAGGTGGGGTCTTATGTTCCCTCCCCTTGAAACTGGGTGGACCTTTGTAATAGCTTTAACCAAGAGAAAGGGGCAGAAGTAATGCACACGACGTCAGAGGTTAGATTGCAAAGGGCAATACAGCCTCCACTCTCTTGGTATACTTGTCCTTGGAACCTAGCTGCCAAGCTATAAGGAAGCCCAAGCCACATGGAGTGGCCCTCTCTGGGTGTTCCAGCCAATAGCCCTAGTTAGGCCCTCAGCCATCAGCCAGCATCAGCTGCCAGACGTGTGAGTGAATGTGCCTTCAGTTGATTCCACTCCTGGCTTTTGATTTTTCCAGCAGAGGCCCTAGATGTCATGGAGCAGAGATAAGCCATCCCCATCGTGCCATGTCTGAATTCTTGACCCACAGAAACGAGGAGAGGTGGTAATGATTATTGATGTTTTAAGCCACGAAGTTTTGGGGTAACTTGTGATGCAGCAGTAAACAGATAATAACATAAGCTGCTGGTAATAGAGACAAGAAAAAACAGTGGCTTAAACAAACTAATAGTTTATTTCTCTTTTTCACTGAGGTCTGGAAGTAGGCAACCCAGGGATGATATGGACATGCCTATGGTGTCACCAGAAGCCCAGGGTCTTTTCTTCGTCTTCTTTTTTTTTTCCAACCACGTAGAATCCTAGTTCCCCAACCAGGGATCAAACCTGTGTCCCCCACAGTGAAAGCTCGGAGTCCTAACCACTGGGAAACCAGGGAATTCCCAGCCCAGGGTCTTTTACCTTGCTGCTCTGCTATCCTCAGCACATGGCTACAATTCTCAAGGCCACCTCCAGGTCCAAAGTAGCTACTGGAGCTCCAGCCATCACATCTGCATTCCAGGCTGAATGAAGGACGAAGCAGAGAAGACAGAACTAGCCTTCACCAATATTGTTTCTACTTCAAGAAGCATTTTTAGAAATCCCTTCCAAGACTTTCTCCTTATATCTCATACCCTAAAATTAAGTCACACAACTACACCATATGTGCAAGGGAGGCTAGAAATGTTGCCTTTTAGCTGGGCTCACTGCCTTCTAAAACTGAGGCTCTGGAATTGAGGGGAGAACGGATAGTGGTTGGGGGGCCGTTAGTGGCTGAGGCATTAGAGCAGGACAATGGAAGAGGAAAATCGTTCCCATGGGGAGGAGCTGGAGCCACACACTGGCCCACTGCCTGCTGCAGCCTCCTTAAATGTTTGGACACCGTGGAGTTTTCCACCTAAGTTGCTTCTGAACAGAGGATTGACTTCACTCCCTGTGAGGCAGTGGGCTGATGCAGAGGGAAAGCTCTGGTCTCTAACTCCACCCTCCCCACATGGCCAGTAGGCAGCTGGACTTTTGCTAAAAACAATAACATGCAGCCCTGAGCTTGTCACTTCCCTGCGCAACCACCTTCCATGGCTTCAGTTTGCTCCAGTGTAAGGGCAAATTCTGGGGATTGGTGTTGAAGGCCTCAGCTTCCTCTTCCACAGCTCTGCTTCCACCTTTGCTTCATGCCCCGCACCCAAGCCTTTGTGCAGGCAGCTCCCACTGCCCAGCACACCCTGTGCTATCTCTGCCTGGGGGAATGCCCCCCATTCTCAGCACTCTTCTAGGGCCTCCACTGGCCCTTATGGTGCCTTTGTGTGGATTAGAAAAGGGTGGCCTTTATCCAGGGGGATGCAGTTTCATGCCAGGGCTCAAGGGGTGGCCCACAGGTGGGATTCCACCCACACTTGCCCCTGGCACAGTGAACACCCTGCACAGCTGTACGGGAAGATGTCACTTCCAAGGACCTCTCTAGCTCCACCAGTGAGGGAAGCCCTTCCTTTGCCCTCTTCTGTCTTCAGACCCCATGCCCTGATTTGGGGCTGGCTGTTTCCAGCTTTGTGTCCTCTGACCTGCTCAGTGCGCATTCCCCCAGATCCACCAATAGCCATCAGGGGAACTGAATTTGTGCCACAGGCCATACCTCTTCCTTCCCATTTTGGGGACCAGGCACACTCCCTTAATCCTCAGCACACCCCGCAGCGGGATGGAAATCCCTGCTGGGCTGGAAGAGGGGCCACTTGGATAATCCCTTAGAAAAGACCCAGACACTGGTCAGTTGGAGTCAGCTTCTCAGAGCAACTCAAACCTGAGTCTCAGAGGCCCCAGGCCAGCCAGGGAGCTCACGTTCTCCTGGGGGTTCTGCAGCGCCGCCCTGTGTCCCCTCCCAGACCCAGCATGACCCCCCCATGTTTGTTGTGGTGGCCTTGAACCCACCACCCAGGAATGCACGTGAGATGATCTTCCATTTCATACCTTTTATTTTATCTGTGTCTTCTCTGCCTCCTCCCTCCCCCACCGGCCCCTGAGAGGGGGTGGCAGCCCCAGTTGGAAGGGAAGGGACTACTCTCTCCTCCCTGGGGGAGGGATGGTGTCCCCTGGGCCAGGCCCCAGTGATGGGGGAAGCAGGGGCCTCCACGGCAGAGCAAGGGCATCGTCCAAGAGGCTGTGGCTGGGGCCGAGGCCCCTCGGATGCCCTGTAGCGCTGAGCCTCATGGGTCATCAGGAAGGTGAAGAGCAGAGAAGTCGGGGGGCGATGAGAGGACACAGCCTGGAAGGCATGTGAGTGGCTGACAGAGGCAGATGTGGACTTCAGGGGCCAGGAGCAGAGATCAGGGGATACGGAATTGAGGTGGGGCCCTGAGAAGGAACCCGGGGTTAGAGGGGTGGCTGGATGTGGCGGGGAGGGTGCACCAGGGAAAACAGTGGGGGTGGGGTGGGACAAGGCTGTGCTCCAAGAACCAGGTTCCCGGGAGAGGGGCCATGTCGCAGGGTCTGATCAGGGACTGGCCCTGAGCAGAGGCCAGAGGGCAGGCAGGGAGGGACCAGTCAGGGAAGGAGGATGGGGACTTTGGGAGGGTAGTGGGGCCTAGGGCGTGGTGCTGGCATAGCCAACTCTTCAGGTTCATGGATGCCAGCCCAGCTGGGCGTGGCCCCAAACCACCAATTTGTGCTTCTGGGTTGCTCAAGGGCCCCAACGTGGCCTCAGCCATGCAGGGAAGAGTCCACAGGCACCCCTCTGCTGCAGGCAACATCTGTCTCTGGGATTCCTCTCCCAGCCCAGGCTTTCTGGAAACTTCCTTCCCTGCCCAGCTGAGAGGCCCCGAAGCTAGATCGTCTGCCATCGCAGGGGGTGGGATGTGGTGGTGGCGGTGGAGGGGGAGCCATGCTGGAATGGTTTGTAGACTCAACCGCGGTGGTGTCCCTTCAGCCCCAAAATGACCATGGGTCACTGCATGTTAGTCCGTCTAAGGGCTCCACCCCCACCCCCACCCCTGTGTGCTGGTCTGTTTTCCCTCCTGTCTGGGACAACAATTACTCAGGCATGGAAGCCTGCGGTGGGATGGTGGGGAGAGGGTCAGTCTGGGGGCCACGTGGGTCTCAGAGTGCACCCTGCCCGTCCCCCTGGCAGCCGCTGTCACCGTGGACAATTAGCACCGGGAAGTAAAGGGCGTCCTCATAGCACGGTGGGCTTTCCAGGGGCTCCGTGTCCTCTCCACGGCGCCCCAGCGGCCCCCCGCTCAGGCTTCGGAAGACCCCCGGGGTGGCCCGGCCCCCGGCTCCCAGGGACAGGCGGCTGCGGCTGAAAGGCAGGCGGGGCCCGCTGGGCCGGGCCGGGGGCAGCGAGTTGCTGCTGACGGAGCGGCGGCAGCGCTGGCAGCCGCGGAGGTAGGCGCCCGAGCCGGCGCCCATGACCACGGCCTCCGAGTAGCTGGGCACCAGCTGCCGGTTGGAGCAGATGTGCCACTCGAGCTCGGTGAAGTCCACGGTGGCCACGCGGGAGAGCGGGGGCCCGCTGGGCATGGCCCCGGGCGGGGGCGAGCTGGCGCCGAAGAGCTTCTCCACCTGGTAGTGCACGTGGGCCGTGCCGTAGGCCGCCACCACGCGCAGCGGCCAGGACAGCGTGGCCGCCGACACGAGCCAGAAGACCCAGGCGCGCGCGTACCAGGGCGGGCTGCGCGGGTCGGCGAAGACCATCAGGGACTCGCGGAAGTCCACGTCCTTCAGGTGCATCCCCTCCCGGGCCTCCAGGTAGTCGTCCAGGCCCTCGTTGGCGCTGAAGAAGCGGGCCCGCTGGGTGAGGTACGAGGCCTCGGCCTCGGCGCTGCCGAAGCTGAAGCACTTGGTGAAGCGCAGCCGCGTGGCCGCGTGCTCGGCCAGGCCCACCAGCTCCTTGGAGACGTCGCGCACGCCGTGGGCCGAGTAGTCAAACTCGCCCCGGGCCGTGCGGCTGTCGGCGCGCTCGTGGTACACCTGCGTGGTGGTGTAGGCGTCGCCGTTGCGGTAGCGGGTGATCTGGCGGGTGCGCCGCACGTAGTGGTAGCTGGTGGCCTTCCACCACACGCAGGGCGGCGCCTGCTGCAGCCGGTGGATCAGGGCGAGCACGGTGTGGGCGTCGGTGCGCGGCGCCTGGCAGGACCGCACGTGACAGTGCCAGCACTCGGCCAGGTAGAGGAGGTAGAGGAGGGAGACGAAGGCCAGCGGGATGTACAGGTAGCCATCGGAGCAGGGGCTGGCTGGGTAGGTGGGCGGCGGGCCCCCGGCCCCCCGGGCTAGCGCCGCCTCCGGCCCCAGGACCAGCCGCGGCACGGTGGCCAGGCGACACCAGGCCACCACGGCGCCGCAGGCGTGGATGAGCAGCGTGAGTAGCAGGCACTTCCAGTGCGACTCGCGGCACAGGGAGCTTCCCAGGGACTGTTTCAGGGGCCGCTGCTGCAGAGTGGGCAGAGAGAGGGGAGGCGGGGTTCAGCACGCGCCCAGCAGCTGTGCCGGCCGCTCTTCCCAAGCCCCGGGAAGGAGGTGGTGCTACGGCTCCCCACGTTACAGAGGAGGAAACTGAGGCTCTGAGGGATTGAGCAACTTGCTCCAGGCCTCACCCTTCTAGCCAATTCACAGTAGAGCTGGGGGACTCAGCCCAGGCCTATCTGCCCCAAGCCTGTCCTCCGCTGTGCCCTGCCATCTCTCAGGCAGGGGCATGTAGGACAAAATAGACCCATCTCTGCCAAAAGAGGGAAGGACCCTCCCCCCATCCCCCCAACCCTGCTCACGACTGGCCACTGAGAAAACTGAGCTCTGGTCCTGACTCTGCTCCCGATATACTGTGTGATGGTGGCCATATCCCTGTTCTCTCTGGGCATTGATTCCTGGACCCGGTGGTGTGGGAAGCCAGGGTAGCAGGGGTCTTAGGGATGAAGAGCATGGGTTTAGGAGCTCAGGATTGGGTGCTGGCTCCACCACTTACTTTATGACTTGGGCAGTTCCTACATCCTCTTTGGACCTCAATTTCCTCATCTGTAAACTGGGGTTGTTGCCAGGATTCAACGAGATCATGTGTGTGAAGATTTTAGCATAGGGTCTGGCCCCGGGAATACATATTATTATCATTACCCTTCAACTCCCTCTGGTCCCTGGTCTCACCAGGGACAGCAGGAGACTTGGGAGACGCTTTTAAGTAAACGGGAAAGAGGAAGAGAGAGAGGTGTGAGTCTGGGGAGGGGGGGAGCAGATGGAGTGCCGTCCTCCACTCCCCATCTGTGCTGAGGGAGGGGGCGGGACACAGCTGTGGGCAGCAGGGACCACTCCCTGGCCCAGGGGGTTTGGCACACCCTCCCTGACAGGGCTGCCAGCCTGGCCCCCACCTCATCCCCAGGTGCTAAGGAAAGAGAATGGGGAGGAGAGAAGGGGGGAAAAGGGGGAGAAGGAAGAGGTGGTCTGGAGGAAACAGCAGGGGTGGGGTTAAGGGACGACCT
Organism: Hippopotamus amphibius kiboko; assembly: GCF_030028045.1. Classification (NCBI taxonomy): domain Eukaryota; kingdom Metazoa; phylum Chordata; class Mammalia; order Artiodactyla; family Hippopotamidae; genus Hippopotamus; species Hippopotamus amphibius. The sequence continues at coordinate 126,849,908 of NC_080188.1, read as the reverse complement.
TTTCCACCACAGTCCCACCGGCCTTGAGAGACCCAAGAGGAGAGGAACTGTCCCCATCCCAGCCCAGAGCAGCCACCCATCACAGGTGCATACCACTACCCTAACCTGTAGGGCCAGTCAGATGCACATACTCTCATCTACAGCCTGCACCCCCACCCCACCACAAGTTCATCAAAGAACCCACCCACCAGGAACGTGAACACTGCTTGTTTATTCAACACACCCCAGACCCTCACCAGTGCCCAAGGCACAAGCCCCTCCCCCACTGTACCATGATGCACAGGTGCGTGTGCTCACACGCACCCCCTCCCCCAACCCACCCGCCACAGGACACACAGGTGCATATACATGTTATATAGTCACTGAAGCCCAGGGACACACCAGCCCCTTACCTACCACAGTGCACATCGCCCACCCCCACCCCTACTGCAACCTGACACCCACACCCTCCAGACTCTACAGGGAGAGACCCACCCACAACAGGAAACACTCACGTGCATTCACACATTACCACTTCACCCAAGGGACCCACCAGACCCTCACCTGACTATAGGGCACATATGTCCCGTTTAAGGTGTGGGGAGCACGCACTGACATTCACACACCCACAAGCACCCTATGTTCACCCAAACACACACATAGATCTACTCACCACCTATCACCCCCAACACCCCACACTGGGCCCCACACCCCTGCAGATCCTCTTCCTGGCTAAGACTGAGCAGGGGCCATTCTGAGGGTCCCAACCAGCAGGATGGGCCCTCGGGCCTCACAGCAGAGAGAGGGAGAAGGGGTACCAGAGGCCACCTCCCTTCCTCTTTCCCCTCCTCCCTCCGCTCCCCGCCCCCCAAGTCCCCGCTACTGCTGCTGCATTGCAGGCGCCGCCCGGGCACCTCGTGAGCGGCTGGGCCGGGCTGGGGGCCTGACCCCAGGGCTCTGGGGGTGAGGGGCATCGCTGTAGAATGGGGACGCGCAGGGACCAGGTGCTGACGTCACAGGAAGGCGAGGCTGGATGAGGGGGCGTCGGGGGCGGGAGTTGCCTCCCATACCCCTTCCCAGCCACCCCACCCCTACCCCCACGCGGGCCCCTAGGCCCCGGGACCCTTTGCAGGACGCAGGCTACCCCAATGACGTCATTGGCCACAGGGTCTCCGGACTTCCCTCCTCAGCCCCCTCCTCGGGGGTCGCCCCTTCCCTTGTCCCCCTCTCCCCGCTCCAGCCCTGGCTCCGGCCCCCCACCACACAGCGCCGGTACCTCCTCCCGCAGCGGCTCGCAGTCCGGGATGAGCGCGGGCACCTCCCCGCCGTCGCCACCTCCGCCCTCCGGCATGGTGTCCTGGCTGCTTGGGCGGCCCCCGCCCGGGCCCGGGGCATGATAAGGGGGAGCGCGGAGGGCTGCGGCGCGGCCCCGGAGGGCGTCCGCTCGGCTCAGCGGCCGCGGAGGGAGTGCGCGGAGCTCGAGCCCGAGCCCGAGCGCGGCGGCGGCAGCAGCGGCGGCGGCGTTGGCGGCCGCGGTGCCCGGCGCCCCGCCCTCCGCTGACCCCGCCCCCGCGGCCCCCGCGGCGCCGCCGGCAGCGCCTGGCACCGCAGGCGCTGCCCCCGCCCCTGAGATGCCCAGGTTGGGAGACCGAAGCCTGGGTTCCCTTCTTGCCGCGCTCGTGCTTGCGACCTTGAATGAGTCCTTGCTCTCTGGGGCCTGAGCTTGCCCTGCTGTAAAATTAATCTCCAAGATGGGTGGGTGCCCGCGAGGTCCTATCTCTGAGGAGTAGGCCCAGGCCTAAGCCCACCCAGACCCCACCCCTGAAGCCTCGCTTGTGGTGGTGGAGGGGGCGGTTACAGCCCTGAAAGCTGTGGTGAGCCTCATTACCTGGACAGAGGCGCTGGGCTCCAGTTAGAGTAGATAAGCAGGAGGCCAGGACACCCGGGGTCCTAGGCCTTGTGACCTTGAGTCGGCACCCTCCACCCCCAACCTCAGTTTTCCTGCCTGAGAAATGGGGAGGGAAATGTGCTGGATTCAGAGCACATTCATCATGAGGTACAGGCGAGGTGGGATTTGTCTTACATGAGAGGACCCCCCTCCCAGATACTGGCGGCCCCAGTGCTTCTCCCTGACCCTCAGGGGCCTCAGACCTTCACATCTGCCTCTGGGCCAGGGCCTAGCCCCGGAGGTAGACAATCAGCGGGTGGAACATAGGGAGATGCAGTGCCAGGTGGGGTTTGTTTTGTGATTTTTTTTTCCAAAGAGCAACTCAAAGACCATTCTGTTCAACACCCCTACCCATTTAAAGATAAAGTAATTGAAATGGTAGAGAGAGAAAAGGATTGAACCAGAGTTCCACCTATTTTTAAAAAAATTTATTGGGCGCAGTTGTTAATTAGCTGTCTTCTATATGCAAGTACTGTGAAGCATTCACAAGCATTGTGAAGACAAGTGTAGAAGTGGAGAATGACATAGGCCCTGTCCTCATGGAATTTACATACAGTGCAAACTACTGCAGTCAGAGGGAGCCTAGAGCCTGGCCTCCAGCCTCCATCCCAAGCCAGATCAGGACTCTTCCATTTGTCTCTCTGAGAGGCACAAGTTGAACTGACTCTTAAAGGATAATTAGGTTTTGGACAGTGGATATGAGGAGGAAGGGCATCCCAGGTGGAGGGAACTTCTGGACAAAGGCACTGTGATTGGACCACATGGATTGAGTTCAGAGAGCAGGAAGTTCACCTGGAGTAACTGGACACTGGGTGGCTAACTAAGAGGCAGATCGAAGAGCACCTGATCTTGCTCTGTAGAAAGTGGTGGCTGGAGGTCTGTGTGAAGCGAAGCCCTTGAAGACTGAGTCCGGGAAAGGTGGGAATGAGAGAAAGGCTGAGAGAAAGGAGCCCCTGAGGTCACGAGTGAGGCTTGGGGGGGGGGGGGCCTCACTTCGAGACGACTGCAGGGCTGGCAATGACTCAGGAATTGCAACCGCAGCTTCAGGAGGCGAATCAGCACACCTCCGCCCACATATTGTCTGGACCACGGGAGAGTCGACGGGACAAGCCTGGTGCAAAATCTTATCCACACTATTACCACCCAATTTTTGGGACTTCAGACCCGGACCTCGGTTTTTCAATACATGTAATGGGTGTGTGTGTGTGTGTATGTGTGTCAAGAGCCCCGGCCCTCCCAGCACCAGGCCCTCGGAGTGTGCAGGATGGCAGCAGTGGCGGTAGGGAATTTCAGCACCAGACGGCGGACAGCACCCGCGCGGAAGGGAGGGCTGGGAGGCGGGAGGAGGAGGAGTCAGCACCCCGGAGCTCGCTTGGCCTTTCTGTCACTGCTCCGCCCGGCCTCCTACCAACCCCGCCCCCCACCCCACCCCCGGACCCCGGGCTGCTGGGGCTCCGCGCCAGTACTGGGGGAAGTATGGAGGACGGAGAAGGAAAGCTAGCATTGAGAAGGAGGGGCAAGAGCCCAGAGGCACAGAGCTTGGTCACATCCCCATCGGCTCATTCCCTCCTGGAGTATGTCCCGCGAGTGAAAGTTCATTTCCGGACTCCAGCCGCCGCCAGCCTCCGCCGGATCTCCGCCTGGTGTAGTCGTGGCAGGGAGAGCGTCAAGTGCCCCACTGAGCAGGCGCGGAAATAATTCTCAGCACCCTCCTACCTTAAGCCATCTATTGGCTGCTCGGTAGCGAACTAACAAACTCACTATCCAGTCCACGAGCGCCTCAAATTGCTCCGCCTATTCCTCCGCCCGGAAGTTGATTACTGCCGAATCCGCTTCGGCGAGGGCACGCCAGTAGCCAATTGGGAGAGGGGAGGGGCGAGCCGGGGCCGCTGAGGAGCCAATGGTAGGCGGCAGAGGGTGACGCTGCGGACATGGCTGCTGTCGTCGGACAGTGCGGGGACGTGTCGGGCTGCTCGGTAACTTCGGTCGGTGCCCAGGGAACGGAGCAGCGGCCTCACTAGTATTCGTACCACGAGGCGACGCAGCGGGCCCTCGGAGAGAGCGAGCGTCGGGGCCATGGCTTACCACTCGGGCTACGGAGCCCACGGTGCGTGGGGCGCGGGGCGGGCGGGGCGCGGGCCGACCGACCCTCGCGAGGAGGGTCGGCGGCGCGGCCCGCTCACCCTGAGGGAGAGGGGCGCCCGTGACCGCTGCCCAGGGCGGCGACGTCCTTCCGATTCCTGCCCCGTGAGACTCGGCAACGCGTCCCGGACTTCGCCCTCCCGGCCTAAACCTGAGATCAGATCGGGCGGTGACAGCATTGCTGGGATTCCCGTGCCCGAGTCGGGCATGAATGGGGTCTGCCTCCCAAACTTCCTTTCCCTGTCATGACCCTGGTAGGGTTCCTCACCACTGCCCAGGGCCTCCGCGTACACAGCCGTCGCCTTTCCAACCCTTGTTCATACGGGGATGCCCTCCTAGTTGTCTTCTCCGCCTAGCAAACTCAGTTTCCACGGCTCGGTTCAGAGATCAGTCCCCTTGAGGAGGCCCCCAGGAATCCTCAGGCGGGCAACCACTTCCAGGGGCTGCCCCAGCTCTTTGCCCACATTTAGCACCTCTCGAAAAGGATCCCTCATCAAAGTTCTTTCTGGGTTAGCTATTCCTCATCCAGCTAGAGTTTCCTTCACGGATTGCTCGGTGCTCCCGGGACCTATACAGGGCTGTCCAGCCTGGGGAAGGGGCGGTAGTTTGGGTTTATGCTCGGTATTCCTGTCACCTACCCTGGAAACTACAAACCCACAGGCTCCAAGCACAGGGCTCGGGCAGCTCCGGATCCCCCTCCCCTCTTCGATGACACAAGCGGTGGTTACTCCAGCCAGCCGGGGGGATACCCAGCCCCAGGAGCAGACGTGGCCTTCAATGTCAACCACTTGCTTGGGGACCCAATGGCCAACATGGCTATGGCCTATGGCAGCTCCATCGCATCCCATGGGAAGGACATGGTGCACAAGGAGGTGTGGCCCACCCCCAGGGCAAGGGTGGCAGGATTTCTGGCCAGGGCTGGGGCATCACGGGGTCCCACCTAATCCTCACAGCAGCCCTCAGGGAAGGCGCACACAGAGGAGCCCCCTGAGGTTCCCGGTGCAGCTTGCCCACAGCCTCCTCTCTCCCCTCTCAGCTGCACCGTTTTGTGTCTGTGAACAAACTCAAGTATTTTTTCGCTGTGGACACAGCCTATGTGGCCAAGAAACTAGGGCTACTGGTCTTCCCCTATACACACCAGGTGAGCTGCCTACCAGGTGAGCTGGTGGGCCCCCTTGCCTCCCTCATCCTGCCCGAGAGTCTGGCCCCCAGATCTCAACGCCCTTCTTTCCTCTCTTGTCTTTTCCTCCTAACTTGCCCGCTGCTGCCACCACCAGAACTGGGAAGTGCAGTACAGTCGTGACGTGCCTCTACCCCCACGGCAAGACCTCAATGCCCCCGACCTCTATATCCCTAGTGAGTCTTTGACCTGGACTGGGGGTTGTGGGGGCACTTGGGCCTTGAGGCGCCGATGAGAAGAGAGAGGCTTATGTGTTGGTTCAGCATCTGCTCTTGGTGCTTTTGTGTGTGGCTTTTGTGGTGTCCCTAGACCCAGGCAGACCAGGTAGACAGCGTGGGGTGACCAGTAAGCAGCTTCTTGGGTGTGCCTTCAGGGTACTCCCTTTTGAGACCTTCCTGCCACTTGACTTGGACGAGGTCCCTCCCCAGCCTGGAGCCCTGGGCTTAGACCTGGCCCTCAGGTGGCTGCTCTCATGCTTCTGGAAAACTGGAATAACAACAGTTCCTACCACAGAGGATTGTTGTGGAATTGCAGCGAGGGGATGTGTGCTCAGCCGGCACCCAGCACACAGGAAGCACGCCGTAAATATTAGCTGTTATCGCTGTTATTACTTGTCCTCCAAGGCCGGATCCAGCATCCCCTCCTCTGAGGTGGTCACTCCCTTCTGGGTTCCTACAACTGCCTGTCCGCATGGCATGGGTCAGGCCGCCCACACTGTGCTGTGGCTGTCTGACTGCATCTCACTCCTCTCTGTCCTGGGGCCTGCACAAGGCGAGGCCCCTGATGGACACGCTGGAGGAGGGGTGAGTATGCCCAGGCCAGCCCTCAGAAGGGCTACCAGGAGGACAGCCAGACAGCCCAGTTGCCCTGGGAGAGACACAGGCTCTTCTTCCCTCCTTCGTTCTGTTTCCCTCACAGTCACCGTGTAAGGCAGGAACTGCTATCCCCGTTTTACACGTTGAAGCCCAGGCTCAGAGAGGTTTGAGTATCTATGAGGAGACACAGCTTATAGGTGGTAGAGCTGGTTTGCTGACTCCAGACACTGTGCCCTCTGTGGGCACATCAGTTCTGGTGCTTGAAGGGGGCAGAGGACAGGACTGAGGAGTTGAAATTGCCGTGAAAACTCAGCTGCCATCTGAGCTTTTGTGAAAATAGCAGAGATGACTTTGGCCTGCGATGTAGTTTCTGAGACACAGCAGGAAACTTTGGTGAGTTTCCTAGTACAGGGACCAGGAAGGAGGTGGCTTGGTCGTCCTGAGAGAAGGGTCAAGTAGCACTGACACAGGTGGAGAGGGCTGAGCAGGAAAAGGCATCCCAGGCAGGGCACTGGGGAGCTGAGTGCAGAGGTCAAGCATGTTGAGATTTGCAGGGAAGGAAGTATGGGGGTGTCAGTGGCCCTGAATGCTTAGTCGGGGGTGGGGGGCAGCTCTGGTTGAGGAAACCAGGCTGATGGCATCTCTCTGGCTCTTGGCAGCAATGGCTTTCATCACCTACGTGCTGCTGGCTGGGATGGCACTGGGCATTCAGAAAAGGTCAGCGCCAACCCCTTCCCCATTCCCACCACTTCCCCACTCCTGTCTCCTCCCCTCACCTCCCTGGGGGATCTTTGCCAGCTCCCCAGTCCCCGTGACCCTGTCTCACACCTGCCACAGGATGCCTGGTTTGGGACGCACCTCACCCCACCCCTATGCGGCCGCAGGTTCTCCCCAGAGGTGCTGGGCCTGTGTGCAAGCACGGCGCTGGTGTGGGTTGTGATGGAGGTGCTAGCTCTGCTCCTGGGCATCTACCTGGCCACCGTGCGCAGCGACCTGAGCACCTTCCACCTGCTGGCCTACAGCGGCTACAAATATGTGGGGTGAGCACCTGTGGGTCGAGCGGGAAGCTGGCCTTGGTGGGGGGTGTCTGCCACCCTGGGTTCCTGGCCTGCGTAGCTATAGCCTCAAATTGTGACCCTGGATCCCCGCTGCCCCTCTAGTTCTTCTCTATTAGAGGGAGCACCTGTCTTCAGCAGCCTCCTCAGGAACTGTGTAGTGTGGCTCAGGAGGTCAGGGATGTATTGAGAGTCACCCTGGGAGCACGGGAGAAGGGTGAGCTGGGGTGGTGAAGGGGGTCTCAGATCCAGGTCCTAGGGCTGAGTCCTGGCCTATTCATTTTGAGTCTAAGTCCCTGGCAGGGGCGCAGATTGGGGGTAAAGTGCCCCGGTGATGGTGGGTGGGGTCTAGGCTGGGCTCTGGGGCAGTCTCAGTCCTGGACCCTTGGGAGGTCTCAGCCTTCTCTCCCTCCCTCCCCACCCCCGCCCCCTGCAGGATGATCCTCAGTGTTCTCACAGGCCTGCTCTTCGGCAGCGATGGCTACTACGTGGCGCTGGCCTGGACTTCGTCCGCGCTCATGTACTTCATCGTGAGTCTGGGGCTGGCCCCTCTTCACCTGGGGTCGGAGCTGGGGACAAGCCTCCCCTCTCCTGGCCCAGCTTCAGCTCTCTTCTTTCTTTCAGGTGCGCTCGTTGCGAACAGCAGCCCTGGGCCCTGACAGCATGGGGGGCCCAGCCCCCCGGCAACGTCTCCAGCTCTACCTGACGCTGGGAGCTGCAGCCTTTCAGCCCCTCATCATATACTGGCTGACCTTCCACCTGGTCCGGTGACCCCCGGTCCCCACTGGCATTGATTTTTCCATACATCGAAGATTTGATTTCCTTGATTTCGTCTGACCCTTGTTTCCACAGCTCTAGGGGGCATTTGCTAACACCTCTGGGCCTTTTTGTTGCCCAGGGGACCAGGCTTGGGCTTTCTCGAAGGAGGAGGATCCAGGGAAGGCTTCCTGGAGTTGGTGGCCTTGATACTGCCTCGGAAGGCAGATAGAAGTGTTTCAGCAGAAATAGTTGTTTATCTGTGGCTGGGAAAGTGAGAATGGGAACAGGCAGCTGCTAAGGAGGCCTCGAAGGCCTCTGATTCATCTGAGGAGGTCCCTAGAGGCATCCGGAGGCTAGTGGGGTAAGCCCATCTGTGCTAAGGATTTAGCTCAGGGCTTCCCCCTATACGATCCCTTTCCCCCCCTCTCCTCTGTAAACTTAGGAGCAGAACTGGGGCCCAGGTGTTTGCAGTAGTTTATTCATATTTTGTCACAAATGGCCGGGGAGGGGGTGCCGGACTCCTCCAGGCAACATAGAAAATAGGTCCAAGAGACGGGGTAGACTGGGATTGGGGCAAGTGGGGACAGGGAGGGGTCTGGAGAGAGAGCCTGGGGGAGGGGAGAGGGCAGACTAGGGGTGGGGCTGCCCCCCTGCTGAGCCTGCTCATTCCCGGTGTGGGTACTGCCCCACCCGCAGGGGGATCCTCAGGGTGGGGGGCTAGGGGGGGTGGCCCAGAACTTCCAGGGTCAAGCCCTGCCCCTTGGCAGGGCCTAAATTCCCCCTGAAGTGGACAAGGCCGGAGGTCCCGCCCTTTCCAGGACTGCCTGCCATGTCCACAGGCCGGCAGAGGAGCTCGTGCCCCTATTGAGAGCTCTGCCAGCCCTAGTCCAAGGGGAGGGGGCTCTGAAGGCGGGAAGTCCCCGCAGCAGCAGTTTGGGGGATGGAGAGGAGACTGGGGGCACCAGTGCCCCCTCCCTCCCCAGGGCTGAGGCCTCTGTGGCCCAGGGGCAGGGCTGGGGGTGCACAGGCGTCCGGTCCGTTCTGGGCTCGCTCCCTGGCCGGCTTCCCCCTTAGAAACTCACCAACGTATAAACCATACTGTGGGAAGACGAGGCAGTGAGCCACGTCACGAGCACGCCCGGCTACTGGCCACCCACCCTGTCGTGCCCTAGGTTGCCCTTGGTCATGAAGAGCAAAGGGCAGGAACTTGGCACCCAACCATTCCTGGGATTGGAGGGATGCTGCCTGGAGCATCCCTTCCCTGACTTCTGACTGCCATGGGCAGGGCCTCACCTGTACAGGTAATAGAAGAAGGAGAGCAGGTAGAAGGCGAGTTTGCACCAGGACTCCTTCTGGCAGTAGTTGAGGATGTCAGCATTCATGATGGAGACCGCATCATACATGACCTCAGAGCCATCCGCAGGGCGGTGGAAGTACCTGGGGGGAGGGAGGGGCCTGAGTGTCCACCCTGAAGGCTCCCACCCACATCCTGCCCCGCTCCCCCATCTCACCCTCCCAGGTGGAGCTGCTACCCTCACCTCCAGAGGTGGTAGAAGAGGAGGGGGATGTTGAGGCCCAGGGTCACCCACTCTGCTGCACACAGAAACATCAGACAGAAGAGGCCGTGGATGGAGTATTCTGGGACCACCAGCTGGGGAGCGAGGGTGAGAGGTCAGAGGCCACGTGCTAGGACAGATCCAAGCTTCAAGGGCACTTGGGAGGGGCCCACCCACCATGACCTCTGGGGACTAAAAGGGCTTCTAGCTTCCCACTGCCTCCCACGTTAGCAGAGCGGATCAAACAGGCCGCAGAGGAGGAAGGCCCTACTCTGGGTTACCGTGGGGCTGAGCTGGGCTAGAAGCCTCCTGCCCCAGCCCTGATACTGACCTTCCTCAGGAGGCAGCAGATGCGTTCGATGTTTTTTAAACGCTCGCGCTGTAGGGAGAGGAAAAGACAGCAATGGTAGAGGTGAAGGAGCGGACATTGGGGGCGCTCCGCCACTGCCCCACGCCCCCAACTCCCTGCACGTAGCCGCCAGGGGGCGCGAGAGCAGGCTCTGCGGCGTTTTCGGCGGCGCGGCAGGGAAGCAGCCGCGCCGTCCCCATAGCGACCGTCACCATGGAGGGATCTTCACCCGCGTCTCCACGGCAACGGCCCAGAGCCTGGCAACGGCTGCCCCGCCAGGAGGAACCCTGAGCCCTGAGCCCGCGCCAGGTGTTTGCTGGGGGCGGGGACAGACAGAGGAAGGGGCAAGGCCACCGCCCCCCACCCCCAACACCCCCATCTTCCCGTCCCCCTGCCGCCCTCCACCCGCGACATATGGGAAGACAGACGGACGGACACACCTCGGCACAGCACATGTATCACTTACTGCCCGCGCTGGGTTCCCCTGGTCGATGGGGTTCTTGAAGTCAGTCCGCAGCTCGTCAAAGGCTATGATCTGGGGAAGGGGCGTGTGCCCGTCAGGGTTGGGGCAGTAGCGTATAGCCCCCCCACCCATTCTTTTAAGGCATAAGATTCACACGTGGGGATTGGATCAGTTGGAGCTTGCTGCAAAGGTAGAGAAACTGAGGCCCCAGAGAGGGGTGGGGCCTGGCCCAAGGTCACACAACAGTTTGGAATGAAACTCTAGTGTGCTGATGCCCAGTCCGCTACACCTCCATCCAAAGCATCCCAAGACATAGTGTCTTCTCTATTGGGCCCTGTGCTGAAGACTGGGACCCCAGAAGCCTGGGACACAGCCTCTGCCCAGGAGGAACCCCAGGCTTGGGAGGAGAACTGTGAACTACATTCCAGGGTGACCAGGGCTGTGGGGTACAGGAGGAACCTGGGGTGGGTGCCTGATCCAGCCTGGGGTGGGGAGTTCAGGCTGGACTCTGAGTAGGTGTTTGTCTAGTGAACAAATGGGGGAAGGGCAGTCTGAACAGCGGGAACAGAAGATACAAAGGCAGAGGGTTGAAAGAACAAGGAACATTCAGGAAGTTGCAGGTTCTGTGGGGCTAGAGTGCAAGTGTGAGGCGAGCGGGAAGAGAGATGGGAATGGTGAAAGACAGGCTGGAGAGATCAGCAGCGCCAGACGTGGGTGCCTTGTGAGGCTGGACCAGATGTTTGGACTTTAACCCCAAAGTAAAGGGGAGCCATTGAGGGGTATAAAGCAGCAGAGCAGGGCAGTCAGGTTGATGTTTTAGGATTGACCAAGGAGGAAATACAAACTGGCCGACAGTCCCAGCCAAGACATATATGATGCTTCCTCTATGCCCACAGGCTTTGTGTTTATTAACTCATTTCATGCTTACAACAACCTGCTGATGTAGGTGCTGGTATTATCACCTCTGTTTTGCAGGTGAGGAAACTGAGATAGATGAAATGACCTGTCCAAGGCCACACAGCTAGTTAGTGGCAAGCCAGGATTCTAAACCAGTTAGATTCCAGAGTTAAAATGTTAACCGCTTTACTGCACTCAGGCCAGACCAGTCAAGGAACTGTTGGGGTGTTGGGGCTGGGGGCATGGGGGAGGTGGGTGGTGGTGATCTGAGTGAAGAGAAGGACAGTGGGGATGGAGAGGTGTGGATGGATTCCAGAGCTATCTAGAAGCCAGACTCCAGATGGCTTGAATGACAGTGAAGTGGAGGCAGAGGGGCCCAAGTTGACTTTGGGTGTTGGGGCATCTGGTGGACAGCACTGTTCTCACTGGGATAGGAAACTCTTGGGGGAGCAGGTGTTTGAGAGGATGATAGGATGGACCTGGGGGCAGCTGGCATGGGAGGAGGGCTGGTGGAGGAGCCTTCTGGAGTCCCTCCCCTGAGCACCAGCCCTAGGATGAGGCAGCGGGCCCACCACCCCCAAGCATCCCAGACCCCATAAGGCTCGAAAGGAGAGAACATGGGCTTCCTGGAGGGATCTGGGGCCATCTGGAGCAGCCCCCCCACCTCAATTCCCCATTGACTCTGGGCAGCCGCCTGCCTGTCAGGCACAGCAACAGGGTCCAGCAGGGAGCAGAAGGGTGCCGTCTGTCTGCCCCAGAGCTGGCACCACCAGCAGGTGGCGGGTGTCGCGCCTCCCACCCCCCAGGCTGCCTGGCGCTGACTCAGCCCCCTGGAACAAACAATCCCCCACGGTGACAGCAGACACGCGTCACTCACCACCAGGGTTGCCTAGCGACCAGTAGGGCCTGGGCTCAGGGTCTGTGGTGGGATCTGGGGTCCTGCCCCGGAGGGTTTGCACTGAGGACCACACCTCCTCTGCGCACCCGCACACCCCGTGGCAAGCCTTGCTCTGGGCTCATATACACGCTGCTGTATATACAACAAGCCCACTTTACCGATGAGGCAACAGACTCAGGACAAGAGACTTGCTATGATCACCCAGCTAAACAGCTGAGCAAACACGGTGACTGACACGTAGTAGGTGCTCAATAAATATTTTTTGAGAACACCTGGGCCCTTTCTCCCAGCCTGGGAGCCCCACAAGGGAGAAGCCTGAGTCTTATTCATCCTGGTCTCCCCCAAAGCCATCCAGAGCCTGGTTCTCAGGAACGTGGACACAGGTGTGTTGGACAGAGGACTGCTCTGAGGATCCCCTGAGGACAGGGGGCCCCATAGAGGCTGTTGGAGGTCTGTGGGTGGGAAGGGGCCCAGAAAAGGGCTTCTTGAATTCCAGAAGGCTTTCTCCCAGGAGCTGGTTAGCTCTGTGTGTCCAGCCTGTGACTCTCAATTCCTTCCAGTCCTCAGGACTCCAGCCCTCCTGCCACCACCTCACAGTAGTGTCCAAGGCCCTGGGATGAGATAGGAGGCTCAGAGAGACCAAGAAGGATCCAGGGGAGATGGAGGAAGGGAAAGAGAAACAGAGAAGGGGGCAGAGCCAAAAATAAATAAATAAATAAAAGCAACCGAGAGACCCACAGAGAGAGAGAGAGGGCTCCAGATGGGGTGTGTGTGTCTGAAGGTGCCCATGAAGGCTCACTCCTCAGACAGGAGGGGTGCAGTCAGAGCCCATGAATCCTGAGACAGGCAGCAGGGGGACAGCAGGAGATGATGAAGGGAGAGATTGGTCAAGAGCCAGGGAGGACCACGGAGCAGGCAGGCAGCAGGTCCCAGGAAAAGAAAGGAGTGATGAAGTGGGGAGACCAAGAAAGAAGCAGGTGAGGCAATAGGGAGGAAGAGGAAGGAAGTGGGTACAGAGAGACTGGCGGGGGATAACCCGATGATCAGGGAGGTGTGTGCTGGACGTACAAGCAGAGGATGCTGAGCTGAGCAGGCCAGGGCCAAGATGCACAGGCCGTGAGGAGGGGACAGGGTGGGGGATGAAACCTCAACGGACATAGGAGAAGAAAGGGCAGTAAGGGGGGAGGGGGGAGGCAAGGGTCCCAAAAACTAAGCTGGAGGCTGACTGATAGTTCTGTAGTGAATAGAAGGGAGACAGGCAGGGGACCACAGAGGAGAAGGCTTAGAGAGTTGGGGAGAGGGACCCTCTCTAAAGGGAAACAACCAGGATAAGGGATGAGAAAAGGACATTTTGAAAAACCAGGTGTGAGGCAAGGCCAGAGAGAGAGACCAAAAGAAACAGGAGACAAAGGGGAAAGTGGGGGCAGGAAGAGGAGAAAAGCTGGAAAGTGGGGAGGAAACCTAGTGGGAGGGAAGCCCAAACAGGAGGGGGTAGGGAAACCTACGGTGAGCTGGTGGTAGGGGTTAGGTCTCTGGGGCTGCTTAGAGCCAATCACTGCTGGGTCAGGGAGTGGGGGTGGGGGTGGGAAGGGAAAGGGTTAATGGGCCCTGCGATCTGTGGGTCCTGTAAACAGATGCAGTTGCCATAGCAACCGGCTCCATCACTCTGGCTGGAAAAACCCACAAAGGGGGTGGGGAGAGTAGACAGACAAACTGCCCGACGGACAAACGGGGGCGACTAGATGCGGTGGGGGTGGGTGGCTACAGGAGGGAAACGAGCAAGAATCCAAGAATTCCGCCCCACACCCCAAGGCTGCATGGGGCGGGGGGGGGGGGGGGTCAGGGACTGACTGACATACCCATAGACAGGCGGGGGCGGCGGAGAAAGGGGGGCCCCCCGGGAAGGAAGCCGATGATGGGGGGTGTTTATGGGGCGAACAGAAGCCGACCGATGGGGGATAGCGGAGAGGAGGCTCCAAGTTTCTCCGGGCCCTGAGACCATCCGTCCGTCCCCATCCTGCTCCCAGCGCCCCCTGCCCCCCACCCCGCCCCCAGCCCCAGCCCGGCCTTACGTGCCAGATGACAAAGAAGATGAGGGAGGCGCACAGCACCAGGGTGAGCATGTAGCAGAACGCGGCGAAGGTGAACGCCATGGCCCCCGCGCCAGGCGGCGACCCGGGGGGCGCCAGCGCGGGGCCCGGGCGCAAGGGGACGCCCCCCCGGCCCGCGCTTAGGGCCGGCTGGGCATGGCCCGCAGGGCTCGGGCGCGGGCTCGGGGGACGCGGGCGGCGCGGCCGGGATCGGGGCCGCGGGGCCGTGGGGCGCGCGGGGCGCGGGCCGGTGGGCTCGGGGGGCGCGTCCGCTGCCGGCTGCCCGGGCCCCGATCGCTCATCCTGCGATCCCTCGCCCGCGGCTCTCTCGCTCTCCAGCCCGCGAAGCCGACGGGGCGGAGCCGGGGGCGGGGCCGCCGTGAGAGCAGCCTCGGGCGGGAGGGGCTGGGTCTCCGTGCGCCCCTCCGCCAGCCTGGCCCGGGCGCCACCCCCGCCCCAACCTCAGGGACACGTAAGCATGGACGCACATCCCTGGCACACCCCTCCATCCCTCACCCACCCACCCGCCCACCACGTCACACAACGAACCCACCACAGCCACACTCGGTCCACTCAGACGGGCACTCACATCTCTGCCCTCACACACCGGCCCGGGAGCGTGGACTGAAGTCTTAAGGGCAAAGCACTTGTCACCACCCGAGGGGGCAGAGACACCAGGCTTGATCCCAGAACAAGCCGGGAGAGGGGGGCTGAGCCAGGGGGCCAGAGCGGATGCGGGCCAGGCACAATGGGACACAAAGTCTACAGTCTGGCGCTCCTCTAGCTGCCGCCCAACTCCCCATCCTGAATCCGCCCGTGTAAGTGTTTGGCGGCGGCTCACCAGGTGCTCACTGATGGCCGCCTGCCTCCCTCCTGCCGGAACCGTGCTGGGCCCATGGGGACAGACCACAGAAGCGCAAGCAGGCAGCTCTCCTGGCTTCAAGAAATGGGTCAAGGACTTTCAACAGCAACCCTAGGACACACAGCCCAAGCCAGGACCCCTGTGTGGCCCACCAAGTCCAGGGCTCCAGTTCCAACCCCCACCCCAAGGTCCCTCGCACCACAGACCACACACAGCCACCACAACTTCCTTGCAAAAACCCTCGGCTCACCCGAGGGCCAGTGGAAATTTATTTTTTTTGTCCTTTCCATCTTTCCCCAAGTGGCTTTTCCTTGCAAAATGCCTGACGTGACACCAGAGGGGAACCTGGGAGTGGGGGGGGGGGCACCCCAAGGGGCAGCCCAGGGACTTAAATACAAGCTGGAGGGCAGGGCACAGGTGGGACAGGCAAGAGACAGCACAAGGGACATGGCTTCTCAGGTAGAGATCAAAGGTTTGCTTTCCTGCAGGAAGAAGCTGTGTCAGAGGGCAGGGGCCTAGGATCCTGGGTGGGAGGGAGGAAGTGGAGAGGCCCCCCCAACCCTGGGTGGCACCCACATTCCCAGAGAAGTAGCGACAGGGGATGAGGATCCGCCCTCACAGGCTCCGTGGGACGGAAGGGGGAGAATGAGCCAGATGTGCTGCCTCGCAGAAAGGGAGGAGGTGCTGGCAGAGTGAGGGTTAAGGCTGGTGCCCAGCCTCTGGCACGGTGGGCCTCCCGCCTCTGCCTGCCTTGGGGACAAAGGGGCACGGTGGGCAGGCAGCACATGGGCCTGGCTCTGGCAGGGCAGGGGGTGGCAGAAGCAGGCTCCCTCTGGGTTCAAGACAGAAGCCCAGCGTGGCTGCCCGCCCACCTGCCCTAGATGTGCTCAGACCCCACCGCAGCTGGACGGTTCGAGCTGTGAGTGTGGGAGGGGAGGCAGGGAGGAGAGGAAAAGTGGGCTGCTGGGCCCCTGTGGCCCCATGCCCGTCCTGAGGTCCAGCCCAGGGCCCTGAATCCCCTGGTCCCATTCCTGGCCCCAAGTGCTGACTGCAGCCAGGGGCAGTAGAGGCCAGGGAGGCCCTCAGCTCCTGGGGAAGAGGTTGTGCACGGGAGAGAAGGAAGAAGGGTAAGGAGAGGAACCCGCTGCAGCATACATGGGGGCAGGGGGAGGGAGACAGAGGAGCCCTCATCCAAAGGTGTGCAGTGGGGTATCTTTGAAAGTCACCTAGAGGCAGCAGCAGAGCAAGCCCACATCCCCACCCCAGCCACAGGTCCTGGGTGTCCTCCCTTGGAGGCCCTGACAGAACCGGGGCTCAGGGCAGCAGGCAGATGGGCCAGAGGGAGATGGGGAGCCTAGGACACCCCAAAGCCACAGATTCAAATGCCCCAGGAGAGGGAGGCACCTCCTGTCCCCTCCAGGGGCATCATCTGGAGAAGGTGCCCCCTCTGGTCCCACCCGACGAGCCCCTCCTAGCAACAGCCGCCACCAGCCTGCTTCACGGGGGTGCTGTCAATCTTGAGGTTGGGCCGCTCACCCCCTGAGGCTGCCCCAGGCCCCATCCGCTTTTTGATCTCAGCAGCCATGGTCATGAACGCCTGCTCGACGTTGGTAGCATTCTTGGCACTTGTCTCCAAGAAGGGGATGCCCAGGGAATCTGCAAACTCCTGACAAGGGGAGAGGAGAGAAGAGGAGGGGAGAGGGGGTGAGGGGCAGCAGGCCTCAGCCCACCCAGGCGGCCTGACCCAGGCCTGCTCACCTTGGCTGTGGTGTTATCCACCACCTTCTTGGTGGTGAGGTCGCTCTTGTTGCCCACCAGGAGCTTATTGACATTCTCGCTAGCATAGCGGTCGATCTCCTGTAGCCACTGCTTCACGTTGGCGTACGATTCCTAGAGGAACCAGACCAAACGTTACTTTGCTCCCAACTCCCACCCCTACCCTAGGCCTGGAGAACAGGGGTTTTGAGGGGAAAGGCGGTTGTCCTGGGCTCCTGAAAGAAGAAGGCACCCTGGGCTCAGGGACCCAGAGGAAGCTCATCCAGGCTTAGCTCTCCTTCCTGCCCTCCTCTGTCTGAGACCCCAAAAGCCAGG
The DNA here is from genome assembly GCF_030028045.1 of Hippopotamus amphibius kiboko. Classification (NCBI taxonomy): domain Eukaryota; kingdom Metazoa; phylum Chordata; class Mammalia; order Artiodactyla; family Hippopotamidae; genus Hippopotamus; species Hippopotamus amphibius. The sequence goes on along the minus strand of NC_080188.1, from coordinate 126,832,824 downwards.
CCCAGCAGAGCCCCAGTGTCTGCCAAGAGCCCCGACACCTAAAGAGCTTAGGCCAAGGCCAGCCAGCTCTGCTTCCTGCAGCTGCTCGTGTCTCCCCGAAACATAGAAAAGGCCTAACCACATGTAGGGAGCAAACGGCATCAGAAGGGAGACAGGCCAGAGGGAAGACAGAAACGAAGGGTAACAGGTTAGCAAGAATTACAAAGTCCCCACAGGGGCCTTAAAATCCCTTTAAGGTTTGAACCCTTGGAGCCGGGTGGGAGGCGGAGGACCCTCGCCGAGGAGACCCTTGCCTATGTGGGAGACAGATATCCTGGGAACGGGGCCTAACACTCGTCCTACTTCTGCCACCAACAGCTTCCTCACTCAGCCTGGCTCTCCCTGCAGCCTGCCATGCCCTACCCCCCAATCCTGGCACGCCGACAAAGGACAGAACTTTTAGGAACATGCTTGAGCTAGAGCTGCTTTCCCTTCTTAGGAGCCAGAGGTCTGGTCATATCACACTGGGTTCAAACGTACACCTCCTGCCACACCCCAGGTGGGACCCTGTGCTGGGCACTGGGTTCAGATAATGGAATCATGCCTGGGCCCTGCCCTAAAGCACTCAGGGGACAGTGGAGGACTAGACTAGGATGCACACAATGGCAAGACAGGGTGACCAGCGCTGCAGGGAGAGAAGGCATGAGCTGGTGGAGCTCCGGCACCATCTCTGGCTGGGGAGGTTACAGCTGACCTCAGGGACTACCTGCAGGGACAACCCCCCCCCCCCCCCCCCACAGTGTGGGCACCAGTGGAGGGACGGGGATAGGGGCAAGGGGAGGAGACGACATACGCCGGGTCACAGGATGGGATGGGAGGGCTGTGGTGTCTTTGGGGAGAGGGAAAAGCGAAAAGTTGCTGCGACGCAGGCCCTGAGTAGGGAAGGAGAGGAAGAGGAGGCAGGCCCGCGCAGGGAGGGTCTCAGCCTGGCTAAATCTTAGACAACCAGGAGCCAGTGGAGGTTTTCTTAGGAAGGGAGCGGCAGGAGCACACCTGTGTTCTGGGAAGATAGTCCTGGCAGGAGTGCAGAGGCCAGATCAGACTAGCAAGAAGATGGAGACCAACTGGGAGATGGTTGGAATAATCCAGGGAAGAGATGTGCCCTGAGCCAGGGAATGAGGCAGGGAAGAGCACAGGATTTAGTCAGACCATCCTGGATTAAGCCCCACCTCTGCCATTTACTGTCTGACCCTAGATATGTCACCTGACCTCTCTGAACCTCAGCTTCCTCACTTCTATGAAACAGTACCTCCCGGTGGGGCTGTTGTGAGCATGAGATAATGCATGCAAGTCTGTCTCATAACAAGTGCTCAATTAGCAAGAGCTGCTATTCTCATCACGGCTATTATTACAAGGGGACAGATTTGAGAGAGATTTTTGGGGAGAACAGAGGGACCCAGGGACTGACAGGATGGGGGAGGGAAGAGTTTTCTGGTCAGGCCAACAGGGACTCTGTTATAAAGATGAGGATGCAGGAGCCAGTTCAGGAAGAGGTGGGAGGAACCAGCACCGGACATGCTGAGTTCTGCAGACGGCCTAGAAGCGGTCTAGGGCCAGGAAAGGATGTGCTGGGAAGCAAAGAACCCTGGGTTCAAACACTGGCTTTGCCTTTTCTGGCTGTGAAACCACGGGCAGCAAACTTAATGCATCTCCAAGCGTGTTTCCTCATCTGGAAAAGAGGGACCCCACCACTGAGTTTACTGGGTGATACTGTGAAGATGAGAATACAGACATAAAGTGCCCACAAAGTGCAGGACACAGAGGAGGTGACCCACAATGACAGCTGTTTAGCTGCAGGAATCACAAAACACAAAACAGAAGCCAAATCATAAGGTGGCCAGAACTGTGCAGGGACAGTCAAGAGGCGGCTTGGGGCAACCAGGAAGCATGAAATCTGGGGCTGTTGGGGGGCAGCACAGGACAGACCAGTAAAAAGTCACTGAAAAGAGAATCTAATGCGGCAAGAGGTGGGAGAGCTTGAGATGGTAACTTTTTCAAGGAGAGGGAAGAGAACAGAGTTAAAAGCCACGAGAGGCAAAAACTGAAGTGAAGTCACAGGATTTGGCAGTTGGAGGTCCCTGGTGACCTCTGTTTGAGTGGAGCACAGTTCACCCACAGCTTGTTGTCGAAGAGGCATCACAAGTCCCTGGTGAGCCGGACAGCCCAGCTGCCCCTTAGGGCAGGGACTCCTCCTGGCCTGGGACTGATACAAGCATCTCCATGTCCCCAGGGCCTGACCCCCGTGAAGCAACAAACTTTAAAAAGAACGAAACAGGTAGAATCAGTTGGCCTGGGTTTTCTGCCTCTGCCACTTAACCGGCTGCAGGGCCTAAGAAAGTCTTACCACCCTGAGCCAGTTCTTCAGCTGTAAATCAGGAATATAATACAAACCTCTCTGGAGTGCTATAAGCATCAAAGGGCTGTGACAGATTCTGTGAACTCTAAGGCCCGACAGGACTGTTGCTTACTGTTAAAATCAGCATTGCTGCCAATGACACACGACTAATGTTGTCACAGCAGACACAGGCCTCCCAGAACTCTGCTCACACAAGGCCCAGCGTGCAGGGCTCCCTCACTTTCTTGTGTAAGGGCCTCCAATTGCTTCTCCATGGTGTCTTTACCCAGGAGGCCACGGGCCCAGCACAGCAACCAAACAGCTGACTAAAACCCCACAAAACACAGGGGCCTGGAAGGTCTAGAATAAGGTGGCAAGTCTGACAAGGAGGTGAGGCCTGCTTCTGCCAAGGCCCTGCAGCAGGGCCTGGGGAAGATCCATTTCTGCAGCTATTTCCCTCCTTGTGAAATGAGTCCGAAAACAGTCTCCTTTCCAGGCAGCATGAGGAAGAGAGAATGGGAACAGTAAAAAGAAGCAAAAGCCAAAGATCTGAGGCTGAGGAGGCACAGTGGGGGATGATGAGCCCAGGAGTACCTGGTCCGTGACATCATACACCACAATGATGCCGTGAGCCCCCCGGTAGTAGCTGGAAGTGATGGTTCGGAATCGTTCCTGACCAGCTGTGTCCCACTGCAAGACAGTAAGAGAGAGGGCCAGATCAGCCCTGGGCTCCCTGCCCAGAGCCTCCTCCCCTCCCGAGGGCGATGTCTCTGCACCAGGGACTCTTGGAGGCGCAACACTCACGATCTGAAGTTTGATGGTTTTGCCATCCAGCTCAATGGTTCGGATCTTGAAGTCCACCCCGATGGTGCTGATGTAGCTCTCTGTGTATGTGTCATCCTGAAAGATTGGGGGCCAGTGAAATGGCCTGAGTGAACAGGTCTGAGGCCCATCTGGAAAACTTCCCTCCAGTTCCCTGCCCCAGCTGAGCTCCTAACTGCTAAGCCCCAGTTCTCAGCACCCACATCTTGCCAGCCCTATCCCTTGTTCAGTCAGATGTGTTGTCGGCCGGTCCTGCAACTTTATCCTTGGTCTCCAGGTCTTGCAACCACTACTCTCTGGGTTGCCCCCTCTCCCTCCGGCCACCAGTCAGGACCCCAGGTGGATGGTATGGGAAGCTTCTTACTCACAGCAAACCGCAGGAGCAAGCATGACTTGCCCACGCCCGAGTCACCAATCAAAAGCAGCTTAAACAGGTAGTCACTGGAGAGAAAGGATGGGAAGGTGTGAAGGCAGGCAGGGAGCCCACCCGCCATCATCCTGGAGTCACAACTACAGCGTTCTCCCACACTGTGAAGCGTGCCTTGGATTAGAGTACAAAGGCACTCACAAGATCCTCCCCACCCAAGTCCTGGGATGGGACAGGCCGACCACTCCCGATAACACAGCTGGCCCAAAGGGGTGCATCTGAAATCCTCCTTTACAGAGAAGGAAATGGAGGCACAGAAGGGAAGGTGCTTTGCCAAGGATCTCAACCAGTTACGTGACAGGGCTGGGTATCCTACCCAATTCCTGATAGACTCCATGGTTTCGGGTCCAGTAGGGGCTATTTAGGGAAACCCTCCTACACTGCCCTGTGCCCTACCTGACTTGGCAGGAGAGACCCCAGAAGTGGAAGCCAGGGCTCAGCCTAGGACTTATAAACTGAATATCTATGTAAAGAGCCTGGTATGAAGCCTCTAAGGAGAGATGGTCAACAAGTGGCAACAATAACAGCAGGTAAAATGTATCCAGTTCCTACGTGCCCTGGCCCTGTACTAAGTACCTCAAACGCTTCATCTCATTTAAGCCTCACAACAGTCCAATGAAGTGAGTGCTGTTATTCCCAACTAAGGAAACCGGAGGCCAGAGAAGGGAAGTGACTTGCCCTAAGTTACACAGCTGTTAACTTCAATACTGGAAGCCAGGTTCAGACTCCAAAGTCTTTGTGAAAGCCTGTTGGTTCCCTTCTCTGTTACCCCTTATAATCCAGCTCAGAGCTTCACGCTTCCCCAAGGAAATCTGAGGCCAGGATTTGGAGCAGAAAAAAGGAAGTGACAGAAGAGGAAGAAAATAACTGACACTCGGGGAAAACTGTCAGTGGGAAGTCGGGGCAGAGATGTGGGCCACCTACCCGTAGGGGGAGTGACCAAGAAGTGAGGAGAGTTTGAGAAACAAAGAATTCCACTGGAAGGGAGGAAGCAAATGCCACATTCATCTAAACTTCATCAGCAGGGTGACGGTGAAGAGAAGGGGTGTGACGGTGGCGCCGGGGGCTTGCGCAAAGCGGAGGGGAGGGCGGCAGGGGACCGGCCGCTGGGAGCGGCAGCGCACTCTGATCCAGATGAAGGGCCAGGCGGCAGCCCCGAGGGGAGGACCTGCGGGAGAGCTTCCCAGCGGGCCAGCCCCCAGCAACCGGATTCCGGCAGGACGGGAGGGCAGAATGCACGGCCCGACCTAAAGGGCCCGAGACCAGAAACTCTGGTGACGGGCTCCACAATGCCGGGACCCTCGTTAGCACCCAGGCCGCCGCTCTCAGGCAGCAGGTGGGGAAACTGAGGCCCGGAAACACCCGGGCTGCGGGGTCACCTGACCGACAAGGCCTGCTAGTGCCGGTGCCTTGGGCTCCAAGTGGTGTCCCTCGAGGTCGCAGTCTCCGGGTCCGGATGCAAGAACTCGGGGTGCCGCGCCGGGGTCCTGGGGCCCCCGGGGGAGGGGCAGGACCCGGATGTGAGGGGGGGAGGTCAGCGGAAGAGGGACCCGGATGTGGGGGCGCCGCGCAGTCCTGACCCGGGCCGGACAATCCCAGTAAGCGTACAGCCCCGTACTCGGGATCGAGGCTGCGCCGGACGGCGCGGGCGGGGCGCACTCACTATTCGGGGTTCATGGCGGCGGCGGCGGCCCGCTCGGTCGCTCCCAGTCAGCTCTGCTCCGCCTCCCGTTCCAAGATGGTGGCCGCTCCGCCCCAGAGGCCCCGCCCGCGACGCGCAGGCGCAAACGCTCCCGACTGGGGTCCTCGCCGAGTCGCTCCTCGGAACTTGTAGTCTCCTTACATTGTCCAACTCACCTCCGCTGCGCAGGCGTAAAGCGGAGAGGCCCACGCCCCACCATCGCCGCGCATTGCCTTCTGGAGCTTGTAGTTCGCTCCCTACAAGTACCTGTGCTTGAGGACAGCGCTCGGGAGCCTGACAGCGTCCCCGAGCTGGATGTTCAATTCAGTGCTGGGGTTGGCACGTTTCACATCTGTCTGACAGAGGCATTCATCCTTATACTCCCCGCTCCCGGAAGCATTAATAAAAGTTCATTTATCCAGGGTTCTTTGTGTGCTGGCGCTCCTAACTCCCAGGCGCAAACCCCAGGAAGTTGTGTCCCACATTTTATAGACGAAAAAAATCGAGTCTCAGTAACTCGCTCAAGGTCAAAGAGCTTGGTAAGGGCCAAAGCGCAATCAAAGCCCGTGGTCTCTAGAATCTCAGAGATGAAGCTTGTTAGGAAAAAAGTCTTGAATCTGTGGGGCCCCAAACAATTCCGGGATAGGTGAAGACTATCTGGGTTCCAGCTGCGCAGGACCAGACGTGAGCGAGACACACGCATACACACACACACACACTCACTCACTCGCAGTCTCTCCTGACCCCACCCCAACCTAGAGACGTAGAGACACTACGAGCCCTCGGCCTCCGCCCCAAAACAAGCCCAGCTCAGAGTCAAACCGTCTTTATTTCTACAGCAACATTTGAAAATAGAGAGCGACCGCCTCACCTCCCAACTGGGGCTGCCCCTCCTGCCACAGGGGGCCATATCACTGCCCCTTGCAAGAAGCTGCAGGCGTGGGAAGAGGCGTGGCAGGATGGCTCTACGGGCGGTGCCCGGGGCGGGGTCAGGCTGAGCCTGGGCGGGCCGGGCGGGAGGGGCAGTGCATAAGACCGGGCTGCAGGGCAGGGCCCGGCGATGAGAGGGCCGGCGGGAGAGGGCTCTCTGTTCTGGGGCACGGGGAGATGCGGGGCAGGGCGCACCCCTCAGAGGCCAGGAGGAACGCGAGACTGCCCAGGGAACCCTTTTGGGGAGGCGCCGCCCCTGAGATGTGGAGCCTGGGAGATACCACCGCACGGAATGGGGGTGATTAAGGCCTGGGCGGTACCACTAGAGAAGGGTGGGGTGACCGGATAGTACCAAGGACTGAGGGGAGGGGTGCGGCCAATAACTTATTTCTCTATATACAGAAGCAACGGCCGGCGGAGGGCAGGGTGCTGAAGGGACGGCAGGTGCTTAGTGTTCCTGGATCTGGGGTCTGCGGAGGGCGGGCCACGGAGCCTCTCTCTACCTTGGAGACCCCGGCCAGACCCTCCCCTCCAACAGAGGGAGCCCTGTTCGAAGGAATAAATAAGGGGTGGAGCTGGAACGCGCGGGCCCAGCCTCCAGGGCTCAGGCTGAGATTACAAGGGAGGAGGTTACCCTGAGATTGAACAGAAAAGACAGGGGTCCTTGGGAGAGACAGGGGGGGCAAGCAGCAGGCCCATGCGCAGGGCTGGGGTGGGGACAGTGCCGGATGGAGACTCTGGCGACCGGCTGCCCCTTCAGGATTAGCCCACGAGGGAGCTTCGTCGGGAGAGGTCCATGGAGCTGGAGCTGAGGGTGCGGCTATCAGAGAGGCCTGTGCCTCCAGGCTGTGGGCAGAGGGGCAGGGAGCTCAGCCTCGTGCTGCTGCCAGTTTGTGCTTCCCTGGGGCCCTGACACTCCCACCCACCTCCTCAGTTACTGTGTTGCCACTGGCCCACTCACAGTCAGGAGCTGGGTTTCCCTCACTTGTCTCCCCAGGGTCCAGCCCAAAGCCAGGCCTGGGATGGAGACAGGAAGTGCTGCTGGATGAACAGACATGCCTGAGACGCTCCGCGGGTACACAGGACATGCAGGCCTGGGGCCGGGGCCTCAGCTGCACGGTGCCGACAACCACCCACCCGTACCTGGACTGGCTCTTCCACACTCTTGTTGAGGAAGTTGAGGGAACTGGCCCGCTTCATCCTGGGGGGAAAGGGCGGTCAGGATTTGCCCACAGTGGAACTGGGGGAGGATGAGGGAGGGGGTCAGGTTGGGGCAGGGGAGGGAGCCTGATGGGAAGGGAGACTTGGTGGAGGGTGGAGCTTGAGAGAGTAGAGGGAGTTCACCCTGGGTCCAGAGCTCACCTGGGGTTTGGGGGCTCCTGGGGGCTACCACCCTGCAGCTTCTTCACCAGCATCTCACTGCTGCGCCTCAGGGCATCTCGGAGCTTCCCGAAGGAGCCACTGCGCCGCAAGGAGCCGCTGCCATCCTGCGGGGTAGACAGGTTGGTCTCTGTGCCATGCTGGCTACACAGCCTCCTGGCCCAATCCAGCCCCCAGACTCACCCCGCTCCACTCGGCTGCAGGCCCTGCTTCCTCGAGGTCAGACTCAGACCGAGCCCCGGCAGCCCCGGGCACGTCTCGGCTGCCACGGCGGTCTCCGCGCCCCCCGCTGCCATCTTTCAGCAGCTCCACCACCTTGGTCTGGCTTGCAGGGTCCAGGCCCTGAGGGAGGGAGGGTGCATCAGGCAGAGCCTTAGGCCCTGACTGGATCACACACAGGGCCACGCAGGTCCCTGCCCACACGTCACCCTACCTGCTTGCGGCTGCGGCTGGCGCAGTCCTCCAACGTGTGTGCGGCTTCCAGCTTGCCCTGGCGCCGGTACAGGGCCCCCAAGCTGCGCAGGGTGGTGTTTACCGTGGGGCTGCAGATGGGAGAGCAGGATGGTCTCCAGCTCCGTGTTCCCCAGGAGCCAGGCCCCATCCTGACACCCAGCCCACACTGGCCCTGAGGAACCATCCGGCCAACCAAAATCAAGCCCCTTCTATGTGTCGGGCCCTGTGCTAGGTACGCCTGGAGTCACCTGTCTTGGGGAATCACCTCAGGGCCCTAAGTGGGATGTTGCCACCAGGATTAAAAGCTGGAAAACCTGGGCACATAATAATCAGGCTGTCATGGGACAGAAAGCCTTCTGACAGGTGGCCTGTGACCTGGGCCTTGACAGACGAGCTGACGGAGGTGTGTGTTCTGGGGCTGAGCAGTATGGAGTGTGGAACCTGGCCTCGGCCCCCACCCAGGATGCCACTGCCTGGCTCTCTGCTCACCCAGTCCTGCCCTGCTGTCCTCACCTGTCTACTTTACAGGCCTTGTACCAGCTGCCATATTCCCCATAGGGGGTGCTGTCCCGGCGCTTATCCTGGGGGAAAGAGATGAGTGGAAGGTGGGAAAGGCCCTCCCCTCTATACACCCCCAGCCTCATCCTGCCTCCATGGACACCCGCTCCAGCCCTGCCCCACAGAGCTACCTTGCTCTCCTCCCGTTCCTCTGCGTGCATCCAGATGGGCTTGTTGTCCCCTGGAGGGAGAGAAGGGGCTGTCACCAGCCTCTCATGTAGGCCTCTCCTTCTTGGGCTGGACATAGGACTGGGGTCTGGGGGGAGGTCAGGGGTGCTCAAGAAGGGCCAGGGTTGGGCTTCGTTGAATGAATGAATGGACAAGAAACCGACCCGAAACATGACTGACCCTCCTCTGGAACAGAGATGTCTGGGGCACAGGCCTGTGCTTGAGGGGCTTGCAACTGGGGGATGTGGGAAGCAGACCCTCACATACCTCAGGACCATGGCCTGAGATGATGCTAGGCCTGAATGATGGGCCAGGCTGAGGAGTCCCAGAGCAGGAAGTAACCGACTGTCAGGGGCCAGAAGGTGGTTTCCCAGTGTGGGAGACATTTGGACTAGGTCCTCACGCTGAGCATGGGTTGTCCAGCAGAGAAAGGGGAAGAGGTTCTGGGCCGAGGGCACACGTATGCAAAAGGAGGGCATTGCATGGGTACAGATTCCCAGGAGGCTGTGTGGGTTAGATGTGTGTGCTCACGTGTGCACACAAGTGGCTGCAGACCAGCCAGACCCCAGGCGTGAGGCCTGTCTGGCTGAGGTGCTCGTGCTGGACGCTACTGGCTGAGCCGGCCCGTGCCGGGTGAGCTGGGGCACACAGCGGCCGCGCTCACCGTTGACTGAGCCGAACTCCTTCTCGTGAGCGCGGGTGAGGATCTCCTTGTACAGGGTCTCTGCATCCTGGTACTTGCCCTGCTTCAGGTAGCAGGAGGCCTGGAGGGGCAGGGCCCAGTGGGTGAGCAGGATGTAAGGGGTTGAGCCTTTTCCTCTCCCCTCTCCCGCCTCCCCCTTCCTCCAGCTCCCCCTCCAGCCCAGGACACCAGGTTGTTCTTGGTCTTGGCCACGTTGGGGTCGTCAGGCCCAAGGCGTGTGGCGTAGATCTCCAGCGCCCGCCGGTAGTAGTATTCCACCTCCTCAGCTTTGCCCTGGTTCTGGCACAGCAGGGCCAGGTTGCTCAGCTGCTTGGCCACGTCTGGGTGAAACTTGCCCAGAACCTGGGACAGAAGCAGGAACCAGTGGCTGGGGTTGGGGCCTAACCCCCACCTGCCCAGCCCACCTGGCCCGCCCAGCCCTGCCTGCTCCCACCTTCTCCCGGATCTCCAGCGCCCGCTTGCACAGAGGCTCGGCCTCCTTGTACTTGCCCCGCTTGCCATACAAGACTGCCAGGTTGTTCAGTGTCGCCGCCACCTAGCGGGTGGGAGAACGGAGGCTTCGTGACCTGGGACCCTGCTGGGCAGGGTCTCTGGGACCTGGGAGCTGCAGGGGGGAGCGGAAGCCCCCACCTCCCAGCCAGCCTCACTCACAGCTGGGTGGTCCTTGCCCAGTGTCTTCTCGCGGATGGCCAGGGCATCATTCAGCAGGTGGGCAGCCTCCTTGTACTTGTTCTGGTCCCTGGAGGCAGGTGGGAGCATGATGAGGGTTATCCTCCAGCCCAAAGCCCTCCTCCTAGTGGCCCAGGATCCCTGTAGTCGCTCCTCCTGTACTTACTGATGAGTGAACATGATGGGGTGTGACCCGGAGTGTGGGGAGATGTGGTCAGCCCCTGCCTTCTGGCTGGGGGGCTTTGCGCAGAAAGGGCATGCAGGGCTGGGGTACGAGCCAGACTCCCCGAGATCCCAGCCTCACCGCCTTGTGCCATGTGCACCTTGTTCTCTATTCCCCAGGGCCTTTGCTCATGCTGTGTTTCTGCCAAGGAAGCCTCCTCCAACCCTGCTGCGTTCTGAGTGAACTCAACTTTCACCAAAGGCCGTCCTCAAGACTTGGTGCTGGAGAAACTGTGCCCCTGGTGCGCTGTCCCCTCCCTGGTCATGTCCAGGCCTTTCTCCTCCACTAGACTGAGACATAGCCATGTCTGTAGTCCAGGCACCCTGTGGGCTCAGCCCTCTCTGGGGACGAGATCCTTCTCTCTCTGTCACCCAACTGCCTGGTGGAACCCAAGTACTGGCCCAAGGCAGGCACTGAGGATTTGGGACCCAGGGCTGGAGCCTTCAGGAAGAGTGCTCCCGTGGGTGACTGTAGCCGGAGGAGCCCTCACCGATAGACCAGTGCCAGGATGTTCAGCATGGTGGCCACATCAGGGTGGTCATGGCCCGATGTCTTCTCCAGGTCCTCGAGGGCCTGCTTGCAGAGGGGCACAGCCACCTCGTAGCGGCCCTGAGAGGCGTACTGGATCACCAGGTTGTGCAGGGTGCGGAGCCGAGCCGGGATTTCATAACCCCCGTGCTGGGCAGCCACATCTCCTCCTCCAGGGCCACGGGCTGCAAAAAGCCAAGGGTGGGCGGTCAGAGGTACCAACTGCCCCCTGAGCTGGACCGGCACACGCCAGTCACACCTTTGATTGACCTCACACGTTGCCCCAAGCAAGTCACTAAGCATTCGCTCTCAGTTTCCCCATCTGTAGAGTGGGTCTAGTCACCCCACAGAAATCCCAGCTCCAGCACTTAAAGCTGTGTGTCCCAGAGCAAGTTGCCTAACCCCAAGCCTCAGCCTCCTCATCTGCAGAAGGGAGGCTCCGATTTGCCCACCACACGATCTGCAAGGCCGGCACTGGCCCGGGGCTCAGCACTGCGCATGCGTCCTCCTTTAACCCTCAGAGGATGCTCAGGGAGGAAAAGAAACTCTACCAGTGATCACAGAGCAAGTGGCGGCAGAGCAGGGCTCGCACCCAGGCCGGGCTGCTCCAAAGCTCTGAATTGTGAAGCCTGCTCCTCATAGAACTTGGGGGGATGAGAGAAGCAACATGTAAAACCTGCCTTTTAAGCCCTCATGCTGGGATGTTATAATCAGAAACAAGGCAGGAAAGAACATGGCAGCCACACAGACCTCGTCTGCTGTGACCTCTGGGTCCCAAGGACCAGGAGTTCACACAGCCTTCCTTTCCCACCCCCAGAGCCAGCTGGCCCTCCGCACCTGGGCTCTGCTCCTCCTCATTGGGGAACAGGTCATCCAGGGAGTCTTTGGGGACATCCCCCTTCTCCTCCTGGGGAGGAAGACAGGATGAGCATCAGGGAAAGGAGGCAGCCCAGGGGTCAGCGGGCTGGGTCGGAGCCACGTCTGCCCCCGCCGTCCCTCCCTGCTCCCAGGCACCCCGCGCCCCCACCCAGTGGCCTGCAGTGGGGCTCACGTTGGGGGACGTGTCCTCATCCAGCTTGCGGATCTGGCTCATGAACAGCAAGTGCTGCTTCTCCTCCTCGAGCTGGGCTACAGCCTGCTCGCTGCGCTGCAGCTTCTGCTGTGTTCCTGCCAGCTCCTCTCGCAGCCACTGGTTCTCCTGCACCAGGCGCCGCACCTGAGCCCGCAGCTTCTGCTTCTCTGACTCTACAGCCCCCAGGTGGCTCGACAGCGCCAAGATCACCTGTGGCAGCCAACCGGAATGGAGGTCAGAGCCCTGTCCACCCATCAGCCTGGTGCCCAGAGAAGAGCCAGGCCCAGGAGCTGCAAGGCTGAGGGCCCCAAAGTTCTCCTTTTATCGAGGGAGTTTTGCCTCAGGGCCCCCAACAGACCATACAAAGCCTGAGACCTGAACCCGGGAGGCTTGGGGATCCCCAACTCCTTCATTCTGCGGTCAGGAGCCCTGGGCTCCCAGGCTCGCTCTGCTAGACTCTGAAAAAGCCCATCCCCTTTCCTGGGCCTCCAGCTAGTCCTCCGCACTGATGGTCCAGTTTCCACCTTGTTGGGCTGTTCTGATCATGAAGAGCGCTGGCTGGGTGCTGCCCTTTCCGCGAGCTGTCCGCTCTCTTCCTGTCTCCTAGGAGTTGTACTCAAGCCCTGTAGTCAGAGTCACTATACCACTGCCCCTGGCCCAGGGCTAGCGCTTTCCCAAAGAACCCTGATAAACAGCTGAAGGACATCTGAAAGACCCCATCCTGACTTCTGCCAAGGGGTCAGGGCAGCCCCTGCCCTTCTGCAGCTCCCAGGGAGGGAAGGGGGTATGTGTCCTAAACCTGCAGTGTCTGGAAAGCCACAGGGGCAGGTAAGGGGACCCAGAGGCCTCAGCCTCAGGCCCCATCTCTCTCCCCAAACTCCATAACTCCCTTCCTGAGCTTCCAGGCTCTTCCCGCCTTGGGCCTTGCACAGGCTCTACCCTTTCTCCATCCTTCATGGTCAGGATCATTTATGCAGTGAAGTCTCTTATGCCCTCAGCCCCAGGAAAGCAGGGCACCTCCCCCACCCTCCATGCCATCCTGTTGTCCATCTGTGCCCGTACACACTGGGAGGGGGCCCTGGTGTGTTCATCTCTGTACCTGGCAGTCAACTGGCCGAGGAGTGAAGGACCAACGTATCGCCCCCCACCCCAGAGGGCTAGGCAGTCTGGGACCCTGTGCTTTCTAGTTGATTAGCAAATGCCTAAGTGACAGATGTTTTCACAACCACTAGCTTTTTAAAAAATTCCCTAAACAGCCTGGAAGTATATACGGCAGATGGCATGATCCCTATTTTAAAAACTAGGAAACCAAGATGCTACCACCTGCCTAGGATTCGCGGAGCCAGGCAGTGTCTCAGCCAAGATCTGAGTAGGCCAAGACTCTTTCCCCGAGAGTCTAACTCCTCGCCCATCCCAACGCCTCCTGGACATCTCCATCTGTGTGTCATCCCGGCCCCAACTTAAGAGGGCCCAAACAGAACTGCTGACCCATCCGGGCTCTCTCCTTCTCTTGTGCTCAAACCACAAACCTGGAGTTACCCTGCCCTCCTCTCTCTCCTTTAGTCCATCCCCAGGCCCTGCTGGACCTATCTCCAGAACATCTGGAAGTGGCCCCCTTCTTACTACCCTCATGTCCACCCCTTTACTCCAAGCCACCATTTCTCATTTGAAGTCCAGCGGTGCCTTCCTAACACCTGCCACCTCCTTCTACCCTGACCCACAATCGTTCATTCTCTACACCTCAGCCAGAGAGAGTTTTTAAAACCTAAGCCAGACTGTGTCCCTTGACTGCTTAAACCCTCCAAAGGCTTCCTGATTTCCTGAGAATAAAATCCAAACTAATAAGGCATGCATGATCTGGTCCCTGCTTTCTCCACAGGCCTTTTCTGTCCCTCTATTTCTCCATGGAGCTCTAGTCAGACAGGTCTCTCAGTTCTCCCACCACAAGATCTTTTCAACCTCAGGACCTTTGCACATGCAACCTCTCACTCTCCTCCTTTTTCTGGAGGCTGGTTCATTCTTTCCCTCAGGTTTTGATTTAAATGCCATTTCCTCAGAAGTCTTGACCAATAGATAAGACCCCCTGTTATATATAAGCTATCACAAGATCTTGCTCTTTTCTTTGGAGAATTTATAATGTTGAATAAATATGTGTTTCTGACTCTCTTCCTCCTGGACTAGGGCAGGGATCTTGTCTGTCTTGTTGGACCTTCCTGGCACCTAACACATTGCCTGGCACATAGTAGGCACTTGATAACTTACCTGTTAACAAATGAATAAAAGAACGGGGGTGGGGTGGGGGGGTGGTCCTTAAGGGTTTCCTTTTTGTTTTCCTAGGCCATGCAGTCTCTGCTACCTAGCAGATAAGACACATGATCAGGCTCTCCTGGTGCCAGGCATGGCTGGGGTCTTCAAAGCCCTCCCATTTCTTCAACAGATATTTACTGGGATCCTACCACGAGGCCCCAGGGGACAGATTCTTCCTTCCCTGCTGATTCTGTTATTACATTGCGAGGATTCCCCTGGAAGACACCATCCCTCCCATGACCTCCCTCCTCAGCATCCCAGATCAGCCTACCTGTGCCTCCCCCAGCCCCAGCTCGATGGCCTCCAAGGAGCGTCGCAGCAGGACACAGCGCTCCTGTGAGCCGGGCTCTGCCTCACCAGCTTCATGAGCGACCAGGGGAGCGAGAAGGGCACGATGTTCTCCGCGCAGGGTCTCTAGCCCTTGGATGACGGCCTTGGTGCCCAGCACGATCTCATCTTGACTCAGCTTCTCCTCCCGAGGAAGCACCATCGTGGCCATGGCCGTGCTGCCTGTGAAGGCGAGAGGGCGGGCAGGGGGTGCCGGGCCTGGGACCACGCCGCCGTCCGCCCCGGATTAGGTAAACACCTAGGGTCCCCGGACGCCTGGGTCCCCGGGGTGCACGTCCCCCAGGCGGCAGTCTGCACCGTGCTCGTGCTCGGCCTACAGGGGGCGCGCCCGGCTCGTCTCGGCCCGGGAGACGCAATGCGGTGAGACCGGCGAGGCTGGACCCGGATTCGGCCCAGACCACTGGCTCAGGCCGGCTTAGGCGACCCAGCCTCGGGGCTTCCCTGGAGACTCCCTTAGCCAGAGCCGGGCACGCCAGAGGATGGCCTTACGGGGATAGTGGGGGTTCACTCCCGTTCGGAGGCACCGGCCCCTCTGGGAGATCCGGCCCCAGCCCCCTCGGGCAGCCCCCACCCCAACAGGCAGGCCAAGCCACACAGCCCCTCCTCCTGGGCCGGCCGACCCTGGGGAGACCCACCCCCTAAGGAGCTGACATCTCGGGTTCCTCGTGCCCCGCCAGGCCGCGCCCATGATGACCCCTCCCCATAGGCCAGCACGACGTCCTGCGGACCCCTCCCCTGAAAAGGCCGAGCTCCCGCCCCCGGCCACCCAGGACCGCGCCCCCTCCCCGCGGGCTGGCCTGGCCCTTTCACAGGCCGCGCCCACGACGACCCCTCCCCTAGGCCGACCCAGAGCCGCCCCCCCCCCCCCCCCACCTGCCCCGGCCCGATCGGCCCGCGCGGACCTGCGTCTCCCGCTCGGGCCCGCCTCCCGCTCCGGCTCCGGCTCCGGCTCCCACCCCGCTTCACCCGGACCAGCAGCCTCGAGCGGGTCCCACCGCCTCCATCCCGCCGGCCTTCCCAGCAATCCCTGCGCCGCCTTAAAGGTGAAGCCTGTACCTTGGCGGCGTCGGAGGGGGCGAAACCCACGGCTCGGCCCGCTGGCTGCCTTAAAGGAGCACGCCGGCTGGGCCCACTCCAGGCAAGGGGGAGGGATCCGGGGGCGTGGCCGTCGGGATGGGGCGTGGTCACCGGGGCGCGGGGCGTGGGCTCGCCCCGGGCGTAGGTCCCCTGCCCCCGCCTCCCACTCCTGGCGGCCTCGGATTCCTCCGCTGTAACCCGCCCCGAGGCCGCGGGGGGTGGGAGTGTGGACAGGCTGGGGAGGGTGTGCACCTGAACTTGCCCAGTACCTCGGCCAGAGAGGGCGGCGGGAGAAACTGAGGCCCAGGGAGACGGCCCGGCCTCCTCAGCGTGCACAGCGAGACATTTGACGTTTTTTGAGGTAGCTGCCGCTTTCTGAGCGCTTACTGTGTGCGGGGCGCTTGGATGCCTTAAGTGCGTTAACACATCGAATGCTTACAAAGACTGGAAAAAGCGGGCACCGCTATTATCCCAGTCTCTCGAATCTGACCCCAGGCTTATTTTGTCTCTAGAGCATGGTTATGTGCCCCACCCAGCTCCTTCGGAGCTGTCCTCGTCCCAGTAGGGGATTCCCAGCATCTCAGGGCTGCTTCTTGGGAGGAAGGGACGGAGGCTTCTGGCCTTGAGGGAGAAGAGGGTGGCAAGGGGCAGCCGGGCGTGGGCCGAAACAGACTCGTGACCCTGGGGGTGGGCACCACCCCAGATGCTGTGGGCAGGGTGATCAGGACAAGGTGGTGATGACGTCATTTCCTCAGAGAGCCCTTCCTTGATTCCCCACCCCTTGTATAGAGCAGCCCTCCAGCCCATCTCATGCACCCATTTAATTCTCTCTGTAGCGTTTATTCCTTCTAACATTTTCCTTGTCGGTTTCTGTCTCCTCCCTAGAATGTAGGCCAAGACCTGCCTGTCTTGTTCACTCCCAGAGTACCTCTTGGCCACCACATAGCAGCACTCAGTAAATGCTGGGTTTTTTTAACGGCAGAAGGGTGCACCTGTTGGCCCAGGTTTGGGTCTGGTGCTCTGCAACCCTGGGTTGCTGGCTACCCTGGCCTTAACCTCCACTGCTTCCAGGTCGACATCCGAGTGGGTAACAACAGGGTAACCACCCTGAGAGACAAAACTTGCCCAGCAAGGCCTGGCACTGGTCCCCCCCGGACCTGGGGTGTTCCTCATGAGTGAGGGTGGGTTCAGACTCTGCCAGGTTCGGTGTCCTGGTGGACGTGAGAGTCCTCCTGGCATCATCTCGGACAGAGAGGTTGTTCGGCACCCCCACCCCCCAGCTCAAGTATGTCCTTACTACATTCTGCTGAGAGACGGCTCTAAAGGTTAGCAGGTTTTTCCTTGGACAGCCCGCAATACCTCCCACAGTGCCCGCCCACACCGAACTGAAGCTCTGCCCTCAAGAAGGACGGTCTGCTCCCTTTTGCCTATGAAGATATTGGAGACAGTGATGGTGCCCCACCCAGTGTTCCCCCTGCCTGGGCTGACAGTCCATCTGGGTCCCTTCACCAACTCCTGTGCAGTTTCTGACCCGTCCCCCTCCCGATTTCTCTTTTCTGGGTGTGGCTAAGCATGTCAGTCCAGACACTACTCTGAATGTGGTGCTCGGTCCAGGGCCCAGGGATGGAGACGGGGAGTGAACTGCACAGATCACAGAGGGATAGCCACCCCCTAAGGAGCACACCACCTGTCCACCATGAAGCTGAAAGTCAGGCTGACATTGACAGCCACCGTACCGTGTCTGCTCAGGGTAAGCTTGTCAGCTAAAACCCTAGACTGCATGCATCACACGTATATCCAGCCTGGTTCTTCTCCCCAGTTCTTCTGCCAGTGAATTTTTTCCCAGTGATTTTTTTTTTTTTTTTGGCCACACTGCACTGCAGGTAGGATCTTAGTTCCCTGACCAGGGATCCAATCTGCGCCCTCTGCATTGGAAGCGCAGAGTCTTAACCACTGGACCTCCAGGGAAGTCCCTCCCAGTGATTGTTTTTCTCTCCCAGGGATTTTTAAAGGGAGTTGATACATTCATATGATGCAACATTCAAAAGGCCTATAGGAGTTCAAGTGAAATGGAGCTCTTTTTCACTGACCGCTGTCCTCAGTCATGCAGCTCCCTTCCCCAGAAGCACCTGCTCTTATCAGTTTCTTGTGTCCATTGATTATGTTGTTTGCATTGAAGTGCAGGGCTTGTGTTTATCCTTGTCCATTTCATTGGGTCCGTTTTCCTCCAGGACCCTGCAGGTTGGAGTCATTTGCGTTTGAGGTCTTTAGCCTGCACATCGGCCCTATCTCCCAGAGTCGCAGTGGCTGCGGTGTGATAAGCCTGCCTTTGTGCCAAGAACACTCCATCAGACCGTGACAGCACTTCCAGCTTCCTGGCAAGTTCAGGGGGAGGAAATGGAATCTGGATCCCAGGGCACCATTGCTGTTCGTAACAAGGCTGGGTTTCAGAACCTCTTGGGAAGGAACTTGGTTAGAAGGCTCTCCTTCCAGAGATTAGGATTCAGGTGGTGCCAGGGTGGGTCCTGGGCATCTCTTATTATTTTGAAACTTCAGCAGTGCCTGTGATGTGCACCCTGGGTTGAAAGCCAATGCTTAAATGTCCTTGTTTTACAGGTAAGGAAAGTGAGGCCCAGAGAGGGGAAGGCAGCTGTACGAGGTGACCCCTGTGTCCTTCTCCAATCCAGAGTCCACATCATTTTGTCTCAGTGTGTAAGGGAGACTGACCACATAGAGTAGAGGTTGAAAGAACTGAGGTCACATTGCCTGTTCACAGCCTCACGAAGCACAGATTCACACACCCTCAACACACAGCCTCAGGCAGTTTTACCCAGAGGCCCTGAATGCCCGTGTGCCACACGTACACCTCCACGTGCGCGGGATTACAGGTACATCACACGTACTCAGGCACAAACATACAACCCGGGCTTTCTAATCTTGTGCTTCCTCTCCATCTAATAAAGGAGCACGTTCCTTTTATCACCTTTTTCCAGTTAAACAAGAACATTTTTCAATCTCCCTTTATGACTTTTGCTGGGTTCTTGCTCCAGCCTTTTTGCTAACACTCTGCAGCTTCTGTGGTTTCTTTGTGGTTCTCTTTAGGCATCTGGCCCTGCTCCTCCCTGTGTGCCGTGCAAAGGGAAGGCTGGGCCTTCCCTGCCGGGTTCTCAGGCTCTTATCTTGCTTTCAGTTCATAACCTTCAATCTTTTTAGCCACTCGGCTTTTTATCTTGTCTCTGAGGATTATACTGTGCGTCTCCCAAGGAAAGGGACTGTGACTTCACCCTGCTCTCTTCCCCACTCCCCCCCGCAGCTGCTGGTCTGGTGCCAGGCTGCTGATGGGTGCTCAGTTAATGGCGAAGAAAGGAAGGAGCCCATGCCCAATGGTGATTCAGCTCCGTATGCCGTTTTCCAAAGAGCTCATCAGCTTGCCTCCCCCTGTCCCATGTCTGGGGAAGTTGTTCTTGCTACTTTTAATATTGTTTTCTCCCTGAAAATCACTCCCACTTCTCCCACCCCTTCTCCTTGGATCCTTGGAAGCACTCATCCCACTGAAATCTGCTTTCTTAAGTTAATCTTTTTCCTTTGGCTAGCTTCATGCCTTTTCTTTTTTTTTTTATAATTTAATTTAAAAAAAATTTTTTTTTTTCTGTGTTGGTCTTCTTTGCTGTACGCAGGTTTTCTCTAGTTGTGGTGAGCAGGGGCTACTCTTCTTTGCAGTGCGCAGACTTCTCAGTGCAGTGGCTTCTCTTGTTGCGGAGCATGGGCTTTAGGCGTGTGGGCTTCAGTAGTTGCAGCATTCGGGCCCTAGAGCGTTCAGGCTTCAGTAGTTGTGGCGCGTGGGCTCAGTCGTTGTGGCTCACGGGCTCTAGAGCACAGGCTTAGTAGTTGTGGAGCACGGGCTTACTCGCTCCGTGGAATGTGGGATCTTCCCGGACCAGGGATCGAACCCGTGTCCCCCGCATTGGCAGGCAGATTCTTAACCACTGCGCCACCAGGGAAGTCCCCATGCCTTTTCTTTGAAGTGGGAGGGGCACTTTCCCCAAGCATATCATCCCCCTTGAAACATTAGCAGGTTGGGACTTCCCTGGCGGTCCAGTGGTTAAGACTCCGCGCTTCCACTACAAGGGGCATGGATTCGATCCCTGGTTGGGGAACTAAGATCCTGCATGCTGCGTGGCACAGCCAAAAAACAAAAACAGAAACAAAAACATCTGCAGGTTCACCCATAAGTGCTCAAGATTGAAGTTTCCTTAAAGATCATGTCTCACGCGCCCCCTCCTCCGTGACCATGACAGGCAGCTCACCACTTCCCGAGGAGCCATTTCACCTGGAACACCTCTGGTTGCCAGTTTTTCTGCCACTGAGCTAACAGTCATGTCTGTTTGGAACTCCCCTGAGAGGCTCTTGGTTTGTGTCCTGGCAGCCACGGGGCAAGTCTGCACCGTCTCTTCCTTGTAGCCTCCCAGCCAAACTGGAAGTGTCCGTGTCCCGCTTAGTGGGAGGGCACACAGGCTTTGGGGGCAGACTCAGCTGCGTTCAGAGTTTCATTTCCCCATCTGCCATCTGGGGAGCTTTAGGCATGCAACTTCATCTGTTTCCTGTCTGTAAAATGAGGTTCCAGATACCTACCTCTTTGGGTTCTTGAGAGAATGGAATAAAGTAGCAGAGTTAAGACCTTAACAACATACCTTGTACATCACAGACACTATTACTAGTAGTTACCATTAGCGTCATTGAGCTTACTATTTGACAGACCCTGTGCTGGTGAGTGGAGAGTGGGGAGAAAAAAATATGAAGTATAGGGCAGTCTCTGCTTATGGTATCGTTGGAGGGAAAACACATTCAGAATGAAAGCAAGCAACAAATGAGGCAGCAAATAGAAAGGCGAGTCTGAAGGTAACAAAAGCTGAGACGTTTGATGCTGGCAGCAGGTGCCCTGCGTGGTCAGGACAGAGGGAGCTCAGCCCGGCTGGGAGAGATCTCACTCTGTCCCTAAGGTTGGCTCTTCCACGTGCTAAGGGTGCTCAAATCTCCATCCAGCCCCAAGAACTCCACTGCGCTCCATCCAGACCTACATGTTCAACTACACCTCTGAATAGCACACCCCCCACCTTGCCCTAAACCCACCATCTCCCACCCAAATCTCCTCCAGGGATGTTCCACCATCCGTTCACCCAGCAGACGGCCAGTCCCCATCCTCGACTCTCTCTCCTTCAACCCTATTTTCTAACCAGCCACCTGCACCTCTTGATTCTGCCACTTAAATAGGACTCAAGTCTCCATTTTCCTCCACCTCTTCTATGCTTTACCTTAGTCTATATCTTCATCAGGTCTTTCCTAAATTGCTGCCACACCCTTTGAACTCCTCCGGTCTTCATTCTTATTTCCTCCAACATGTTGTATACCAAGGTGATCTTTCTAAATTCTATCATCTTGGGGACTTCCCTGGTGGCACAGTGGTCAAGACTCCATGCTCCCAATGCAGGGGGCCCAGGTTCGATCCCTGACCAGGGAACTAGATCAAACATGCATGCCGCAACTAAGAGTTTGCAACTAAGCGTCACATGCCGCAGCTAAGGAGCCCACCTGCTGTAACTAAGGAGCAGGCGAGCCGCAGCTAAAGAGCCTGCGAGCCACAACTAAAGGAGCCCGCCTGCTGCAACTAAGACCCAGCGCAACCTAAGTAAATAAATAAATTAATTAATTAAATAAATAAATTCTGTTATCTCACTTTTCTGCCTAAAACCCTTTATCAGCTCCCACTGATTTCAGGATAAAGCACACAGTCCTTGCTCTGGCTCAGCATAGTAACGATAATATCTACAAGCCTCCTCAGTGCTCTCACCAGTTCCTTTCTCTTCTACCCTATCACTCACTGTTGCTTTCAGTCCCGCTAAACCACGTGTGAGTCTCAAAATAGGCCAGACTGTCTTATCTCTAGTTTTGCTATTTCCTGCACCAAACATCTGTTATGTCGGCTTTCACTTCCTTTGAGACATCTTCTTGGACACGCCTTCCCAGGCTGGCTTAGCTGCCCCTCCTGTGTGCTCCCAAGCAAACTTTCGTGCTGTGTGGCACTTGTGGGTTTGTCTGTCTCCCCTGCCAGGCTCAGAGTTTCCATATAGGTAAGGACCTACCCCTGGATTCACCCATGTGTCATCATACCTAGGACAGGAACTGGCAGACGGTAGGAACTTAATACGTGTAGGATAGATGGAGGGTTGGGAAGTTGGGATCTGAGCAGGGCCTTGAGAGATGCTCTGGATTCCGATGACCTGGGTTAGAAATCTGGCTCCTTCTCAGCCACTCTGAGTGTGTCGGACAAGTGACTTACCCCTCGCTCATTCCTTCCTCTGGCCTTTGAGTGTTTGCCGTGTGTCCTGTGTGCCTGGGGCTGGGGATGTGGCAATGAGTCTGCCTGAGTTCCTGCCCCACTGGAGCTCCTCTTCTAACACAGTACAGACATTTATTGCAGGTGACAGTGGACGTCCCGCGTGAAGGGAGGGCTGAGGTAGAGACTAACAGTGGAGTTTGTGGCAGGGTGGTTGGGAAGACCTCTGAGGTGATGTGCAGGCTACACCCTAAAGGAAAAGGGGATGCTCTGTGGGGGGAGGGGAGGGAGAGTGTGTAAGGTGGAGAGATGAGGAGGGATCTGATTACTGAAAGATTCTGTGTGGCCCGAGGGTGGTGAGCACTGGAGGGGCAGAGGGGAGGGAAGGAGGCGGGGAGGGGGGAGGGAGCAACGGGAAGGAGAAGTGAGGTTAGAGAGGTGGGGGCGGGGAGAGCGTGCACGCTGATGGACCATGGGTTGGGCGGCTGTATTCAGAGGCATTAGGAAGCTGCGGAAGGAGTCTAGCAAGGGAGTGAGGCGCTTGGGAGGCAGAATGGACAGGAGTTGCCGAGATGACGTAGGATGACTCCTTGGTTTCTGGCTTGAGTAATAAGCTGGATGCTGGTGCCACTTACTAAGACTGGGGAGAAGTGAGTTCTGTTTAGGCCATATTAGGTTTGAGATGTCTGGGCGTATTCAAGTCAAGTAAATGGTTAGAAATGAGAGTCCAGTGTTGCGAAGTGAGGCTCTCTGACCTTTGGCATCCTCCTTGGTAAAAAGGAAGTATCAGCTGAGTCGATTTCGTAGGGCTGCTCTAAGAATTCAGTGAAATAAACCACAGGAAGCACTCAGCAGCAGCCTGGCTGAAAGAAAATGCCTGTAGTGACCATGACAGGGCAATTCCTGCCATCAGTCCTTGGACACAGCAGTGGGTGATGAAAGAAGTACAGTAGTTGAAAATATTGATCTGAAATCTGTACAGAAGAATTCCACGTAATGATGGGAAAACTCACTCCCTAAGTGTGGGCTGTGCTTGGTGACTTCTGATGAGCAGTTTGGAAAGAGGGTGACACCTGACTAGCCAAATGATCAAGGTTATCACGGGGATGTCTCGCCGACGGCATGTACCCTTGATATGACACGCTGACAAATGCCAGTCAAGGGGCATCCTACAAAATTCCTGACCAGGACTCCTCCAAACTGTCAAGGTCACCCCAAATAGGGAAAGTCTGAGAGAATGTCACAGCCCCAAGGACTAGATGTAGTGTGGTGTCCTGGATGGGATTCTGGGATGGAGAAAAGACATTTTCGAAAAACTAAGGAATCAATCAAATATGGACTTAATTAATAACAATCACCAGTTATGATAAATATACACACCAGTGTAACACGTTAACGACAGAGGAAACTAGGTAAGGGGTACGCAGCCACTCAGCTCTATCTTTGCAACTTTTCTGTAAATCTAAAACTATTCTAAAATGAAAGTTTGTTTGTTTATTTGTTTGTTTGTTTGGGCCACGCTGCGCAGCTTGTGGGATCCTAGTTCCCTGACCAGAGATCAAAGGCAGGCCCTCGGCAGTGAACGCATGGAGTCCTAACCACTGGACCACCAGAGAGTTCCCCAAAACTTTATTTAAATTAAAAATAAAACCAGTCTGGAGTTGGCGTGCAGATTAGATAGGGGCTCCTCCACCTTCTGCACCAAAATGCCACCCCTTTGCCTTTAGAGAACGTTTCTGTTTGTGGCGGCCCTGTGGGCGGCTCTGCTCTGGCCCAGCCTTCGCTGTCAGTGACTGGTGAGCCGTCTCAGGGGTGCATCTTCCACCCAAGCTGCCTCGCCTTTGGAATCCTGGAAACCATTCCTACACAGCCCTCTTCCTCCTCTTTGCTCAGAGTAAGAGTCTATGTTCCTACTCCACGTCTATGAGAAAACCCACGTGTCCTTTGGGCTGCCTCGAAATGCACTCCAGCAGTGCAAAGGCTTTTCATTCATTCCATCAGCAAGTATGTATTGTTTGCCTGTGGTGAGCCAGGTGGTATCCTGGGTGCCAAGGATAGAGCAGAGGAAAAAAAAAATAAAGTTTCTGTTTTCTTGGAGCTTACATTCTAGTGCGGAGACACAAATAATTAAATGCCAAGGAGTCAGAAGTGCTAATAAGAAAAACAAAAGGGTGAGAGTAAAGGGGGGTGCTATTCTAGACAGGCTGAATAGGGAAGGCCTCTCTGAGGTGGCATTTAAGCCAAGACAAGAGTGAGGGAGCAAGTCACATGGACCCAGGGGCAGGAGCAGGATGGGCAGGGGGAATGGCTTGTGCAAAGGTCCTGAGGCAGAATGTGCCCTGTGTGTCTGAGGAATGTAGAGGAGGCCAGTGAGCAAGGGAGAAAGTGACAGGAGGTCAGATCAGGTAGGCCCCAGAGTGAGGAGGGCTTTGGATTATATTCCTTGTGGGATGGGAAGTCATTGGACAGTTTGTATCAGTAATTTAACACAATCTAATTAACATTTTAAAAGGCTTTCTCTGGCTATTGTGTGGAGAATAGGCTACAGGAAGAGTAGGTGGAAGCAGAGGTAATTAGGAGGCTATTATGATATCCAGACAAGAGAGGAGAGCAGCCGTGAAAGCAGCAGGAGCTGCTGGGTTCTGGGAAGGGAAGGCCTATAGGATTTGCCAGGGGGATTGGATGCTGGGTAGGAGAGAGAGAAGAGTCAAGGATGATTCCAAAGATTCGGGCCTCAGCAACTGCAGAGTCGGGGGAAGTCTGCACACAGGGAGAATCTCCCACCCCAGGGCTGGGTGAGGGGAGAGGGGAGGCCAGAGGCTGGGAGGGTGAGGAGGATACAAGGGAGGCCCAGGAAGAGCAGCCAGAGAAGGGGTGTGTGTGTGTGGAGCAGAGCGCTGTCGATGGGCGGAGCAGGGAGGAGCAGGGAGCGGGTCTGTGCATCAGATCCTCCTGGTGTATCAGACAAGAAAACTGAGCCTTGGACATGGCAGCCCAGGTCATCGGTGGCCTTGGCAAGGGAACCCCTGATAGCGCTGTAAGGAAGAAGCCTGACGAGTGGGAGGACGGGAGGCGGGGAACCCGAACAGCCCCCTTTTGAAAACTTGCGCTGTAAGGGGAGCAGGGGCGTGGTGTGGCAACCGGCAGGGATTTAGAACCAGGGGGGTGTTACTGCGTGTCTGCCTGTGGATGTGAAAGGTCTGGTGGAGGGTGGGACGATGATGCAGGAGAGGGGGCGGCAGCAGGAGGAAGCCCTTGGAGAAGGTGGGAGGCACCCTGGGGCGGGAGCAGCGGAGGGTGCTGGTCTCCACGGGCAGGCCAAGGCTGGGAGTCAGGTCCGCACGGAGTTCACGCCACCTCCTCACGCTCATCGCTCCATCACCTACTTCCCTGTCTCGGTTCTGAGCTGGGACCTGAGTCTATTTGTCCCACACCCGTCCAGCTCAGGACTCCCCCCAGCTTCCAGGCCTCCAGGCCCCCAGGCCCCTGCCCCACTGGAGCCTCCATGGGCACGCTGGCTCTGCCCCCCGCTCTAGCCCACCTCTTCCAGCATTTCCTCTCACTGGCCGGCTTGTACCCACCATCCTCACCTGGGAACTGACGTGCAGACTGCGTTTCTGGGACACCTTCTGGTACCAGACTGGACTCTGCCCCTTGGGAGGTGGGCATGCGTTCTATCTTCCAGGCCCAGAGAGCCTGGGTGGCCATACAGCTGGGTCCCAGAGCCTCCCTCTGTTAGGTGACCTGGCCGCAGGGCTTGGGGAGCCAGGGACAGCCTGCCCCACCCGGCCATCCACTCCTCCGGGGCTGTGTCTTGCAGGGGGGATGCAAGCCCCCACTTCTCACTGGAGGCTTGGTGTGCAGGCCTCTGTCCCGAGAGCACGTGAAGAGCCAGAGCCAGGTGTCCAGGGACCAGGAGCTCTGACCGTCACCTCTAAGGTTAAGGGCAGGCAGGAAAGCGACCCTGATGATGGACCCCAGCTCGCCCCCTCCACCTGGGCCTCAGACTTCACCAACTTCCAGAAACTGTGGCAGGACATCAGCCTAGCAGGGGGAGAGAAGCCGAGTTCTGATCTCCAGTCAGGAGAGTGGAAGCTGCCAATGACGTGTCACTGCCTCAGGAGGTGGGCTTTGGGGACGGCAGGTCCCAGAGAAAAATGGGGTTTTGGAGTGGGAATGGTGTGACTTCTGTTCCTGACCTCGGCTTGCCTCGTACTGGGCAACATACCTTCACGCCTATTTCTATAATCAAGCAACTAGGAATCCGCTTCTTTCCAGCCAGCTCCCAGTTGATTTTGGGTGAAGTGGCCGCGCTGTGCAGTGCGGACGGGGACAAGGCTGGACAGATCCTGCGTCACAATGAGAGGCACAGAAGCCCAAGGCTTGCTCGTTGGTAAGAAATCACCAGTTTATTGAATGAAAAATCCAACATCCTCTCAGTCCCTCCCACCCTGCCCCTCTCTGGCTGAGGGAGCAGCGCAGCCCCAGGGATGCTCTGGACAACAGGGCTGAGATGGGGGAAGGGCTGGAGGACTTTGGGGGAGGTATGGAGAATGAGAAAAACACTTTTCAAAATGAAGTTCTGTGCAAAAACTTCTAGAAGGGGTGAGAGGGCCACGGCAAAGCTCCGGAGGTGCTGGCGGGCTGTGGCCAGAGCTCCACCCCATGTGCTCGGTGTCTTCTGAAAAGGCCAAGGCCGATGGTGGGGGCCGAGGAGGGGCTCAGGCCCTTGAGGAGAAGGGCCTGGAGGGAGAAAGAGGCCTGGCTGGGAGGATGGGGCCTGCCCAGGCCAGGGGCCCAGGCGAAGAGAGGAGGACAGACCAGGGAAAGGAGATGGATGGACACGGGGAGCAGGTTGCTGAAGGGACTGGGGCCACAGAGCCATGTGGGCAGGGGTCTGCCTCCCGTCTCTCCGGGTCCATAGTTTCAGGCAGAGGTGTGCTGGGGGGGTGGGGGAGGGGAGGAAAGTCATCAACGGTTGAGTCCCAAGGACAAGGACTAGCGCCCAGGTGAGTCACATGGAACCACTGAGAGACTGGCTGTGCAGAGAACTAAGAACTGCCAGGGACACACATGGCACCGACAGGGGACCTGGGGGTGGTGAACCCCCACACATGGGTGAGACCACGAAGGCCTCTCCACCCCAGAAACCCGAGCATTGCCGCAGAAACTCTGTCCTGGGGTTGGGGGGCAGCTGCTCCTGTGGCTGTGGGGAGGGGGGGCCGTGCCCCTCTCACCCCCACCGCAGTAGGACGTGGCCTTGGCCCTGGGCCTCACTAGAGGGGGGCCAGCTGAGTGGCGTCTGGCAGCTGAGCTTTAGAAAATGAGATCCTGGGGAAGGTGGGGGGCGGCTGGCCCCCCTGCCGTGGGCTGGGACCCCAGGTTTCCTATTTCCAGGAAGGGAACGAGTGCCACATGGGGAGAGGTTGGAAGTCAGGTGAAGGAAGGCCTGGAGGACTCCGTTCCAGGGACCAGGGATAGCCGCCAAAAGGCAAAATCCACATGCCTGGGGCCTGGGGCAGAGGGAGGGGAGGAGAGAGAGAAGGGGTGGGACTGCCCAGGCGTGGGACCCAGCGGTGGGGGGAGGGGGTGGGGGGGAGCAGCGTCCCCGGTGGCAGTGTCCTTCAGGACCGGGCCAGGGAGATGCACGCCCTGCGGCCAGGAAAGGGGATGCTGGGCCCAGGCCTGCTGGCCTCCCCCTGCCCGCAGGCGGTGAGGCTGGTGGCAGTGCCAGGAGGGAGCGTGGCCAGGAGATGATGCCCTCAGGTGGCCTTGCTGCCACTGAACAGTCCCACTGGAAAGTGCTTGACATGGGTGGGCCACTGGGCTGCCAGCTGGAAGAACTTGATGTCACTCCACTCGACTCCGTCGATGGACACTGGGGGTGACAGGGGAGGCGAGGGGGTGACCGGGACTGCTAAGGCCATCTGCGCAGGGTCGCTGGGGAGGGCGCGGGCCCCCCTGCCCCTCCTCCCCGCTCGGCCTCCCGCCGCACCTCTCAGCATGGTCTGCTGCTGCTTGGCAGAGCAGATGAGGCGGCTGATGCCCTCGATGACCTGGCTCTTAGAATCCACCTCCTTTTCTCGAGGTTTCTTGCTCAGGAAGATGGTGGGAACTGGAAAGCAAGCAGGAACCGCCCTGTCGCAGGCCCTGGAGGAGCGGCCACCGCTCTCCCCAGCCGGCTGCCTGTCTCCCGGTGGGAAGGGGGGTGATCCTCCCTCCCCTGCTCCCTGGCTCCGGGCTGTGTATCAGCATCTCCAAACTCCGGCCCGGTCCCCGCACTGGCTAAGCGCTCACTCCTCTCCCTGGGCCTAGACATCGTCACTGAATCACGAGGACCTGGAGCCAGATGGCCTCTGAGTCCCTGCCGGCTCGCACGTTCCGGCAGCCTGTGGGGCCGGGGGCCTGCTGCCCTGTCAGGCGCCTCCTTCCTGCCCACTGGCGCGCCTGTGCAGGGCTGTGTCTGCGGGGCCGGTGGGGGGGCCGCACGGCAGTGTCGGCACCAGCTCGGCCCTGGGATGTGCCAGGCAGGTCTCTGGGTGCCATGGCGGGTTCTGGCTGCGGGTCTGGCACGGCCCTGCCCGCCCTCCAGGGGAACTCCTGGAGCAGCAGCATGAACAGAAAGGCCCGGATGCTTTGGATGTGCTCAGAGGAGGAAGGTGGGGTCCAGCAGTGAAGGAAGCCCCTTCCTGACAGCTGGGGAGCTGCAAGCGCCCAAGAGTCTCCTGCCTGGTTCTGTGAGTGCACAGCCAGCTGTGCGGGTTCACAAGGGGAACTGACAGCAGCGAGCACCGTCCCCACGGTGGCCTGGTTGTGGGGGTGCCTGCCTCACTCTCCCAGAGCACCGCACTCCACCCCCCCACCCCCGCTAGTGCTGAAGCCACCCTCTCCTCCAGGATGGGCTCTAGTCCCCTGAATTCCCTTTCTTTTCTTTTCAATATTTATTTATTTAGCTGTGCCGGGTCTTAGTTGCGGCATGCAGGATCTTTGATCTTCCTTGCAGCATGTAGGATCTTTAGCTGCAGCATGCGGAATCTTTAGTTGCGGCATGTGAGATCTAGTTCCCTGACTAGGGATCGAACTCCCCCCCCACCCCGCCCCGCATCGGGAGCACGGGAGTCTCACCACTGGATCACCAGGGAAGTCCCTACCCTGAATTCTTTACGAGAACTATGTGCTTTGCTCATGAAGGCTTGGGTGCAAATGCCCTGGGGTTGCGGCAGGAGGGGAAAGGCTCCCTTCTTTATGGCAGCGGCAGGGCAAACTGCCTCGGCCCCTAAGGTACTGATGCTCAGCACGCAGGGACCAGGCACTCCCTGGGGACCCTGGTTTCCTTTGTGACAGAAAGACAGGCCTCGTCCCTCAAGGTGAGGCGGGACACCCTGGGGACCCCAGGCGGGACCGCATGATACGTGTGCTGCCTTTGTCCTCGTCCAAGGTCTCCCAGAAGCAGATCCTGTCCGAGCCCCTGAGAGAGGAGATGGGGAGGCCTGGTGGCTCTGATGGCCTCTGGCCTCACACGTCACTTACCTTTCTTGTTCTTCTCTTTGGTGACCACGGTCATTGCCATGGTGCCGGAAAGCTGGGCCTCCCCACCATGGGGCAGGCGGGAAACCTGCACCGAGCGGAAGACGCTCTTGAGGGTGTTCTTGGAACTGGCGTCCCTCTTGTCGCCTTCCCTCCTCCGCTCCCCAGGGTGGCCCAGCCAGTAGTCCACCTGGAGGCCAATCACATCCCCATATGGGCTGTTGGGGCTCCTGGAGAAGGGGTGATAACGGAGGGTGGGCTCAGTTCCCGACCAGAGGGCAGACAGGGCGGAGAGGGTCCTGCCAGGCTCTGGGAGGGGCTGGAGGAGGCGCTGGCTGAGTGGCTCTGGGTTCCCTCCAGCCTCACAGAATCGGCTGGTGCAGGAGTGGAGAGTCAGGCTGATCTGAGGACACAGCCAGCAGAGGGTGAAAGCCTAAGTCTTCATGAGGGAACCGAACAAAAACTCACACGGGGATGAGGGAAGCAGAAAATAAGCTTTACAAAGGAAGAAAGCGTGTGCAGGCACGTGTGTGCACACAGAGACACACACACACACACACACACACACACACACACATGCACACACCCCGCCACGGGTGGGAGAGATTAAGTGGGGCTGCGGCGGGAGCACCCTGGCGGCTCCGGAGCAGCCCTGGGAGAGCGATGGATGCCGGCCTGTGGCTTTCTCTCCTTTACTGCTGGCTCAGGGATAATTTTAGCTCCAAGGGGAAAAAGAGCTGATGTTTTCTTGAAAGGAGGTGTCAGACACAATAGGGACAGGCTACAAAAGTCATCTGACATTTCTCTTTCTGCCTGGATTCAGTGGTTCCATTAAAAAACAAGCTTAAACCGGATGGGAAAGAAGGTCGGGGTGAGGCTGGTCCCCAGGACGCCAGGAAGCCCGGACGGTGAGGTCACGGCGTGACCTGATGGTGGGATTTCCTCCTCGTCCTGCACTTCTGCAAGTCAGTGGCAGACCCCCGATGGGAAGCAACGAGGGAAGACAGGGCGAGGGGGGTTGAGGGCTGGGCTCCGGGCTCCACCCCGAGAACACTTCGTATTCTGTCATGGGGGTTCTGGAAAAGCCACTGGCCGGTGCCTACGCCCTCTGCTCCGCGTGGACGGTCACCAGAAGACCAGGAAGGCGAGGGCAGAAGAGAGGGAGCTGGGAAGAGGAAGCAGCAGGAGCTCTTCCCCACCACGAGGCCTGTCCCTGAGCCCCACGCGTGGGAGGCCCAGCCCCGCCCTGCCCACCCCGCCAGCTCCCAGAGGCCTCCTCTCCCGCTGATCTAAATTCCGGATATTTTAGATGCTAAAGAAATTCCCTCCCCCCTGCACGGCCGCCGCCCCTCCCCCCCAGCTGTTCACAGCACTCCCTCTGCGGCTTTGGCGCTGCCGGGGCCCAGGAGCCTGGGCTCTGGAACAGGGTCCTGCCTGTGTCACTGGCCATGGCAACCTTTCAGTGATGGACAGACTGAGGGCCTGGAAGGAGGCCGCACCTCCACACGCCAGGCATTAATACACGCTCTCATCTCCGCCTCACAGCAAAACTGATGTGGCTCTTTCACCTTTGCCTTCATGGAGTTGAAATGAAGCTTAGTAACTTGTCCAAGTGACAAAGATTCTTTGCTTGACCGAGCTTTAGCCAGGCTCCTGAACCTCCTCCCGGGCCCACCTGGGCACGTCTGTGGAAAATCCGGTTCTGGCAAGAACCCCCTGCCCTGCGTTTCTGCTCACCCTGGATCTCTGATCAGGCTCCTCGCCCTCCACCATCCCTCAGCGGCGTCGTCAGCAAGATCTCTGTCAGGTCGGTTTAGCCCGTATCAGAAGCCCCCTCGCCCCCGATGTCCCTCCTAGTAATTTTCCATCCACTGCCCCCACGCTGCTCCTCGGCTGTAACCCCAGCTGCTCACGCGGTACCTGGAGTCGCGTCCCATCTCTCACCGCAAAATCGCGTTGCGGTGCTCCCCACACCTATGGCGACTGTTGCCACCTTGCAGAAAGTCTCTCTTGCTTTAAACAAGTGTCGCTGAGTCATCTGTTCTCTAACACAAGCTAACACAGTGGACGTAACACAAACCACAACTCAGATCCGGGTGTGTCTGCCACCCACGCCCACACTCCCCCTACTGCGCGGGGCAGCCCTACAACGAGACCCGTGCGCAGCACGTTACAGTCCTTTGTTTCATTCGACCTTACACCTGTGAGGCAGACAGGGCAGACGGGAGCCTGCACCTGCAGAGCTGTGTGAGGACCTGCTTGGCCAGTGACCTAACTCCACGGCTCTGCCGCCCCCCGGCCCCCGGCCTCCCAGCCCAGCTTCACTGTCCTACACGCTGCGACAGCAGGGAAATCAGTCGGGTGTCTGCCCTAGTGGGGGGACGTGGCAGGAAAGACAGGAACCGGGAACCGGCGACAGCCTTACCCTACGACGGCCAGGGCACTGCTCATGGATGGGGAGGAAGGAGGGGTGGCCGTGGCGTCTCGGCTCAGGCCCGAGCTGGAGGGAGGCGACGTGGAGGGCACAGTAAGGCTGACCACGGGTGCGTCATCCCCATCGCCTGCCGGAGGACAGACACAGTCGGCCAGAGGAAGCCGCCCCAACCGGTGGTGGCAGGGAGTCGAGGGGCCCCGTCTGAGCTGCAGCCTACTGCCCCCACCACCCCGGCCACTTGGCCTGGGACCCCCCAGGTCTTCACTCTCTGGCCGGCCGGGACAGGGGGGAGGCCGGGAAGGCACCACCCTCACCCCGTAGAGGCCAAGGGGCCCCAGGCTCACCTGTAGTAGAAGGAGAGTCTTCAACCAGGCCCACCTTCACCACCTGGGAGGGAGAAGAGACAGGGCATTAGGTCTTCCCACCAAAGCAGGACACATCCTGATCAGCTGGGACCAGCAGCCACGACTGCACGTTGTTTGAGCGTAGGCTTCAAAAATCTCTGCTGATCCCGAGCAGCCGGGATTGTTCATAGAGACCTGGAAAAACCCAGTTGTGAATAAGGACTCAGGGGCACAGGAGACCTGCAGCCCTGCTCTGGGGATGCGGGCAAGGCCACCTGGTGGGCAGGAATCACTTCCGTATCCTGAGCTCATTTCTGCCAAGTTCACTTGGGCAGAAGGCTGTCTTCTCATGTCAGAGAGAGGGGAGGCCTGGGAGAAAGCCTTAGCAAACAGGAGTGAGGTGCGGCTGGGGGTGGGGGGGGCCCGTGCTGCACCAGGCCCAGCAAACATGCTGAGAGCAGGCCCCTGCCTTCCAGACTTCCTGGAATAATCAGGAGGAACACCAAAGAGGAGGGGGTCCCAGGTATCCCACCCCCTACCCCCTGCAAGGCAGTGGTGTCGATTTCTGCTCCCCAGAGAATTTTAGATTCCTCGGAGAGAATTCTGGGGAGGACAGAGGGGGCCCTCCAGTGACCAGCAAAGGGCACAGCTAAAGACAGACCACGAATGTCAGGGCTGCGGCCTGAGGTGACAGGTGAATCCCAGCACCCGGCAGAGGCGCGCGCAGCAGGGCCGGGAGGTCACGGCAGCTGGGCCCCAGGGATGGCAGGGAGCAGGGGTCACGTACAGATGGCTCCCTTGAGGCTGATCAGAGCACAGCGCTGCCACGCACTGAGATCTGTCCCTGATTCTCTGCACATCCGGAGTTTAATTCCCGGATCGTAACACACTAGTACTCTGAACTTCCTGCTCACGACTCCTCTCTTCTCGCTCCCCTGGTGCTGCACGAGGCTGTCAGCTCCGTTGTTCGTTTATTTTTTTTCCTCTCTGTCTTGCTGTGAGGCTGGAGTCGGCAGTGACCCCCAGCTCCACGAAGGTCCCACAGCTCCACAAAGATGTGGGTCAGACTGCCAGCCTGGGCTGTGGGCCACGGCCTGGGGCCTCCGACGTGGCTGTGGGAGCAGCCCCCGTGGGTAAGGGGGACGGATTGCACCAGGCAGGCCGGGGCCTTCACAAGGATCCCCCCAGGTTCAGGCATCTCCCAAGACCCCTCGAGACGCCCAGGATCTGGGACGAGCAGAGAATGGGGCCGTGGGAGCTGGGCCCCTCACTCACACGCGCCCCACCCTCCCCAGGAGCTGGCAGTACCCTCAGGGAGACGGTAGGAGAAGACACCAGCTGACGTGGTAGAGAAACTCGACTGTCTCACAAATGGGAATCCGAGTTCTCAGCCGTGCTTCTGTGTCGTGCTCTGGCCCCGGGAGGGTGTCGGCTCTGTCCCCTCTGGGCTCCCTCTCTTGGTCGGTCTCTGCCTTGTGGCCTAGCTACTGCCACATGCAACAAAGGCCAGTACCCCCTGACACCGAAGACACCCAAGAGGTTTTCCTTTTATGTTCAAAATCCACTTGTGTAGAGACTCTCCCTTGACTAAACAGGAGGAGGACACCCTTCCTCTCGGTGTCCACCTGACTCTGAAGACAGAGCTACCGATTTCTCGGACGTCTCCTCGGAATACCATCTATCGTTATCGGAGGCAGCTTTCTTTCCCTGGAGCCTGTAGAACCAGCGCCCTGGACATCACTCCCGAGGCCACGGCACCAAGTTCAGCGCCTGGTGTGATACACACGAGACACCCGTGGTGGTCCGGGGATGGCCCCTGATCGGGAAAGGACACTGAAAGGAACAGCTCGGTGCCTGTCCCAGCCCAGGGCCTCCTCACCTCGGCACTGCTGACACTCGGGGCTGGATTGCTCTCTGCTGGGGGCCTGTCCTGTGCCCTGCAGGCTGGTTAGCATGTCCCTGGACTCCACCCATGAGATACCAGTACCACCCCCACCCCCAGCTGTGACAGCCAAACATGTCTCCAGGCCAGACACCGCCAGATCAGATGTCCCCTGGGGGCAAACTCGCCTTCATATGGGAACCACTGTCTAGATGAGTCCTCTGTGTGTGTGTGTGTGTGTGTGTGTGTGTGTGTGTGTGTGTGTGTGTGCGCGCGCGCGCAGGACAGGAAGGCCAGGAGGATGGGTGGGCAGGTGGGTGGGTGGGGTACCGGGGAGAGGACAGTTGTACTCACGCCAATGAAGGGGATAAACTTCTGATACGAGTCTTCATCGGGGCTGTGGGGAGAGACAGAAGAGCTTTACGGTTGGCGGGTGAGACTGCATGGAGAGCTGGGGACACAAGCTTTCCATAGTTTACTGTGGCTTTAAGGGAGCCCAGACGCTACATGACATCTTCCCATCACACCTCAGGATGGCGCGACGAGCCACCAAATGGAGGCAAAAGCCCCCATTCTGCACGCTGTACCCCCTGCTCCCATGTCTGTACTGAGCAGGTGCCTACACAGGTGGGGAGGCCCAGGTATGGAAGGGAAGGGCTGGGGGGAGGCAGTAAAAAACAGTGCCTCTCATATTCTCTTTGGTTCCTACGAACGGAAATGGGGTGGGGAGGAGGAAAGTATGAAAAAGCAAAGAAAACCTAAGATTTCTCTAGCCCACCCAACCTGTTTTTAAGAAACCCCTCGGTCAACTTACAACTTGTGCCTGCAGGTCAGCATGGCTTCTGCCACGGGCAGCTGGTGTGTCACGCCCGCGCCGTTGACATACTGCATCACCCGCCCCACCACATCCAGTTGCTCTGCAGAGAAGCCCAGAGACAAACGCTGACTTACTTCAGCAGGCGAACCCGAAAACTCTCTTCGAGAGCCCCCTTCCTGAGTCCCACCAGAAGACCCCAGGAGCTGAGGCAGAGAAAGGGCTCTGAAGACCCACTGGCTTCACTCTAAGGAATCATGGAGCAAAGAGCCGTCCTCCCGTCCGATCCATGTGCCGTGCTCCCCAACCTGCCCCTTCCCAGGCTCAGCGGCTCACCCCACCTCTGTCTCTTTTCGGAAAAACCCTGGAATCACCTGCAGCCTCCCTGCCCCCCCCAACCTCTGCCCATCACTTCCTGCAAGCCCTGTGGAAGCACTGACTACCTCCCAGCCCCACAGAGCCCACGCCTGGTCCTGCCCCTGCCACCTCTACTCTGTATTTCAGGAAAAGACACGGTTGGTGGAGTGTTATTCATTTATCAATAAACGCTTAGGAGCTATTTTCCGCTTTCTTACATTTGATCTCTACGACTAGATATTTCCTGCCACCGCCCCCTCACAGCCCACCTTATTTCTAGATGTGCAGAGCAAACGGCAAAGACTAAACACATCCAGAGTGGAAGGGCTACGCTTCATGGGCCTCCTTTTAATAAATACTGAAAAAATGAACATAGCACAGGGAGGAAAAGCAGCCCACCCCTGCCCCTGCACACAGCTGGGCCTGGCTCTCCGGAAATCAGGCCACATTCTGTCTCGGTCCCTCACGAGGGGCCATTACCTGACACCGGGGGCTCCGAGCGGCTGAACAAGTCTCTCCAGCCAGGATCAAGGAAGATACTGCTATACCTACTGTCGACGGAGCCCAAGTACTTCGCCACTGGATGAGAACCTGGTAGGTGGAAACCAGAGAAGGCAAGCTGATGAGGGGGTGCATGATGGCCTGGCCTTCGGTCTCCCTGCCCGTCCCTTCCTGGTACCCGGCACCACCACCCTGCTTCAGGAGTGGGCCTGCCGAGTCTTTACCGAGGGGAATGATGAGAAAGCGCATATAGCCCAACCAGTCGGAGGTCTTGCTGGCCAGCGACTTGACGAAGAAGCGGAGGATGGAGCTCAGGTAGCTCTGGCCGCCCACCGCTGCCACCTTCACCGGCCTCGGCATGGACGAGTTGCAGTTGCAGCTGGGGAGCAAGGAGAGAGGCACGGCCACATCACGTGGGCCTGCGTCCTACTCAGAGGAAGGCCCCAAGCTCAGACTTCATTTGATCTCAACAGCCCACGGGGGAAAAACAAACCAATAAACAAAATAATACAGAGAGAGGCAATAAACCACAGTGCTCTTGCAAAAGCAGAGAAATCCAGGATCAGAGAGGACAGGGAACTGTCTAGAAGGCAGGCAGAGCTGGCTGAGGCTGACGGGGGGGATGACCTGGCAGTGCCCTGGGGTCAGCAGTGGGCGTGAGCCCAGATGCCCGGGCTCTTTCCCATGGCAGGTCCTGGGGAGGGAAGGCCCGACTCTGGGTAGTCAGGTGGATGGGGTAAAAGGTCTTGTAAAACCCTGGGCTCTCTCTGCCCGGCCTTCTCCATCATGGGCTTAAGAAGAGGATGAGGCAACTCAAAGTGCAGCAGGAGACCAGGCAGGGAGGCAGGCGGGCAGGAAGGTGACATTTTCACCCCGACCCTCTGGGGCCAGCAGGGCCATCAGAGCACCATGACTTGGTGCTGCCCGACCAGGTACCAACTGTCCGGTACTTAGTCTGATGAGGCCGGGAGGTCCTCTCACTGCTTGGAAATCAGGGTGGGAGGATGAGGTCAGAGGGAACCCCAAGGAGCAGGAGAGGAATCTAGCCCTTACTAGCGCTGAATACGGGTGAGCAGGGCAGACAGCACGGCCTGGACCTCCACCGTGGAGCACGTGCACACGACGGGCTTCCGCTGATCCTGGAGCAGCTCTGCCACGTACTGGGGGGGGGAGGGGGGGAGGGAAATAAGCAGGGACACAGGTGAGGCCACGCAGCAGGGACCATGCTTCCCACAGGCCAAGAGGGCGCCAAGACCCAGACCGAGCTGCAGGGCCCCATCCTCTGTTGTTCGGACCACAGCTGGGCAAAGACCAAGCTTCTGGCTGCCAGTGAGGAGACGGTGGGGCCAGACTCCAGGTAGATGGGCTCAGGAGGAAATGTGGGAGGACTCAGGACACACTAGATTGTAACACAGCCTCTGTCACCCACACGAAAGGCGGCCCTGGGGTCTAACCGGGTGGATGGCGGGAGCGGGGGGGGCGGGGGGCCTGCTGTTGCTCTGCCCCTTCTGAGTGACCGTGGAAACCAGGGCACCTCTGGCGTCTCACAGCACCTGGTGCTTCTCAAGGTACCTTCTTTCCGTTATGCTGCCTGAGATGCAGGGCCAGGAAGGCGAGTGTGACAGATAATACTGACTTTTTTTTTTTTTTACAGATGAGGAAACTGAGGTACAGAAAATTGGTGACTTAAGGCCCCACAGGTTGGAAAATGACGGGACTGGGACGAAAGCCCAGAACAGTGGGCTTAGGTCAGGGTAGGCGGGGCCTGAGAGGGGGGGTCATTTCCTATTTCCCCACGCCCTACTTTTCAAATCCACACCCTGGGGTGTCTCTTGCTCCCCGGAATCTTCCCTTCCCAGTCTTGTGACCTTCAATGCTTTACCTGGCCCTGCCAATCAGCGGTGTTCACCAGGATGACGTTTTCTGGGAGGGCTGCATCCGACACCAGGATCTGATTCAGTTGGTCGTATACCACCTTTCTGGGAATCTACAGGGGCAAAAGTGTCTGTTGGGTAGTCCCCAGGGAGCTTGAGGGTGGGGCTGGGTGGACTAGCGGGTTGAGAATTCCTGGGGCAGGGGTATTCAGAGAACAGCTACTGGCCGCCCCCAGCCAGAGCACAACGGGACGAGGCGGATGAGGAATAAATGAAGCAAGGCCTCGGAGCACAGGCTGGTGACCAGGAGCACAGCCGGCTGTCCTGCAGGAGCAGGAAGGGCCCCGAAGGGTGATGTGACGGGGCAGCAGGAGAGGAGGAGCGAGGCAGGTGCTCACAGGATGGAAAATGAGGCCAAGAACGGGGAGCGAACTAATGAGAGCGGCACAGAGGCTGTGTGGGGAGCCCTCCCATCACAGGGAACAAAGGTATTTCAGGAACAGTGATTAACAAGAAGGACAATACCTCGCCCCAGGCACTGGGCTATTCTAG
This sequence comes from Hippopotamus amphibius kiboko, assembly GCF_030028045.1. NCBI lineage: Eukaryota > Metazoa > Chordata > Mammalia > Artiodactyla > Hippopotamidae > Hippopotamus > Hippopotamus amphibius. Next base: position 126,794,485 of record NC_080188.1, on the reverse strand, counting down.
TCTGGGTTCATTTTCAGCTACAAGAGCTTCAGCTCAGGAAGCCACCCAAACACAAAACTTCCCTCCCAATGACATGTATCAGGGAAACGAACAGGCCTGCCCTTAACGCTAGGAGAGCAGGAGCTGGGCGAGGTCCGTTGGGGGAGGAGAATCCTTCCCCCAGAGACTGACCTTCAGAGGGAGCACGCCTCCCAAGGGCCACTTCCTTCTGCGTGCCTGCTCCAGCCACTCTTAGGGCTTTCAATCAAAACATTTTAATATCATTGACGTATCCGCTTGAAATTACCGTCACTGGCCCACGGCAGCTCTAAGGGTATCAGGGCTCAGGGCAGATGTCCCGTGAGAGCTGATGGCTGCTGTCCCCCTGGACCGCTGTCCCTGCACGGTCTCCACTAAGATCTGATGGAGGCAGAATAAGCACCGTCTCCTGCTCCAACCCCCGCTCCCTGCCAACCTCTCAGCCGTAGCAAATAACAAGCATGCTAGACGTCTCCTTTAGATCTGTCTCCAAGACTCTATTCAGAGCAGTTCAAAGTACTTCCCTCTCCTCTCCACTCAACTGCCCAAGGAGACGACGGGACAGAGACCGAGGTCCAGGGGAGCCCGGGGGCCGGGGTACCTGCGTGCTGTGGCCCAGGTCTGGGGACCGCTCGCTGTCGGAGCTGTTGGTCCTCTCGCTCAGGGGCTTGGAGAGCTGCCGCTCCTTCAGGGGGGTGCTCCTCTTCTGCCGGGGGGTGTGCACCCCTTCCACTTTGCTGCCACAGACACGGAAGGAGGCAGTGAGCCCCAGCCCCAGAGCCGTGGCCAGCCCCCTCTTCCCAAGGCCACTTCTGCCGGGTTTCCCTCGTTCGACCCGATGCTTTAGGAGCTTCTTCCAACCCTGAGTACCTGGGAGAGGCAGAGCCCTGGAGGTCTGTTTTGCTGGACTTCATGGGAGTTTTGACTTTCTCTGGCACAACCAGACTTGTGCTGACATCTCCAAACATGTCCTGGTCAGTGATTTCCTGCCACGGAGGAAAGGAAGCAGCGAGGGTTACTTCCCCTTGGTGACCACGGGAGCCTCGTGGTTCCTGCCAGGGCCCATCACCGCCACAAGAAAGGTCAGTCTCTCGCTCTCTTTTCCAGGAAGCACGTGGTTCTAAAACTCCTACCCCACCCGACGAGGACACCATGACTGTTGAATTTGGCCGAGTGCGCCCACTGTGCTGGGCACTGTCTCCTGCTATTCAGTCTGTCCCCTACATTTACGAACTGTCAGCCGGCAAACCTGGGCTGATGATCTAACTTCTCTAGGTGGGAAGGACAGGGTTTTACTCAGGAAGTGACATGACTGGAATTTCATTCTGAAATGACAGCCGTTCAGTGCAGACCAAAGTGGACCAAGAGTGGAAACTGGGTTTCTCAGCTACGGGTGAACTACAGTAATCTCCAATTCAGATCCTTAATGCGGCATCATTTACTATAGCAAACATAAGCCTGAAAGAATTTTTCCTCAGACTCCCCTCAACTAGCAGCTGCCGCACAGCACACCCCCAGATGGTATGCGGTCAAGTTCCCTGCTCCCTCCCATCTGCTGGGTCTGGCCTCCAGTCCCACCAGTCCCACCAGCTGAACTCTGGCATAACCTGCGGGCCCAGCTCAGACACGCTCCCCTGAGGTACATCGCTCTGTCCTTCCTGGGCCCCACAGAGCCTCTGCGCCCGGAATGCTCCGGCTGGCTTTCCTCCCGGAGGTGGCTTCACGGTGTTCTCATTTTTGCGCCTTCAGTGCCCAGCATGTGTATGTGTGTGGAATTTTAATCTGTGTGTAATTAAATCGGGCACCCCAGCCGATCCACCCCATGGACCCCTGAGCAGCTCCAACATCTCTCAGCGGAAGGAGCTGACTCATAATCGTTTGGAGAGTGAACACCATGGGCTGTCTGGCCATTGTAAGAACAACACTGCAGGAAGGGATCGTTTTTTGGGAAGACAATGGTCCTCGTCTCCCAGAAGTAAATGAAGGTGACAGGTAGTGAGAAATTATCTAAATTAGCATTTGCTCGGATCTGATTAAAGGGCAGAATGGGGGCATTTCTCGTTTGCTAGTCTGGAGACCAGCCTTATATTCCGCAGGCAAGGATTTCGAGAGGAAGAGAACGCAGGACATTCACAAGTCCACAGATTTAAGCAACAATTTCAAGGTGGTCCTGAAGGTCTTTTTGCTTTTATTTCTAAAGGTACCAAAACTATTTTAAACAGATGAAACAGGAGACAGAACCATACATACCAGAGTGTCTGTTTCAGTCAAGCTGTCATCTTGATTTTTAATCCAAGCAGATTTGACTTTTTCTAAAGCAGCCAATTCCATCTGCAAAAATTATAATAATTAGTTATCACCAATCCAAATAACCACCCACTCTAACTTGTCTTCTGGGTCCCCTGTAAGGTTAAAATACTTTCACTTAATCTGAAGACCTCATAAAATCTTTGGGACTTTCATCTTACAAAGAGCACATTTTGTGAAAACTGAGCTTCAGAAAGGTCAGTTATCTTGTGATCATTAAATTAATAACAGTGAGATGTGGAACCCAGAAATTCTGACTCTCACAAGATGTCACGAGGGAAGAGAGGCTCAAGTTTAGATGACATGGCTGTGGAAACTGCCAGTCTTGACCCTGGATTCGGTCAATACCCTTGCCCAGGAGGGGCACATGGGGCCTCTTCTGCTGTCAGTGGCTGAGAAGAAAGGGGGATCTCAGAGTTCAGGTCTCTGATTTCGAGACTAAAGACACCCATGGTAGCCAAATGCTTTTTGCTTGGTAGAAACATCTAGAAAACCCTCAAACAGAATATACAAAGCCATTTAGGTGTGAAATAATTCTACCTTTGTCCCCAACTCTTATTAGCATTTTCTCATAAATACTAAAAATGTACTTTGCAAATACAGATATATAGCCAGATCTTTCATACTTGCTAATGCTGCTTCTGACTGTGCAGATACCAACGTCAAAATCCTAAGCAGGTGCGGGTTATGGGTCTTAGCTATGGGGAAGGCACCGGTCTCAGTGGGCCTCTGGTTCTTGTGGGGAACCAGGGAGTCAGGAAAGACCAAGGATATCCGATTTCCTCCCAATGACCCAAAGTCCTTTCTCTGAGTAAATGACAGGGTGCGGAGAAATAGTCTGAATCTCACAGGGTCCCTTGGCAAACTCATGAACAAGGATCACAAAAGCAGGCCCTGTGTCACATGCTAAACCAGGGTTTCTCCACCTGGGCACCACTGACATCTGGGGCGGGTCCTTCATTGCTCTGGGGCATCCTTTGCAGGATTTGAGCGGCATCCCTGCCTCCACCCACTAGATGCCAGTAGCAGCCCCTTATCCCCTATCACCTGTGCTGTGAGAACCAAAAATGTCTCCAGTCCTTGCCAAATGTTCCTTGGGAGGCAAAATCACCCTTGGTTGAGGACTACTGCTCTGGGCTGTCTGCAAAACTAACCCAACACACTTTAACCAGACCCCGTGACCCTGGAGTGTGAGACAGTCTGGCTCAGAGTCACGCACAGTAAGTTGCCTCCAGACTGCACCGCTAGTTCATTTACACATTGTCTATGTGAATAACTGATGTTAACAGAGCCCACAGTCATGCAGAACGCGTGGTCAGACTTAAGACTGAGGATGATTTCACTCAATTTTTGATCTCAGCATGACAAATGAATTAAACATGTCTTAAAGAGGGTGAATCGGGGTGATAACACCTTCCTGCTGGAAGGTTCTCAGGCAGTAGCCTTGCGGTCAAGCCCTCTGACAACTAGACATGTGCTGAATGCTCTAAATTGGACTGGGGGTGGGAGCACCTGCCGGCTGCGCACTGACTCTTCTGGATGTCCCAGTCAGTCCCACTAGGAGCAAACTCCCGATTCTCCCAGGTCCTCTTCCCAATCCTATAAATACCCGAGGCTTTTCTCACCCCAGCCGCGCGGTGGCTGTGTTGTCTAATTGCGTGGCACCTGCAACGAGGCAGATGCGGCAGCCCGACGCGCTGTGCCCGGGGGCGATGCTGGCTGTTGCCTGGGATGCATGCGCTTGTGTGTGTGTGTGTGTGTATGTGTGTGCGCGCGCACGCGTGCTGGGGGGGCAGAATGGGGTGATACTTTAGGCTCCCACTTTTACGAAGTACTGGCCTCTAGCACCGTTAGTTACAGTGCTATGGAATTAGCAACTTTTAGCAGCAGGCAGTCCTGGTGGAAAGGCACCATCTCTTGGCTTCCCCAACTCAGGCACCCCAGGACCTGCTGTTATCAGCTCCAAGAACCAAATTATGTTGCTACCGTGTGCTCAGGTCTTGGGAAAACTCAACAACTGTGATAATTTTGTATCAGCAGAAATTCCTTCTGGTTCTAGTGATAAAACTGAATCTCCTGAAATTTGGGGAAGAAAAAGGAAGATTAAGGAAAAGAAATGAATAATGATGCTAGGAACTCTGTGAAGAGAGGACAAAAGCTGGGCGGCATGTGCACGCCTGCCTACAGACGCACCGTCCCCGTATGTTTTCCCTAATACGCTTAGAAGTTCTCTGCGTGAGAGCACAGCCTGGCTCTGTAGTTCCCAAAGTGCCTGTCATACTAAAGGATTTCAAAGTTCCACACCCACATCAAGACATATGGGGCTCTTCAAAATAGAAATATCACAGGGAACCAGCAAAGTCTGAAATCTGGCCAAGCGAACCAGAATTTGAAGGATTCACTAAAAAGACATCTAGATTCTATCAACTTCAGGAGTCCAGAACTGGAATGGCTCCCAGGGGCTCTGATAACAGCGGCAAGGCAGCTCACATTTACTGGTGCTCCCGGGGCTGTAACTTAACCCAACTGTCAAACAAGTGCCATGCTGGAGGCTTTAGCTGCATTCTCCCACTGGATCTTTACACTGCCTTGTAAGGGATGTCCTTTTCACATGCAATTTGTAGACGAGGACACAGAGGCTTGGTAACTGCCCGGGTCACACAGTCAGTGGAGTGATGGAGTCAAGATTCCAACTCAGAATCTGACTCCAGAGCACGTGCTCCTAATCCAGCTCTACGCTGCCCCAAAGAAATGTGCTGCCTATACAGGGATCGATCGCACTGGAAAGGCTGGTACTCAATTGACTTTTGAGCGAGCTGGGCTCCTGTGCCAACACCTTTACCGTACAAATAAGGCACCTGAGGCCCAGAGCATCAAGGTGATTTTTTTCTTTAAAGTTTGTAAGCCATGCAACTGAGACTAAAAGTAGACCCTACAAAATCTATCAACCCAGAAACAGCATCATTAGTATAAAACAGTTTCTCTTACTGATTTAGTAACAACGGTCCCTAACGTTTCCTGAGTGTTCACCGTATGGCAGGGGTCGCGCTCAGAGCTTCTGGGACATCATCCCAGCTAATCATCTGATGGCATGTGTGACAGGGGTCCTTGCTCTGCACTCCTAGGACACGGAGAGACAGTCCTCCCCCGGCCACGTCCCAGGTTTCTCTCTAGAAGAGTCACTCCCTGTATTTACACTTGCTGTGGAATCAGGCTCCAGTGGCCGGTGATCTGTCCATGTGGACAGTGATGATTCGGGACGACCACCCAGCAGCCCCCTGTGAGAAAGAGCAGCTACAAGCACATCCTGAACAGAACTGGTCAAGTGAGGGCTCTGCTGCCCCAGATCACATGAACCTGGGCTGGAGGGGCGGAGAGCGCAGGGTCTGCAAGTGGCGGGCCTGAGGTTTCTCTGCGGAGGGATTCCACAGAGTATATGTGGGGGGTGGGGGCTGCCAGTTCCCATCCCACATTTACTCGCGAAGGCCACGTGGTGCCGCTCTTCTAGGGCCCGGCCAGCCTGCTGCGCCTTTAGCGGGAAAGAGGGATAAGGTGGACGACAGCGCCACCTGGTGGCAGCAGGCAGTAAGGCAGGCCCTGAGCCCATGGTTCACAGACACTTGGCACACACAGGTGGCAGCCCTTCCATAGACAGGGCTTCTCAGGGGATGGAGGGCTTCACCCTTGTTTCCTCATAGTTGATGCTATTTGCAGGGTGAGTTTTGTATTCCCTCTGTTAAAGCGGCAAGAGAAGGATGACTTAAAGGATTCGGTCTCTTTGATCTACAGAGAAGACACTGGGCTTTCCACAGCAAACTGAACACTGCACTAAAATCAGGTACATCTTCCTGCCTTTGGTCGTAAACAAGGGGCAGGGCGGCTTCCTAGGGCCTAAGGTGGATACAGCATCAGCCCAGGCTCCTGCGCCTGCCCCACTGCTGGGAAGAGCCTTCCCACGTAGGGACAGAGCATGGTCCCAGGGTGTTGCTGGGCTCTGCGGTGCTGCAGCGCACGCCTCTTTCTCCCTCTGGCTCTCCAGGCGAAATGGAAGCCTGCCCACTGAATTCTAAATTCTTTTTCTTTTTTTTTCTTTTTAAATGGATAAATTGGACTTTATTAAAATGAAGAACTTTTGCTGTGTAAAAGACACTAAGAGAATGAGAAGCAATAGACTGGGGGAAAATATTTGCAAATCACATATTCAACAAAGGACTTGTATCTAGAAAAACTCTCAAAACTCAATAGTAGGAAAACAAACAACCTAATAAAAAATGAGGAGAACATCTTGTTATAGTATATGAATTCTAAATTCTTCAAGGGCACAGCCACCTTCCTGAATAAAGCCCACGTAATTTCTCCTGAACAGACCTTCGGGGCTTCCTGTCCCTTTGCATCCATCCTTTCCCCAGCGTGGATGCCACACTCCCAGCTACAGTGCGATGGGCTTTGAGGGAGAGGTTTTGAGGCACTGTGTGTTCTGGGAGGGGAAGCTCCAGGTCATGGTGGGAAAAGACCAAAAAGAACACCCGCCTGGCCACAGCAATGGCTCAGAGCACTAAGCGCCCAGCAGGACTGAGATGACAACCGAGGCTGAAACAAGATGAGGTCATTCATGCCAAGAGCAGAGGGCCCAGTGTTAAGCCCCGACTCTCCCCGGTCCCGCTCCCGCACCCCCACAGCCATTGGTCTTGCTCACAGGGCTGGTGGTGTCTTTGCCGAGGCTGCCCTTGCTGTTGAGGCTGCCAATCTCCGTCTGTGAGCTGGACTGCGACATCCCCTCAAAGAAGGGCCTGCGGCAAAGAAGCACAGCCGGGGTCAGTGGCCGCTAGGGCCCAGAACAGCAGCTCGTGGACACCGGAGTAGAGCTGGTGTTCAAGAAAGATCGATGACCTGGGCTTTGAGGATGCCGGCGAGGAAGGACACAGCAGAGGCTGGACCAGTAGGGCCTGGACTGAAGGACTTCAGGAGAGTCCTACTGGGGCTTTTGTCAGAGGCTAGAACAATGACCTTTATCCAGGCGGCTGGAGGTTCAGCAGAGATGAGAAACCAAGATTTCCGGCTAATGGAGGGGGGGAAGGGGGTCGTCTAGGAGATTGCTCTGGCCTAGGGAGACAGTGTGCCAGAGGGGGTGCAGGCCTCACTTGAGCTTGGGCTTTGGCGTGCTAAGGATGCTCTCTGTCTCCTCCATCTCGGGGCCACTGTCACTGGGATTGTATATCTCCAGACTGTCGTACAGCTCGTCCAAGTCCTCTTCCACTTCTCGTATCTGCTCCCGGGACACATGTTCCAGCCCAAAGCCCACCTGTGGGGGAAGACAAAACCTGTGAGTCTGGGACTACCCCTATTAACAGCACGGCAGACGGGCAACTCCTTCCTTCTGGACGGACCCCACTGGCCTGCCTACCCGGTCCCCTTAAGGGACGTGCCGTAGCGTCACACTCATCAGTGTGAGTGCCCTTCGTGCCCTTTCTGTGATCTGACCCTGAGAGCAGGGATGTGGTAAGGCCACTGTGGCCTCTCAGTGCCTCCCTAGCGCTCCCCACTAGGACCCGGCCTCAGGAAGAGGAACGGGAGCGCGACTGTAGTTCTCCAGAGGAACAGGCACGAGAAAACCCGGAAGCCTGGGACCCTGATGGGCTCATGCTGCCGCCTCTACAGCTCGCAGAGGACAAATCTCCATCCCTGCCTCCGTCCACGGAGAAGAGCCTGTGAAAACTGGCCCCAGGGCTGCCAGACCCCAGGGAAGACACGGCATCTCTTAGCGGCCAGTTCCTGGCGCCACAGACTAGGCTCCCACCTCATAGGCTGCATCTCACGATGTTCCCCTCGGGGCAGGAGGGAAAACGGAGCAACAGCAACTGGATCTATGCTGGACACGCCGCTCCAGAGGCTTGCTATTAACCGACGGCTGGGTAGAACCATGCGCCCCTGCTCCGAATACCGTGGAAACTCGGTTGCTACACGTAAATCTTTCCTTCTCTTTTCAAGTAGCGTAAAGCCCCGCTTTAGCTACCCCCTCACTTGGGGGTCCTCCAATCTCAACTCCTCAGTGTGCCTCAGGAGCGAGGGTGAAACTCTGGCAATTCTACTCACCATCCAGCTCGGGAGTAAGGGATCATACCTCGTCTGAAACTTTAAACCGCTTCAGGAGGGCCACAAACTTCTGTTTGATGTTCGGTTGCTGTAGGGACAAAGCCACAGCAGTCATCAGCCAGCAGCCCCGTGTGTGTGTGGATGGCAGCGCTCACGTCCAGTCGGCAGAGTGACTGAGGGCTCACTTCTGTGAAGAACTGGGGGAGGACGGCGGTGGGAGGCAGTCTCTACCCCGGGCCCCACCCCACCCCATAATGCCCCACGGTCACCTCCTGCTCATCTCTCTCTCTCTCGAACTTCAGAACCATGGTGGGTGCCGACTCGTGAGCGTGGCCTGTGTATGTGCAGGCATACTCAACGTATACTCAGTGTATACTCAATGTTTCCAAAACGGAGCTCATCCTCTTATCCGTGCACTCTGCCTCGTGGTCACCTAGCCACCGAGTCTGAACCCAGAGTCTCTCCCCCAGCCCCCAACCCAAGCCCAGGGCGCCGACTCCTACCCTCTTGTGCACGCGTAACACCACCACTTCCATCTGGCCTCCCTTCTCGCATCTCTCTGGGGCCACCGACCAACCTCAACTGGCTCCCCGACCCCCGCTTCCAGTCTCGTTCCCTTCAGAGTCCATGGGGGCCACTCCACCTGCAGATCCCACCTCGTCCCTCGCCAGATGAACGGCCTTCACTGGCCCCAGAGCATCGAGAATGTCAGCGTCACCCCGTGTCTGCTGAGGGCTGGCTCTGCCTGTCCCTAGCCTCACCCACCACCCAACCCCTCACACCCCACTAAGGTGGGAACTAACTGCTTACAACTCTGAAAAGCTGTGTGCGTGGTACCCCTCTGGGCCTTTTACATGGTAACTTCTGCCTTGACTAAACAGCGCCCCCAGATCCACCTGGTGAAGCTGTATCTACTCTTAGAAAACCCAGCTCTTAGCATCTCGCCCGTGAAGCTGTCCTGCTCAGAGCTGGTCACTTTTCCCTTAGTGCCACCACTGCCCCGACCCAGAGCTTGTCTGGGGCTGCCCTATGGTGTTACGGTCACTTGTGTAGATGTGTCTGTGTCACCGGACACTGTGAGCTCCCTGAGGGCACGGACTGGGCCTTCCTCATCTCTATGTGTCCAATCCTGGGCACGGCGACTAGCTTGTGGCCATCAGCACCTCCTGACTGGATGGCAGGCTCATGACCCGGGGATGGAGGAGACTAACTTGTGGGTGACACTAAGCTGGGCCTTCGAGAAAGGGGGGGGCTCCCCAAGCTGGAAGGATACCCACAGCGGCGACTGAGACGTAGAAGACGGCTCAGAGAACAGCGAGTCAATCAGCGCATCTAGAACAAAGTGCTCTCAGTAGGGAGAGAAGGAGGCGTGTGTACAGGAGACAGCAATGAAAGAACAATGACTCTGGAAATCTGACTGGAGAGTGCCTGCAGTTAACAAAAAAACCACCTTCTGGTGAGTGGGTATCAAAGGAGCACTGTGCACTGGTTGTCTAACCGGTGAAGCTATGGAGGAGACCACAGCAAGAGGCGATTTATAAAGCTCCGGCGGGCACCTTTGGCAAGAAGATGGGGCCTCTTTGCGGTTACAGCTCAGGAAAAAGAAAAACTTAGCAGGAGCAGCCACAACAGAGAGCGACCTCCAGCCTCTCCCATCATCAGAGCACAGGGTGGGACTGGAGGCCGGGAGGGACCTTACTCGGCCCAGGAGCGCCAATCAAAGATTTGAAGCCTGAGGACAATGAAACAGTTCAAACATGCTCTAGTCGTCATCCAATGAGGGAATCAAGGCCTCAGCCTTGAGGATATATACTGAAGCCCAGGGATACCCAAGGATGCCTGGAGAGAGGACAGCGTGTTTCACGGTGGACCAGGCTCAGATACAACACGTTGGGAAGGTCTGGCCTCCACTTCTCTCTCTCCTGAAGGTGATGGGCATCTCTGCTCTTGGGGTCCCTGGGCTGCTCTGCACTACAGAGAATCAGGATGCCTCTGGGGACAAATGAAACCATGAATTTCTCTTTGCAAAAGCTCCTGGCACTTTTGACTCTCCCACACTTTGGCACGGGAACCACAGACTAGGTCAAAGTTAACCTAGAAATTCAGGTATTAAGCATCTCAGTCCAGGACAATAATTTCACCAAAAGTAGCGACTCCTGAGGAAATCTTACTCAGGAGACACAATCCAAGGGCCTTTGGTCTCTAAGGTTCTGGATGTGTTAAGGCTGGCACGATACCAAACCACAGTTTCAAGCACTAAACCTACTATTTTTGGGTAAGTTCAACACATGATTCCAAATGGAGATGCTCCTAGAGAGGACTGGACTCATCTGTGCAGTGGATGGTACGTAATGTGAAGTAATCACCTGGAGAGGGGAGGCAGGGTGTCTGAGGGCTTCTGCTCCACGAGGAAGCATCTGTTTCGAAGTCTACAACAACCTTTCTCAACCTTTCTTTGATCCTAAGATAACCTGAAAAATATAACACTCTCCTATCAAGAACGCTGGTTGTCTGCAACAGAGATTTTTAATTAGCTGCTGCTGCTGCTGGTGGTGGAGGTGCTAGAGGTGTATGAGAACCTTGAGGGCATGGCCCTGTGCAGATGTTAAAAAGCCCCCAGGAAGTCTGAACACACCACTCTCATCCTACCCCGAGATTGAAAACCTCAGCTAAAACATTCCCTGGACCTTAGAGGCTCACCCTTGTGATGGCAGACGTTGAGGTTAGTTTCCTTCGGGTCTTCTTTACTTTCCGCAGGTCCTCATCCTCATAGAACAGGTCCTGAGTGGGTAGGAGGATGGAGTGAGGCCGGGAGACCCCAGGAGGGTCTGGAGCTGCTTCTCGGCCGCTTTATTGCAGGGCTGTGGAAAGTTACCTGCCCGTGCAGTGGATCATCGCTGCCTTCCTGTTCTGATGAGAAACTCTCCTCCTCTTCCTCAGAATAATTGTCAATATCGGGAGAACGGTCTGGCAACAGACACCTTAGTAAGATGACCTCGCAAGGGGAAGATCTGGCCTCGGAGGCTTTGGCTGGCTGCAATCATGCTCTTTTCAAGTGCAAATGCAGCTGCGGTGGAGGAGAGGGCCCTGGCCCCCCTTTATTTTCAGGCATCTCTAAGCCCCTTTTGCCTAGGAATGTTTTGGGCTTTCCCGGGATGGAGAGGAGGTGATGGACAGGGCCTCCCGACACCGCACACATCTTACCAGACAGCTTGGATTTGATCCCTTCATGGTCAATGGGCTGGCTGGACAGGGAGTAGATCTTTATTTCTGCCACAGGCACGGAGACATCCTTCACGTTGCTGTGCAGGCCGAGCACCAGGGCGCCTTCGTTCGGGTGCTGCATCACCTACAAGCATGGGTGGTCGCGGACACACCTCACTACGGACAGCGTCGCAGAGCAGCCCGTTTTCACAAATTCCAGCGGACACGAGAGCCGCTGGGAATGGCGTTCTGCTAGCACATTTTCTTTCTCACTGTCCTCCAGATTCACGCCTACTGTTCTCCTATTGCCTTCAGTCTCACTTTACCCTTCCTTCCCTTCCTTCCTTCCTTCCTTCCTTTCTTCCTTCCCTACCTCCCTCCCTCCCTCCTTCCTTCCTTCCGTCCTTTTCTTTCTTTCTTGGCCACACTATGCGGCTTGTGGGATCTTAGTTCCCCCACCAGGGATGGAACCCGGGCCCTTGGCAGTGAACGTGTGGAGTCCTAACCAGTGGACTGGCAGGGAATTCCCCAGTCTCACTTTAAAAACCTACCTCCAGAAGTGCCAGCTATGGGTCAGGCCATGTGCTCAGAGATAAAAATCAAGGCCTGAGATTGAAAATGACTGCTAATCTCTAGGACTGCACGTTCGTTTAAGCCTTTCGCAGAGAAACCAGCTCTGCCGGCTGGGTGGGGCCGGCCTGCAGACGTGGCCGCCTGTGCCTGGCCACGAGGGAAAGGACCGACGGGCTTGACACAGCTGGGGAAACGCGCGTTCACATACTCACTCCCCCCAGGCCCTCGTTCTGATACAGAACATGAGAGGGCAGAGAGATGGGCTGGGACTATCTCACCTTCTATGACGGCCACACATTTTTTCCTATTTAATGTACTGACATACAGAAGTAAGTTTTAAAATTGATTTGTGGCTCCTTTTCCTCCTCCCCTTTGTCAGGGCTGAGAAGATTCGCCGGGCAGACAGGGGAGCTTTGCAAACGAGCAAACATACCGAGGAACATGGAAAGCGGAAAGGTTAGAGGAAGCCCAAAGGTGCTGACTGGGGTTGACTGGAATGTGAGCTCATGACCAGACAGACACAGACGTGGAATCAGATATGACGTGTACGTGTATATACGTGTGTGTGCACATACCTACACGTACTTCCTAGCTCTGTCTGCTGAGAGGGAGAAGAAGCAATGATCCCCCAGCTGGGAAAACGAGCACCCTTGTCATCTAGATCTTGGTTTCTAAATAACACTCTCCACTAAAAGCGACCAGGGCTACTTGAAGAATCAGTTCATTCTGAGGCTGGGTCAGGGAAAGTCCGTGATGAGCCCATAATATTCTGTACCAGAAAGTAAAGAAGCACGTAAAGAGTGAGGGGGCATATGAAAAAGGATATAGGAGCCAGCTCGAAGCGCTCCCACTGGCCAAATTTGAGATAATTTGAACATCAAAATAAATAATGATAGTAGCAGACTAAACCCCACTGAATTAAACAGGAATCCACAGGACCATAACTGATACGAAGAAATGAATCCATCAGTAAATGGGGAAGAAGGGAAAGTTCTATCTTACAGCCGACGACCAACGAATAAACATAGAAGGAACGGGGGGACTGGAAAGTCACTGTCTGGCAAACATCAAAGTAATAACTGACTCAGGCAAGAATCACTGATAGAGGCTAAAACTACTTGGTGAAGATATGAGGAGGAAAGAGATTGTTATATAGTCTCAAAACATCTCCCTATAAAAAATTTTTTTCATTGGTAAGAACAAAATATGTATTAATTAACTTTATATTGGAAATTCTGGCACACATCGTCTTAAATTAACCAAGCAATAACAGTTAGCTTCACCAGTAATGGAACAAATCGACACGGAGTGCTGCCTGGTTACTTCTGCAGTAATTCTGCCAAAAACACAGGAGCTGACTGTAATCTTCAGAAAACATCAGACAAACCCAAACTGAGGCATATTCAATAAAGTAACCAGCCTGTACTCTTAAAAAATGTCAAGGGCATGAAAGACAAGGAAAATCTGAGGGACTGCAGGTCGAGGGAGACTAGAGACAAGACAGCTAAACACAGCCCACAATCCCAGATGAAACCCTGGCCCTGCAGGGACATCCCCGAGCCGCTTGGCACAACCTGAGTGGGGACTTTGGGTTCGATAGCAACCCTGTGTCAGTGTTAATGTCCTGATCTTCATAGTGGGTGGTGTGTACGTGGGAGAGTGTTCCTATTTCTAGGAAACTGACATGGTGCATATTAACGTGTAATGGGGCATCCTGTCTGCAACTTACTCTCAGTGGTTCAGGAAAGAAAACAACATGCATAAGGTACACGCAGGAGAGAATGATAAGGCAAACATGTCAACACTGAAGAATCTGGGCGAAGGGTAGATGGGAGTTCTTTATACTATTCTTACAGCTTTTCTCTAAGTTTGACATTTTTTTTAAAGTTAAAGAAAAAACTCATGAGGGAGAAAGTACTGGATAAAAAGAGGTGTGTCCTGAATTTCCAATAAAATAATTAATTTGTAACGTAGAATAAAACACCCAGGCAGCAGGTGGGGAAAATCACTGGCTGGGCTGGTAACTCTCAGCGGCTCTGAAAGGCTGACTCTCCGGAGGCCACGCTCTCTCACCTCTGCCATGTTGATGAGTCCCACGGCCAGGGTCTTATAGCCCAGGATGGTCCGGTTCTTGTAACGCTTTCTCCTCTGCAACATGATCTGCAGCTTGTTGGCATCTCGCTTCAGGAAATGAGGGTACTGCCAGGCACGAAACAAGGCGAGCACAGTTAATTAATCAGCAACTGGGTCTCCGGTGGGTCCTGGTGCTGCTAGAGGACATGCCACCTCCCTGTGCTTCACGGGCTCCCCGTCTGTACAAGGGGGTGGTTGGGGGTGAGGGAAGCGCCTGGTTCTGCTCGGTGCCTGGCTTCCACGCTGCAGCTGGGTGGCCTGCACACGCTCAGAAAACCACCTCTTTTCTTGCCAGATAATTAAGTGTCCATGCACTTCCATCTGGGCTACTGGGGTTGTGAGGAGAGACAGACATACGAGGACGGATAAGGAGGAGAAGGGAAGGGACGGAGGTTGCAGTACGGGGACAAAGCAAGACTGAAGGAGCACCCTTCCTGGGGGGCCGTGGATTACTAAGGAGAGGTGTGGTAGGACAGGGCGGGTGGGGGGCTAACAGCCCTGTCCAAGGACAGGGAAAAGAAAATGAGATGCAAACTATTATATACAGGATGGATAACACCAGAATCCTACAGGCAACTATATTCAATATATTGTCATAAAACAACGGAAAAATATGGAAAGGAATGTATGTATATATATGTATAACCGAATCACTTTGTTGTACAGCAGAAATTAACACAACATTTTACATCAATTATACTTCAATTAAAAAAAAAAAAGAATAAGGCGTGGTGTACTTTTCAGTAGCCCATCTGGGTCTCGGCACCCTGGCTGTGGCTGCCCTGGTGATTGCTCTGGTCCTCCAGGCCAGCCACAGAAGCTCTGGGTAACTTTAAATCACTGGGCTATGGCTGTTTTTGGATAAAACAGTCTCCAGATTAGAGGACTGTTCGGGACTAGGCTGGACATGGTATACTAATGACCTAAGACCGAGCAGGTTCTCACCTGAAGGGAGAAGGTTAATTGGAGCTCTGTTTCCACCAGTCCACTGGCTGGGAGGATGATCTCGTTGGAGCGAAGAATCCTTTTTGAACCCTGAAACCAAAAAAAAAAAAAAAAAAAGGGTCAAAGCTGTATCACCAAAAATCAAACCAAAAGAAATGCTATGCTTGCAAACAATATCTAAACTCAACAAAGATTCTTACTGGTGTGACTACTCCATCAGTTTTTGTTGTACTTGACCAAAATCAAGCCACTACCATAGATATATGATTTTACATGTATTATGCTGTCCATTTACAAATGGTTTTCACATGAAAATGACTTGTTACTGCATCTGAGTTCTCCTCTCCCATCGTTCCTTAGGGAGAGGTACGGTGTTGCACCCCAAGGCGTGGCAGTTCTCCCCATGGCACCTCAGCTGCCACCCCCACCCCCACCCCCGGTCTAACTGACACTTCAGCCACACTGTCCTCTCTCTGGGCCTTTCCACATGCTGTTTTCTCTTCTTGGATGCTCTTTCATGCTTATTCTTCTTCTCTTTTTAAAAAATTTATTTATTTACTTATTTATTTATTGGCCGTATTGGGTCTTTGTTGCTGCGCACGAGCTTTCTTTAGTTGTGGCAAGCGGGGGCTACTCTTCACTGTGGTATGCGAGCTCCTCATTGCAGTGGCTTCTTTTGTTGTGGCTCACGGGCTCTAGGCGCGTAGGCTCAATAGCTGTGGTGCACGGGCTTAGCTGCTCTGCGGCATGTGGGATCTTCCTGGAGCAGGGATCAAACCCGTGACCCCTGCATTGGCAGGTGGATTCTTAACCACTGCACCACCCAGGAAGTCCCTCTTTCCTGCTTCTGTACACAGCTAACCAACTCACTTTTCCAGTCTCAGCTTTGATATAATTTTTCCCCCAGGAATTCTTCCTTTTGGTACTGTCCTCCCCCACCCACCACCACACCTGACACTGGGTGAGACACCCCAGTGTCTTTAGCTCTTAAAAACAATGAAGTAGGGCTAAACTGTTCCTCAATATAAGAAGAGATCAGCAGGAGGGCCTGAGGGATGCCAGTAAATGTGTAAACATTACTTTTTAAAAAACTGAGCTTAATTTATCAGTGAGGTGCCCAGATCTCCAGCACACAGGTGGATGAAATCGTAGGTGTACATAGCCGTGGAGCCCACATCTGTATCAAGATGTGGAACATTTTTATTACTCTGGAAGAATCCCTTGTGATCCCTCCCAGTCACTCTTGCAGCCCTGTCTCAGAGGACAGCACTGTTCTGAGTGCTTTCACCATAGATCAGTTTTTCCGGTTCTAACATTCCACATAGATGGAATCATACAGTGTGTACTGTTCTGGTCGGGCTCCTTTTGCCCAACATTTATACTGTGTCTGAGGCTCACACAGGCTGTTGCATGTATCAAAAGTTCATTCCCTTTTACTGCCGAGCAGAATTCTGTCCCATGAATGTACCACATGTGGTTTCCATTCTCCTGCTGCTGAATATTCACGTTGGGGTGTTTCTAGCTTGGGACCGTTATGGCTAAAGCTGCCATTCTTGTACAAGTCTGTGTGGACATGTTTTCTTTTTCTTGGGCTGACACCTAGGAGAGGAATGGCTGTGTCTTGGGGTAGACACACATGTAGCTTCATGAGAAACTGCCACACCGACTTCCAGAGCGTTAGTACCATTTTCCACCCGCTGCTGCAGGGTCCGCATCTCCCTGGTGCCTGGTGTGGTCTGTCCTGGACGCATGGATTCTACTGGGCGCGTGCAGAGGACCATCACTGCTGAAATTTGCATCTCCCCTATGACTCATCCTGCGCAGCGCCTTCTCAGGTCATTTGTAAATCTCCACTTATGACGTGCCCAATCAAACTTCTTTTGTCCTTGTTATTCAGTTGTTTTTTATTTATACAAGAAATTGTCAGGCATATGAACTCTAAATATTTTCTTGCCTATTCATTTTCTGAATTATGGTTTTCTCTGGGTATATGTGGTGATTCCATTTTTAGTTTTTTAAGGAACCTCCATGCTGTTCTCCATAGTGGCTGTATCAATTTACATTCCCACCAACGGTGCAGGAAGGTTCCCTTTTCTCCACACCCTCTCCAGCATTTACTGTTTGTAGATTTTCTGATGATGCCCATTCTAACCGGTGTGCGGTGATATCTCATTGTCATTTTGATTTGCATTTCTCTAACAATTAGTGATGTTGAGCAGTTTTCATGTGCCTCTTGGCCATCCGTATGTCTTCCTCGGGGAAATGCCTATTTAGGTCTTCTGCCCATTTTTTGATTGGGTTGTTTGTTTTTTTGAGATTGAGCTGCATGAACTGTTTATATATTTTGGAGATTAATCCTTTGTCTGTTGATTCGTTTGCAAATGTCTTCTCCCATTCTGAGGGCTGTCTTTTCTCACTTATAATTTCTTTTGCTGTGCAAAAGCTTTTGTTTCATTAGGTTCTACTTATTTATTTTTGTTTTTATTTCATTTTCTTAATGGTATCTTTTGATTAAGTACTTAATTTTGATCTATTCAACTTTATTATTATTTTTTTCTTTTCTGGTTAATGTATTCTGGGTCCTAGCTAGGAAATCTTTGCCTACTCCAAGGTAGTGAAGTTATCCTGCTGTACTGAAGTAGATATTCCGCTCTGTTTTCCTTTAGAAATGAAAAAAATTTTAGTTTTAGCTTTTAAGTTTCTTACTCATTTCTAATTTTTGCTTTTATAAAATACAGATTTTGTATAATGCAGGAAGGAAAATTTCCTAAATATAATATTTCACAATGCTTTTATAATTAGAATAGCTTTATACTATGCCAATTACAAATAATAAAGGAAACTTTCCCTCAGTGTTAATGCTTTTTGTAACCTCTATTATGAGCAAGAGTCTTGACAAAGTTTTTGCCTGAACTTATTTAGGCTCTTTTAAGAAGTCTCTGGACAATGAATCTCAGAAATGCTGAGAATCCAAAATGTGGTTTATATATAGCAGTGGTTTTCAACCGGGGTAGGAGACATTTGGCAATGTTTAGAGATATTTTTGGTTGTTACAAGTGGGGGATGTGTGTGCGTGCGTGTGCTTGAGTGTGCACGTGTGTGTGACCTTTCTAGAGGGTAGAGGCCGGGGCTGCTGCTGACCGGCCTACAATGCACAGGACAGGGCCTCAACACTGCTGAGAAACACTGCACAGCTGAAACTTGCTCCCCCTGAAGACACTGCCTCCCGGGCAGCCTGCTGGGCCTGGAGGTGGGGCAGGGTCCTCCGTATTCCTCACCGGCAGCTCCAGAACGATCTCCCTTCCACCTCTCCCCAGCTCCCCCTATGAGTGGATCCACTGGTCCATCCTCTCTTCCTGGCTGTTGCTGTCACCTGTACCTGCCAGCATCCCTGCTCATTTCTTGAGTTTAGATCCTCACGCACCATTCCTCTCCCCAGCACTACTCCCGCCATAATTCTTCAAGATTTTGACACTCGCGCTTTCCGACATCCTGGCCTTTACACCCCATGGTTCCCCTCTCCTACAGGTCTTGGCCCCACCCTTGTCTGAGCCCCTCACCCACACGGTCACACTCTGGGCCTTATCCTTACCAATAAAAGCCTCATCTCAGTGTCATGCACCCCACTCTCCGACCTCCACTTCCCACCTTTCCAGCTCATTTTCTCTGGTTTGTCAACAATAATCCTTCGAATCCACCAGGCCTATGATCCACGGATCCTCCCACTTCTCACTCCTCCTCACGCCCCGTTGTCCCCTCTTTCCTCCTCGCTTGGCTTAAATGCCACGGTCAGTCTGGCGGAGGCATCCCTGCCTATGCCCTAGCACCTCTGCCTGCTGTGGTGCTCTGCACTCACTGGGTAGATTACAGCCCTGTACAAATCCGGCGGCCCCAGCTGAACATGCCCGGAGAGAAGCATGCAATCCGCTAACTGTTCTGACTTTGACTTTACAACCCCAAGTGGGAAGTGGGCCTGCAGAGCTGCCCGGCGATCACTGCATTTTCCCCAGTCCAGGCCCCTACCCCTTCACTCCACCAGACGGCTTCACGTCTTCCCGTTCTTCCTCGCCCCCAGCACCTCCTCAGCCCTTCCCTCACTCTAAGCTAATGACCTTGATTTCTACTTTGCGGAGAAAACTGAAGCGATAGGAAAAGAGCTCCCACCACACTTAGCTCCTTGCCAGGTCTGTGCGCCCACAGCCGCCTCCCCTCTGGTTACACAGACAGACAGACGGGCTCCCCGCCGCCACCAAACACCAGCCGCTCCGTCCCTGCTCACGGACTGGAGGAGGCTCTCCTGGCCGTTCTTGCCTCTCCACACAATCCACTTGCCTCTCTCCTCTGGAGCGTTTCCATTAGCAAACAGGCTAATGTTATTTCTCTCATTAAAAAAATATCCTCTCTTGTCCCCGTATGTCCTCCCCGCATCTTGCCTCCCCTTTGTAGCCAACTCCTCAAGAGCTGTCTATTTTTGCTCTTGAAGACTCCTCTCGTTGTCTCCTGGCTCCGCCACGACTGCTATGGACAGGGTCTCTGATAACCTCCACGTCGAGGACTCCTCTTTCTCCCCCTCCAGCAACTCTCCCCTTACGTGGCTTCCTGGACACCACAGCCGCCTGGATTTCCTCTCACCCTCAGCCGCTCTTTCCTGGGTTCCTCCCTGACGTCCTAGTGCTGGAGTCCTGGGCCTCAAACCTTACAGCTGTTCTCCTCTCTGTATCCGCTCCCCCCACTCCTGGGCAGCTCCTCCACCTCGTGGGCTCACACAGGTGACGGCTCTCCACACGGTTTCTCTCCCCCAGACCTCTCTCCTGAACTCTAAACTCATGTATTCAACTGTCTACTCAGTATCTCCCCTGCATGTTCAACAATCACCTCAAATATAACACGAAGCTGAATTGTAGATCTTTCCCCCCATACCTGCTCCCCCCAGTCGTCCCCATCTCACTTAATGGCGTTTCCACCCTTCCAGGCGCTGAGGCCAAAGCTCTGGGGCCGCCCTCATCTCCTGCCAGAATCACTGTCATAGCCTGTTAGCTGGTCGTCTCGGTTCCTCTTTCCCACCTACAGTCTATTTTCCACAGGACACCCAGGACAACCCCATCACTTCCCTGTTCAAATCCCTCCAATTCACACAGAATGAAAACCAGAGACCTTGCCGTCACCTGCTCACACGCGTCCCCCACCTCTCTGACCTCATCTCCTCCTCCTCTCACCCCCCTCCAGCCTCACCGGCCCCCCCTCCTTCCTCTCCGTCCTGCCAGCACCCTCCTGCCTCAGGACCCTGCCTTGGCGTCTCCCTCTGCCTGCTGTGCTCTTCCTCCAGGTATCTGCACGGCTTCCTCCCTCACCTCCTTCGAAGTCTTTGCAAGAGAGTCATCTTCTCAGTGAGGCCACCCCTGACCACCGCATATGATGTGTAACTTCCTCCACCCCTGGACAAGCTCCATCCTCTGTACTGAGTTTTATTTATGTACAACCACCTCCCCCCGCCCTCCCCCCACCCCGGGACATACCACCTTCCAACAGCAGCAGCTCTCATTATTTGAACTCTCACTACCTAACGATGTGCTATAAATGCCTGTAAACATTTCTATTCCAAACGCATTATCTGAATTGCAAACTTGTGAACATGAACTTGTGCGTGCGGGTAACAGGATGCAGACTCAGTGCAGCCACAGGCTGACAGCCAGCTCAGGTGCTTTCAGAGCACTGCACAGTATCGTTCTCCTCTTTACCGCCCTTCTCCAAAGATTTAGCCCTTCACGTGTCCCAGTATTTGCTTCTTCCAGGGGCCAGGCACTACCAACTTGGGCCCAATTTCAAAATTACTTTTAGTATCTTTACATATCATTTTAAATCTGTGTAACAGTATATCTTCATTTGCAGTAAAGAAGCAAAAATTTATATCTGATACTACAGTACTAGTACTTACGGCGCATAAAAATACCCATTAATGAGTACTCATGCATTAAAAATTAGATTGCTAGCGTAATTATTTATGTATTTTTTTGGCCGCACTGCACAGCTTGTGAGATCTCCATTCCCCAACCAACCAGGGATTGAACCTGGGCCACAGGAGTGAAAGCCCAGAATCCTAACCACTAGGCAACCAGGGAACTCCCAGGTAACTAGTGTTTTAAACGCTTCTTTTTTAAACACAAAATTCTTGGTGGGTTGTTACATAGATACTCAAGAGTGCTGTCGTGGTACCGAGGAATGAGGCTGAGGTTTTTGGATGTCTGAGAACGCATTGTTATTTTTCCCATTTAAATAATGGAAGATAGGTTTCTGCCATCCAACATGTCTTCAAGAATGGATTGTTTCACAGAAAGCCTGTATAAAATTTTCTTATTTATTATGTTTATTGTCTCTTTCCTTCCACTACAATGATTAATCTTTCTTTTTTTAAATTTTTAAATTTTTTATATTTTTGGCTGCATTGGGTCTTCATTGCTACACGTGGGCTTTCACTAGTTGTGGCAAGCAGGGGTTAATCTTCGTTGCAGTGTGCAGGCTTCTCATCGCAGTGCATTCTTTTGTTGCAGAGCACAGGCTCTAGGCAGGTGGGCTTTGGTAGTTGCAGCGAGTGGGCTCAGTAGTTATGGCTTGCAGGCTCTAGAGCGCAGGCTCAGTAGCTGTGGCGCATGGGCCTAGTTGCTCCGTGGCTGTGGGATCTTCCTGGGCTAGGGATCGAACCTGTGTCCCCTGCATTGGCAGGCAGATTCTTAACCACTGTGCCACCAGCAAAATCCCTACAATGATTAACCTTAACCTTTTCAGTCTCAGGATCTTTTCACACTCTCAAAAATTACTGAGAATCCCAAACAGCTTTTGTTTATGTGTGTATATCTTTCAATATTTACCACGCTAGGAATTAAAACTGAAATATTAAAAAATATGTATTAATTCCTTTAAAAATAACTAATGAACCTATTATGTGTTTACATTAAAATATTTTTTATGAAAAATATCTTTTCCAAAATAAAAACAATTTACTAAGAAGACGGCATAGTTTTTTTAAATGTATATAACAGCTTTATCGGAATATAATTCAAATACCACACAATCCACCCACTTAAAGTGTATGATTCAATGGCTTTTAGTATATTCAGAGTTGTGCAACCATCAACGCAATCAATTTTAGAACACCTTCACCACCTAAAAAGGAACCGCATACTCTTCAGCTGTCACCCTACCATCCTTCCCACCCCCCTAGCCCAGGCAGCCAGTAACTTACTTTCTGATTCTGTGGATGTGTCTATTCTGGATATTTCATACAAATGGAATTTGAAAGAAGCCAATTTGTGATTGGCTTCTTTCATTTATAATAGTATGTTTTCTTTTTTTTAAAATAAGTTTATTTGTTTATTGGCTATGTTGGGTCTTCGTTGCTGTGTGCGGGCTTTCTCTAGGTGCAGTGAGCGGGGGCTACTCTTTGTTGTGGTGCGCGGGCTTCTCATTGCGGTGGCTTCTCTTGCTGCAAAGCACGAGCTCTAGGCACACCTGCTTCAGTAGTTGTGGCATGTGGGCTCAGTAGTTGTGGTGCACGAGCTGAGTTGCTCCGTGGCATGTGGGATCTTCCTGGACCAGGGATGGAAACCGTGTCCCCTGCACTGGCAGGCAGATTCTTAACCATTGTGCCACCAAGGAAGTCCTTTCAAAGACATTCTTAAGCAAAACTGGCTTTTCCCCTCCTTCCAGTCTGTGATGGTAGGCAACACTGACTACTGACATTCTGATGAAACCACTCTGATTTGTGCTACAGGCCAGCCAGCCATTTTACCAGCCATTGCTCTTGCACCTTCAATGCAAATGTCAACACGATGCAAAGGGCAAGTAAAGCCACAGTATTATCATGAAAATAGCTTTGATCTCATGTATCCCCTGAGGGGGTCTCAGGAGCCCAGGCTCTGCAGACTCATTTTGAGAACTGCTGCTCTATCAGCATGTAAAGGTCCTTTATTAAAGGCAGGGGTTTGGGTGTGTTCTGTTTAATGCTGAATCCCCTGTGTCTAGAACAACGCGGGCTATAACAGGTGCTCAATAAGTATTTATTAGGTGAATGTGTAAATGAATAAATGACTGGATAAATGAATGTGATAACATCTGTAATTACTTTCAGCTGCTTGGAAGTCAAGCAACAAAAAAGTTTAGGATATTTGTAGTTTTGGGTATAATTTAAAATTTTACAGAATGTTAAATATTTAATCAGGAAATAAAAGAAATTATTTCTTTTGGCAAAGGCATTTAACTGTGGGGACGGCAGACGCAGCGGGGAACTTTCCAAACCGTACCCACAGTGTTTGCACTGGAAAGCAACGGTTTTTAGCAAAGGAAATAATTCCTGAAAACTGGAACACTGCCCGTGACCTAGCAACGGGTGTGAAATTGGGGAAGGAGGAAAAGACGCTGCAAGTTTCCACTCGCCAATCATGGTCCCACACTAGTTTTCTCAACCCACAGTGCCTGGAAACGTTTCACAGCATTGGGAGGAACGATGCACAGAGATGAACAGGGAGTCTGAATATAAGGGACACAGGAAGTCATCTGGAGTAATTAAAATGTCTTGAGTTTTGAGGACTAAATTAACATAGTGTATCTATCTCAGAAAGAGAACTGAGGACCTCAGTGTATGGTTCACATTCTGTGAAAATGCTATAGATGTGGGGTTTTTTTTTTTTTTAGATGTGGGTTTTAAAGAAGCTGAGAAACTGCTGTGTAACAGGTAAGCCAGTAATCAAATAGTCTGATTAGTAGGGAGCTTCCTTACAGTTCACTATTTTTCCATGAAATAGCACTCAGTAAATTCACCGTTCTTAAGCTGAAGGGATCCATCATTTATCGGTTCCAGAGGTACTTCAGACCCTCAGTGAGCTCTAGGGATCTGTCATTAAAAAGGACTCATCAGTTAAGGAAGGCTTGGTGTTGGAGTTTAACCACTACATCCATTACTGGTTCTTTAGTTTCTAGTCCCACTTCTGATCCCTGGTAATCACCTGGCAACAGGTGAATCCCTTGACCTTTCTGGAGTTCAATTTCTCCTAAAACTGAAATTGCAGAACGCTCAGTATATGAATGTTTGCGAAATACCTTGGGTCCCTTGGAGATACTGAGGAAAGTTCAAGGAAATAAATGTGGGTATTACTCAGGAGACAAAATATCCCAGTAAATTTTAACCTGTCACATTTGAAATAATAACCTGCAAGTTTTTTCCACCCTATAGAAAACCACCAAAGCTGCTTCCCCAACCCATGTATCTCCTTATACCCAGAAATCCCAGGAATAAGACTGAAACCTACACCAGCCACCCTAGTGATTTCTGAATTTCTTGATCTTCATGCTAATCCTGTTAGATAGGCAGGGCAGGGAGAGCCACTTTTATCCTTCAGACAAAGAAACGAGGGTTTAAAGAGACTAAGTGCTTTAACTAAAAGGCAGAACTGGGACCCAGCAGGTCGCATGAGCTCAGTCGCCTTCCCACTATCGCACCTGCTTTGCTGAGTGCAGGACGAGAGAGCCGGTCCCCTTCCAGCATCTCTGAAGCCCTGACAGTGGGCACAAGGTTATCTAGCTTCCTTGGGTCCCGAACAAACAATCCTGCTCAACTCACCTGCAGCTTCACAGCAATGACGACTGAATTAAGATCTTTGTCCATTTCTTTTAGCATGACGAGTTTCTTCAGGGTCAAGCTGAACAGCCTAGAAAAATTTAGAGAAAAAAAGATCCAGTCAAATGTAAGGAACTTATGAGAAAAGTGACAGACAATCTGTTGAGGAAATGCTGCTTTACCTTAAGGAAGAATAAGAATATTAGAATGCTGTATACGGTGTCCACCATCAGTGAAACAGCATCCCTCTTATTTAACTTTTGTACTCGGTAAGTGTCAGAAAGGTACATTATTCCATGAACCTCTGTGGATGCCCCTTTATCTCCAGCCAAAACCAAGATGCCTTTTCACTCCTAATATGTGGGAGCAGTTTCTGCGGGTGGGGAGTAGACCAGGGAGGGGCATCGATGTTTATTTTGCTTGCCTCGCTGCCCTTCCACTTTACGTCTAATCACACCTGAGACATTTATAGACTTCAATCTGCAGCAACAAAGAGAATTCACACACACAGAACAGAAACCATTTGGCAGGAAACGCTTTAAATGACCACAAGTTCGATTTCAGCCAAACTTTGCTTCCAACGTGCAGAAATCTTCAGTGTCACAACGAGGAAATTCCCCTTAATTAAAAGTGATAGGAGTGTCCCTCACTCTGGAGTCTTGGCCTCTCTAATCTGACTCGACCTTGGCCTCCAAGGCAGGGCTACCCTGGGCTTCTAGGAAGAGCTGGGAGGGAAACTGCAGATGCTGCCTTTCTGCTTCTGGTTTGGGTGGTTCAAGCCCTTAAAACATCCTTTTCCTGGGCGAGGTTCTGGAGGATGCAAAGTCATACGTGGGACGCTGCCGACCTGAGTCGGGCCCTGAGACCTCCGACTCTGTCTTGTGCTCGTTTTCTCCCCCGTTTCCCGGTCCGTCTCATCTCTGTGCTCCCTCCTCAGGCTCTAAGTTCCACTCACCGGGAATTCATCTCAGCTCCTCCAGGGCCCACACTCTCTCACCTCTGGGCCTTCTACCAAAGGGCAGGGCCCAGTACAGCTGCTCAGCAAATATTTGTTAATGAAGTTTAACAATTTCCTAAAACGGCCTCTAGCTAAAACCAGGTGAACAAGAATACCTGTTGAAGAAATGCATGTAATTCATGAAAAAAAGGGGAACAAATTCAGACCAACAGAACTGAATTCTGGTTTTGAGTTCACCCTTGCCCCAAACACTTGCTGAGATATACTAACACAAAGGAAGCAAATAGATCTCTTTCGCTCCTTTTGCTTCAAGTCACAGTCAAAATCAACTAAAAGAAAGCCTATCAAGTCTTTTCATATATATCATTTCATCCAGACCTCAAAAACATGACTCCGTGTGTGTGTGTGTGTGTGTGTGTGTGTGTGTGTAGGGGGTGGGGTGGAGTGGGACAAGGGTTACTGCTCTACCCATATAACAGAAGAGGAAACAGATTCTTAATGGAGTAGTGACTTAGCTAAATTCCCACAGCTAGTAAGTGACAGAGCTAGGTTCTAACTCCAATCTCCTTGTGGTAGGCAAGTAATATCTCCTAATCCTCAGAACCTGTAAACCTTTTACATGGCAAAAGGGACTAGCAGATGTGATTAAATTAAGGTGGGAGATGATCCTGGACTCTCTGGATGGGTCCACTACAGTCACGAGTCTTTATGGGAGGGAGGCAGGAGGGCCAAAGTCAGAGAATGAGATGTGACCACGGAAGCAGAAGTGATGTGTGGCTGGCTCTGAAGATGGAAGAAGCCCGGGGTTAGGCAGCCTCTAGAAGCTGGAAAAGGCAAGAAAACTGATGCTCCCCCCAGTCTCCAGAAGAAACGCAGCCCTGCCACCACCTTGATTTTGGCCCAGTGAAACCCATTTTGGACTTCTGATCTCCAGAATTGTGAAAACCAATGTGTGTTTTGTTTTAAGCCACTGAGTCCGTGGTCATTTGTTACAGCAGCTGTGGGAGCTAATACACTCCTCCTCCTAAGACCCGAGGCCTCCACTACACAGCTGCCTCCCCAGCCACTGACTGGAGCTCCTGCACCTGTGCTCCTAAAACATGCTCAGGTTTGTTAAACTGGAATCACCGTGGTTTGGGCTCGCACCACACCCGCCACCCCCACCCCACCCATCAAGGAGTACCCACAGCATCACTTGTTTCCCTCCTTTCCCTTCAGAGTGGAAACATGCTGGCCCAAAAGGAACTCTGGGTCTGCCAACACCCAAGGGGTTACTATATTTCACATAGTTGACTATTAAGAAACGTAACTAACTACAGTGTTCAGCTGATTTTCAAGCCCTCTTGGAAAGGAAAGGGAACATGACTGGGATAAGCAAATGGAAAAGACTGGATATGCCCAATTTTGTTCCTCATTCAAAGCAGCTAATTACGAATGCTTCTGATAAGTTAGGTTTTTGTTTGTTTCCAAAGCACCTACAGACGGATGCGCTGGTAATGAATAAACTCACTGCAAGAAAAAGAGCCACAGGAGTAAACTGGGGACGCGTGTGTTGCTCTCCCTCTGCTTGTGACCCTTCAGCCTCTCACGCATTCCACACGTCCAGTGAGCATCTCCTGTGTGCCAGGCACTGGGGTGGTGGGAGTCTGGAGGACGTGGGCCATAGCCTCACGGAGATTACACAGTCCGGTAGGGAAGACAAGCAGTGACCTACGTGACACTCCTTGTCCGCAGCTCTTTTATGCCCCATGGGGCTCTGGACCATCTTTCCTCTTAGATGACACATAAAATATTGTAGATAATATGGTGCAAGTTTGTTAGGAAGGAAAAACACATCACAGACCAATAAATATTTGGTGAATAAACAAACCTTTATGACACAGCACTTTATGTTAACAAGAAAGCCAAGAATGATTCAGTACCTTAGGTAACAAAATAACAGCAAGACTGGATGTGTTTAGTGTTTGCTCAGAAACCAGACACACCGCATTGATTTCCATACTCTTGGCAATCAGTTCAACAGGTCTTTTTATTTGTTTGTTTTTAATGGTATCACTCAAGGGGATGCAGGGACTTAAATGCATTTTAGTTCTTCAAAGCATAAGAAAATGTGACATTAAGCATCTACCAGGTACCAGTTGCTTGATATACACTTCACTATCTCATGTAAGTCTTACAATAATTCTAAGAGGTGGGAGCTGCTCAACATCACTAATTATTAGAGAAATGCAAATCATAACTACAATGAGGTATCACCTCACACCAGTTAGAGTGGGCGTCATCAGAAAATCTACAAACAGTAAATGCTGGAGAGGGTGTGGAGAAAAGGGAACCCTCTTCACTGTTGGTGGGAATGTAAATTGATACAGCCACTATGGAGAACAGTATGGAGGTTCCTTGAAAAACTAAAAATAGAGCTACCATATGACCCAGCAATCCCACTGCTGAGCATATACCCAGAGAAAACCGTAATTCAAAAAGACACCCCAATATTCACTGCAGCACTATTTACAATAGCCAGGACATGGAAGCAACCTAAATGTCCATCAACAGATGAATGGATAAAGAAGATGTGGTACACATATACAATGGAATATTACTCAGCCGTAAAAAGGAATGAAATCGGGACATTTGTAGAGACATGGATGGACCTAGAGTCTGTCATACAGAGTGAAGTGAGTCAGAAAGAGAAAAACAAATATCGTATATTAACACATATATGTGGAATCTAAAAAAATGGTACAAATCAATGTTTGCAAGGCAGAAATAGAGACACAGATGTAGAGAACAAACATATGGACCCCAAGGGGGGAAAGCAGGGGGTGGGGGTGGGGGTGGGGGGATGTTATGAATTGGGAGACTGGGATTGCCATATATATACATTACTAATAAGAAAAAAATATCAAATTGTATACTTTAAATATATGTTTATTGTATGTCAGTTGTATCTCAATAAAAGTTCTTAAAGAAAAGGAAAAAAGGTAACAAATATTTGCATTTAGAAATTTGAAATTTTAATAACAAAACATTTGGTATGTAATTTCCACTAAATAATTGGTATGCCAGCCACAAAAATAAATAAGTAAATAAATAAATAAATAAAATTAAAATGAAAGCAAATAATAATAATAATAATTCTAAGAGGTAGATACTATACCCATCTTGCAGATAAGGAGGTGAGGCAGGATTAAGAAACTTGCCCAAGGTCACACAAGAAAGTGGCCGAGCCAAGATGCAAACTTAGGTTAATCTTAGTTCAGAACCCAATTAAAATCAGTACAAGGCACTTATTTGAAAATCAGAAGAAACTGTTTTGACTACAAGTAAATATTTTCAATATATATCTCAATATAACGGAAGAACTCTGAGTAAATAAGACACATTTCTCCTTAAACCCACACTCACAGAATATTGATTGAAACGGTCCCAGATATAGTCTGAGGATGATGAGTCTGCAAGATGTTTCTGACTGAAGGTGTCTCAATGAATAAGAGGCTGAGTTAGATGCTGACCTAAGGGTTTTCTGTTACGCTCTGTTTTATCGGTTGGGCTATCCTTACACAGTAAAAATAAGGTACCCAAGGCCTGAAAGAAAGAGTCCTTCCCTGATCATACTCCTTCCCTGATATACTCCTTTACTGCTTTAATCTCAAAGCAGTAAAGATTTGACTCTCACTCTGCAATAAATAGGAAGCCACTGGCTTTGAGAGATACACGACACGTTTTACAGTTTAATAGGATTCTTTTAGCTGTTCTATTAGGACAGGATGGAGGGAAGCAAAGGGAAAAGGGGAAAAAGTTGAGAGTTAGAAGGCAACTGCAGTAGTGTAAGCAACAGACGACGGTGGTTTGGAGGGTAGAAGCAGTGGGGGTGGTGAAAAATGGTTTGAATTCTGGATATGTTGTTGAAGACATAAGGGGTTTTGGCCAGAACATCTGGAAAGATAGCGTTGTCATTAACTGAGATGGAGAAAACTCTGGGCAAAGCAGGTTTTGGGGAGTTTAAGATGGAGAGTTCAATTTTGGACATTTTGAACTTGAGATGTCTATTAGATTTCTAAGTAGAGACGCTGAGTAGAGAGTTAGATACATAAGTCTGCCTGTGGGCTGGGAGTATCAAGATGGAAGTGTGGCATAAAGACGGAATTTAAAGTCATGAGGATGAGTGAGTATACAGAGAAGAGGACCAGGATTGAGCCCAAGAATATATATTCACCAGAGAGATGATGAGGATAAACTGGCAAAGGATATGAAGAATTAACCAGTGAGGCAGGGGGAATATCAAACACATGCAATATTCTAGAAGCCAAGAGGGATGGTCAGCTGTATCACTTGCTGCTGACGGGTCAAGAGGGGCACTAAAAACTGATCACTGAATTTAGCTATATGGAAGCCACTGAGGACCTTAACAAGGGTGGTTTCACTGGAAGAGTGAAAACGAAAGCCTAACTGGAATAAATTGAAGAGGTGATGGGAGGAAAGGAACTGGAGACAGCAAATCTGTTTCAATCTTAGCTCTATCCCAGTATCCGGACTGTTAATTTCCTGTCCAACAGAAATATAGTGTAAGCCACATGTGTAATTTAAATTTCTCCTGGTAGCCATATTTTTTAAAAACTTAAAAGGTGAAATTAATAAATATATTTAACTCAATATATCCGAAATATTATAAACAATACGGTATATTGAAAATACACGTAAAAAGAATAATACACCTTCACCAAGTAGGTTTTATCTCAGGGATGAAATGCTGGTGTAATATTAGAGAAATCAACCAACGTAATTCATCATATTAACATACTAAAAAGAAAAACCATTAGGATCTTGCAAACAGGTGCAAAAAAAGTCTTTGAAAAAATCCAGTATCCATTCCTGATAAAAACCCAGCAAACCAGGAATAGAAAGAAAATTTCTCAATCTGATAAAGGGTATCTATGAAAAATCTGTATGTAACAACATACTTAATAATGAAAAACTGAATGTTTTCCCCTTAATATGAGGAACAAGGCAAGGATACCCACTCTCACCACTTTTAATCAGTATCATGCAGGAGGTTCTAATGGGTGCAAGAAGGCAAGAAAAAGAAAGAAAAGGTATCCAAGACTGGAATTTATTTTCAGATGATACGATTATCTATATAGAAAATCTGATGTAATCTTCAAAAAATATTAGAATAAGTGAGTTTAGAAAAGTTGCAGGAAACAAAATCAACATAATCAATCTACTAAAATCAATGGTATTTCTATATAATAGCAACAAATAATTAGAAATTGAAACAAAAAAATACAATTTACAACTGCATCAAAAAAAAATGGCATATACAGGGATAAATCTGACAAATAACACACAAGACCTACACACTGAAAATTATAAAACATTGCTGAGAGAAATTAAAGACCTAAATAGAGAGAGACAAATTGAGTTGGATACTTATATTTAAAAAAAGGAATTTCAATTCATACCTTAAATTGTCTACAGAAATTAATTCAAAATGGATTACAAGTCTAAATGTAAAACAGATAATTATAAAACTTCTAAGGAAAAAAATCACGGGAGAAAATATTTGGAACCTTGGGTTAGGCAAAGATTCCTTAGAGATGACACCAAAGAACAATCCCTAAAAGAAAACAATGAGAAAATTGGACTTTGTCAAAATGAATAACTTTTGTTCTTTGAAAGATGTTATTAAGAGAATGAAAAGAAAAGCCATCGAATGGGAGAAAACACTTGCAAATCCCCTATTTGATACTAGATTTGTGTCCAGAATATGTAAAGAATTCTCAAATTTTGATATTAGGAAAACAAACATCCCAATGGAAAAAAAGGGCAAATGTTTTGATCAAACACTTCACCAAAGAAGGTGCACAGAGGGCAGACACATGAAGAGATGCTCAACCTTACTAGTCATTAGGAAAATGCAAATTAAAAGCACAATGAGATACCACTACATTCCTGTTTGAAAATCTATATTTAAAAGACTGATCACTGTTCACTGTTGGTGAGGATGTGGAGCAACTGAAACTCACTGTGGATGGGAATGTAAGATGTACAGCCACTCTGGCAAACGGCTTAGCAGTTTCTTAAAAAGTTATACCTACACATACCATATGATCCAGCCATTCCACTCCTAGGTATTTACCCCAAAGAAAAGGAAATATATATTCCCAGACAAAGAACTGTATATGAATGTTCATAGCAGCTTTATTTGAAATAGCCCCAAGCTAGAAACAACTCCAATGTCCACCAACAGATGAATGGATAAACAAACTGGTATATCCACACAGTGAAGTATTACTGTATTACTTAATAAAAAGGGATGAACTACTGATGTACACGATGACATAAATGAACTCAAGTAATTCTGAGTGAAAGAAGCTGAAAAAGGGGTACAAACTATTCCAGAAAATGCAAACCTTTAGTGACAGAAGGCAGATGTGTGGTTACCTGAGGATGGGGATGGGGTGGTGGTGTACAGAAATGAATTAACTAGCGGTCTCGAGACTGCTACTCTTCAAAAGGCCTGCTTGCAAGATTGGCCCCTGGCTGATGCCTGGTACTTGGATCTTGGGAGAGTTCCTAGAACTGATAAGAGTAGCTCTCCGTGCCTAAACTGTTTTTACAAATGACGTGATATATGCTGAATACGCGTTGCCCTTCTGAGAGCCTGCAATCATGGTATGTGCTGGGAAGAGGTACCCAACCGACCAACTCCCAATAAAAACCTGGGCAGTAGGTCTCTAATGAGCTTCCCTGGTAACAACCTTTCATGTGTGTTGTCACAATCAGTGTTGGAGGAATTATATCCTGCGTGGCTCCAAAGGAGAAGGACTCAGAGCATGCACCTGGTTTCCTCCAGACTTCACCCGTGCACTTTTTCCCTTTACTGGCTTTGTTTTGTATCCTTTAACTGAAATAAATCATAGCCGTGACTACAACTGCATTCTGAGTCCTGTGATCCTCCTGAGAATCATGGAACCTGGCAGTGACCTTGGGGAACCCTGACAGAGGGGGCGGGAAGGAGCAATTACAAAGGGTACATTTGGGGTGATGGCCACGTTCATTATTTTCATTGTGGTGACGGTTTCACAGTGTTTTGCGTCAAAACCTGTCAAATTATACACTTTCAGTATGTGCAGTTTATTGTATGTACAGCTTCAAGAAAGCTGTTTTGTTTTTAAAGGGAGGTTCTACCCAGTGTGCTAAAGTGTGCTAATTGCCTACCAACCATCGATTTTCCCTTCCTACTTATAACAGAGCACCAATTTTTAGCCAGCCATGTTGCTTCCTGAAATAAAAGACCACGCTTTCCAGCTTCCTTTGCGGTTAGGTGAGAACACATGACTGAAATGTGACCAATGTGTAAGTGGACATATTAGGTAGGACGTCTGGGGAGTTTTTTTTTAAGGGAGCCCACTCATGTGACAGGAGCCTCTCTTGTCCTTTCTCCTTCTCCTGGTCTGTGATGCAGGCTGACGGCTTGAGCTCCCGCAGCTAACCTGGACCACGAGGAAACTGATCAGTCAATTCATGTGTCAGGACTGCTAATTAGAAAGAGAGGAGCCAGGATCCTTGATGACACCATGGGAGTTGCTCTATCAGCCCTGCACTGTTCACCTTTGGATTTTTTATTTTTATGTGAGAAAGAAATAAGCTGTTATCTTATATAAATCTCTTATTGTTATTATTTTTTTTTGTTATATGCAGGTAAACCTATTCTTAACATATGGGAACAGATTCCCAAGATGTTAGGACTTCAGTCACCAGCTCCCAGACACTTTTAAGATAACCAGCTAAATTATTTCCAAAGTCCATTTTAAAGGGCGATGCCCTGTCAGGAGCTCTTATCCTCGTGGAAGGAAAGTAAGATTTCTCAAAAGTTGAAGGGAGAAAGATTCTTTCCATGATCCGTAGGAGAACCAAATCCCTAGTCTAGTGTTCTACACTTCGGAAAGCTTACTAGGAATCTCCGAGGTACAGAGGGTTGGAAGCGGGTCCCACAGCCCCACTTGGAAACATGGGAACTGAATGAAGACCCGTCTGTACCCCATCCCTCCTACCCATCTCCTCAGCTGGGGATGAGGCGGGAGGGCAGCTCTAGCTAAAGGTCCTTAATCAAAGTGGGTTTCAAACAGAAGGTATGGCTGGGGTTCCCCAGCTTGTCCACCTCTGGAACATCAGTGAAAAGCCAGACAGAGAAAGGCAGGCATCTAGGTTCTAGAACTCAAAGAAGTTAATGGTTTGCCTTTAAAGTAAAACATATCACAAAGATGGCTGGAATCCAAAGGACTTTTAAAGGAGGATTCCAGGTTATTTAGCTCAAAGATAATCTTGCTCTTTACAAAGGCATTTTGAAAATACATTGATAACAGGACTTGTTTACTGTCATTTTTAAAATAAATTTATCTTTTATTTATTTTTTGGCTGTGTTGGGTCTTTGCTGCTGCATGCGGGCTTTCTCTAGTTGTAGTGAGCAGGGGCTACCCTTCTGTGCAGTGTGCAGGCTTCTCAGTGCGGTGGCTTCTCTTGCTGTGGAGCACAGGCTCTAGGTGTGTGGGCTTCAGTGGTTGTGGCACATGGGCTCAGTAGCTGTGGCTCACAGGCTCTAGAGCACAGGCTCAGTAGTTGTGGCGCCTGGGCTTAGTTGCTCCGAGGTATGTGGGATCTTCCTGGACCAGGGATCAAACCCGTGTCCCCTGCACTGGCAGGCAGATTCTTAACCACTGTGCCACCAGGGAAGCCCTGCTGTCATTTTTAAAGACTCCAGTTGGAAATCTTAGACAAGTCCATTATTAATAAAATAATAAAACTTCAATTCATGGTCCCCTGATTACTCAAAGTGGTTCTTCCCTCTGCATTTTGGTCTTTTTCCCATACCATCCCTTATTTCCTTGCTGGGTAACCTTGGTGACCTCTTTGCCTCTGTTTTCTCACATAAAATGAAGATAACATTCTCTACTTAATAACACTGATCTGGATTAATTGAGAGACTGAAAGGCAGCACAGGGCCTGGCAAATGGTGAGATGCAGTAAATGCTACACGTGGACCTGTCATCACTGTTGACATCGTTACCATCCTCATCCTCCTCACTCTCACTTGCTCACTGTTTAAGCCTATGTCTGGTTTGCTTTTCTATGGGATCAACTTCCTTCCAATGAGAGCAGTGAGGCAACTGCCCTTGTAAACAGGAGGGAACTCCTGGTCTCTGCCCTCATTCCCTGCACTGAGCCATGTCTTGCCCACCTCACAGGCACTCGAGCCCTTGTGGAGAACATCCTCTACAGGAGCATCATCTACAGGAAGGATGAAGTCAGAGGAACACGGACAGCATCTGGAATTGGGTTAAAGACTCTCTCTTTGCCCAGCAAGATCTCCATCAACCGTTTACCGTACATCTTCTCTGAACTTCAGCTCTATGCTAGAAGATGTGAGGTACATAGAAAACTGACGCATCATCTCTGCTCCTGAGCAGTTTTTGAGAGGATGGGAATTGAGTATATCGAACAATCTGCCAACAAATGCGCCTATGTAACACAAGTACTAAACTGCATAAAAGATCACGAGTAATTGGGCTGCGGCTTCAGTGAAGACATATTATTTGAGCCCAAGTAAATTCTCTCAAGAAATTGTTTTCTTTAGGTCCTGTTAGACTAAATCTGAAAGAATAAAGAATAAAGCTTGATAACTAGGTAGCAAATGGAACGAAAATATCATAATCTTTTGAAACCTTCTAAATTATTCTAGTTTGTGCTTTGCTGTAAGATAAAAGAGAAGCAGCCTTAAGTGATATCTACGAATGATCCCCAATCTGCATTTAACAGCTGTTTCAAAGTTATTTCCAGGCAAACCAGAACCAGAGGGGCCCACCAGGAGAGAAACAGTCTCATATTCCATCCCCGGCCCCCAGCCCCGTTCTGACAGGGTAGCGGTGAAGTGGCCATATTTTAGATAGAAAAGGGGGAAGAAAGGAAAAACAAAGATGTGGGTGAAATAAAAAACTGAAGAGCCAGTCTCTGAACCAAACCAATGGTCCTTCTGGGACCACAGCAGATAAACGCTGGACCAGAAGCCAAGTGACCTGGGTTATTCTTGTGTCCCACCAAGAAATGGCTGTGTCACGTGAGCAGGTCTCGCTTTTCTACCCTGCAGTTCTTTAATTCTAAAATGGGAAGAGTGAGCTCTGCCTTCTCCCTACAACAGTATTTATCAGGATAAAGTGCAAATCAACAGAAAACAATTATGGGAAAGCATTCCCTTTGTGAGAGTAACTCTCCATTTCTAAAACTGTCTCCATTTTAACAGGGTGCCTGTAGAAGTCTGCTTGAGCTTCAATAACAATAACACGAAAAATAAATTTCTGAGCAGTGCGTTTTACTGCTTATGAAGTTACTTGACTATGTAGACATTGAACTTATTATTTCACATGAAATAGCATAATTTTGACTGTGAAACAATTAACTAATGCATTATTATTTTAAAATGAGTAATCCTAAAGCACATTTTTAAAAAGTAAAGCAAGTAAATTATCATCTGGAAAGGCACAACTTGGAAGAGATGGGTTGAAGGAGATGCAGAGGAGAGTGGATTTTACAATGAATGGATAAGAGGAAAAAAGATTTCCTGCCTCTAACTGTCTCACCAGAAATCATATGGCACGAGGCATTGTTCAATGGAGAAACATCAGAGAATCAGAAAAACTTAGACCCAAACAAGAAACAGAACCCAGGAAGATGCTTAGGCATGTTTCATTCCCCAGCCATCAGATGCGACTCTATGAAGCAGAGGAACATAAGGTTATGAGTAAACCACTAATTTTCAGCTACTCAGCATATGTTTATCATTGGGGTATAAATGCCAGTCACTTGCACATACCAATGAGACTGATAACGGTTTTCCCTCTTTCTACAAAGTCCTTGATGATAATCTTCTGGATGGGAAAACGGGCCTCGAATGTGAGGCGAGGTGGGGAGGGGGCTTACCTATTAAAATCAGACATGAAAATTCTCAGGTCTGCAGCGCCTCAGTAATATGTAAGAGACTTAAGTGTACGTATTCTCATCTATAAAATAGCATTGCTGTGTGAACTCACAAGTGTGGAAAGCACCTAGCACAGAGCCTGGCACATCAGAAGTGCTCAAAAAGGGTACATGCCGTCAGCATCGGACAAGTCCTAGTCACTTAAATTACAGTCCCTCATTGTGACAACCCCTTAATCCATGTGTTTCAGTGACAGAGGCAGAGGGCATGTGTGGGAAGAACAAAAACAAACAAAAACCCTCCAAGGGTGCAGCCAAAAATAAAAGGAGCAAGAAGCAATAAAATATATGAAAACAAAATATATCATATCCAAGGGAGACTCCCAAGGCAAGCATGGTTGAATATTAGGGACTTATTAATACATGTTATCACATTAATAAGCTTGAAAGAAAAATATAATTATTTTATTATACGCTAAAAAGGGATTTGATAAAATTCAACATGCATTCCTAATTAAAAAGAGATCCTTTCCTGATGGTCCAGTGGTTAAGACTGTGCTCCCCATGCAGGAGGCCCGGGTTTGATCCTTGGTCAGGGAACTAGATCCCGCATGCTGCAACTAAGAGTTCTCATGCCACAACTAAAGATCCTGAGCACGCCACAACAAAGATCCCGTACATGGCAATGAAGATCCAGCACAGCTAAATAAATAAATATTAAAAAAAAAAAGACTCTTAGGAAAAGAGCAATAGAAAAATACTTCCTTAATATAAACTTTATATATATATATGTAAAGTGTGTATATGTAAAGTGTGTATATATACACACTTTACATATATATATGTGTACACACACACACACACACACACACACTTTCCACACAGTCAGCATCAGGATTGAAGATGAGAGACCAGAGCATTCCTCCTGAAGACAGCAACAATATATGAGCCTCTCTCTCCTATTTATATAAAACTGGTCTTAAAAGCTGGCTGAAATAATTAGAAATAAATGATATAAAAGCTGAAAGGAGACAAAACTATCTCATCTGCAGGTGTGTGACTGTGTACTAAAATTCAAGAGAATCACAAAGAGCTAGTGGAGTCATTAAGAAAATATCAAAATAAATATATAGAAATCATAAGGTAACTTAATGCAAATACTAACCAATAATTAAATAAACTGGAAAGTAAGCAGACATGCTTGCTGCAGTATTCAAGGAGGAAATGATTTTCTAATTAACTTCAAAATGCTTCAGAAAAAAATAAATAGGATAAACTTTTAATAATTGCTCAATGTAGGAGATTAATATACATGGGGCTGTACTAAACTCTTCTACTTTTCTGTAGGTTTTTAAAATTTCATAATAGAAAGAAAGAAGGAAAGAAAGAAAGAAAAAGAAAGAAAGGAAGGAAGGAAGGAACGAAGGAAGGAAGGGAGGAAGAAAGGTAAAGAAAGAAAGAAAAATGCCAAGAAACTTCTAGGGAAAAAAGAATAAAGAAGAGGGCTTTACCCAATAGGATATTAATGTGTTCTAAAGCCAAAGTAATTAAAATACCTTGGTATTGGGAAAAGAATAAACAAAGAGATCAATGGAAGGGAAGAGTCCAAAATTAGAACCAAGTATAAATAGGAATTTACTGCGTGCAAGAAATAGAGGAATTAATTAATAAACAGTATTGGAAAACTGGCTAGCTATTTGAACAAAAACAACAATGGATCTCTGTCTCATTCCTTACACCAAAGTAAGTTTCAGCTGGATCAAAGATTTAAACAGAAAAAAGAAAGAAAGCCATAAAAGTGGCAGGAGAAAATATCAACAATTTAAAAAATAATCTCCTGGAGGGGAAGGGCTTTCTAAGTATCACATCAAATCAGAACCCATAAAGGAACTGACTGATACACACAAAAATCAAAAACTTCTATATAGCAAAATAAATAATAAAAAAGAAATTTAGAAGTATCTAAAAAGATTTAAAGGCTTTAATAACTAAAATGAAAAATATTTATGCTATGATAAAATGTCAAATCCTTAATATGCAAAAAGTTGTTACAAATCAATAGAAAAAACAAATACCTCAAGATAAAAATTGGCAAAGGATATTAACAGGCAATTCACAAAGGAAGAAAAAGGAGTGGTGAAAAAACATAAACAGATATTTAATTTTACTACTAATCAGATCTCCTAATGGAAATTGCAATTTTCATTTTTTAGAGAGCAGTTTCAAAATAAGTATTAAAATTTTAATATGCATACCTTTTGAAATTACAATCCCACTTTTAGAAATTTATGTAAGACGATAAATAGAGCAGTAAACATCAGGAACTGATTAATAAATATTACATTTATAGAAGAAGCAATGTATAGTTACTATAAGGAAGATGTAGATCATACATATTAAATTGAGAAAACATAATATAATAATTATGGTATAATTCCATTTTTGTTACATCTCTCACATTCAGTTTTCACATGAATGAAAGATTGTTCAAACAAATTCTGACAGTGGTCATTGCTGGGCAGTGGGATTCCACCTTATTATTTTCTTCTTTAAGTTTTTTGGTATTGTTTACAGTTTTAAAATATTTATTTTTCTTATCAAAAAATATATTTCCATTTTAGGAGAAAGATTTTTTAATAGTGATAGTTATTAAAACTAGGTGACAGGTACATGGGGGGACCACCATACTATTTTTTATAGTTTTGAAAATTCATAAGTTAAAAAATAAATAATTTGAGTAAAAGAAACAGGCTGAGGGGCTTCCTAGGTGGCACAGTGGTTGAGAATCCACCTGCCAATGCAGGGGACACGGGTTTGATCCCTGCTCCAGGAAGATCCCACATGCTGCGGAGCAACTAAGCCCGTGGGCCACAACTATTGAGCCTGCGCTTTAGGGCCCATGAGTCACAACTATTGAGCCCATGTGCTGCAACTACTGAAGCCCACATGCCTAGAGCCCAAGCTCTGCAACAAGAGAAGCCACGGCAACGAGGAGCCTGCGCACTGCAATGAAGAGTAGCCCCCACTCACCGCAACTAAAAAAAAAAGAAAGCCCGTGCACAGCAAAAGAAAAAAAAAAAAAAAAAAAAAAAAAAGACCCAACACAGACAATAAAATAATAAATAAATTTATAAAAAAAAAAAAAAGAGGCTGAGCAGAAATCAGAGGGCCATATATGAAAAGATGCTCAACATTGCTTATCATCTGGGAAATGCAAATCAAAATCACAATGAGATATGACCTCACACCTGTCAGAATGGCCATCATCAAAAAAGAACACAAATAACAAACGCTGGTGAAGATGTGGAGGAAAGTGAACCCTTATGCACTGTTGGTGGGATTGTAAATTGGTGCAGCCACTGAGGAAAACAGAATGGAGGTTTTCTCAAAAAACTAAAATAGAACTACCATATGACCCAGTAATTCCACTCCTGGGTATATATCAAAAAAAAAAAAAAAAAAACCCAAAACACTAATTTGAAAAGACACATGCACCCCAAATGTTCACAGCAGCATTATTTACAGTTGCCGAGATATGGAAGCAACCTAAGTGTCCATCAACAGAGGAATGGATAAAACATGTGGTATATATATACAATGGAATACTATTCAGCCATAAAAAAGAATGAAACTTCTGCCATCTGCTGCAACAAGGATGGACTTGGAGTGTATTATCCTAAGTAA
The DNA here is from genome assembly GCF_030028045.1 of Hippopotamus amphibius kiboko. Taxonomy (NCBI): domain Eukaryota; kingdom Metazoa; phylum Chordata; class Mammalia; order Artiodactyla; family Hippopotamidae; genus Hippopotamus; species Hippopotamus amphibius. The sequence continues at coordinate 126,753,986 of NC_080188.1, read as the reverse complement.
ACTAAGCCAGACAGAGAAAGACAAATACTGCATGATATCACTTATATATGGACTCTAAAATTTACAACAAATTAGTGAATATAACAAAAAAGAAGCAGACTCACAGATATAGAGAACAAACCAGTGGTGGTTACCAGTGGGGAGAGGCAAGGGGTGGGGGCAATATAGGGGATTAAGAGGTACAAAGAATTAGGTATGAAATAAGCTACAAGCATATCTTGTACAACATGGGGGATACAGTCAATATTTTACAACAACTGTACACGGAGTATAACCTTTAAAAATTGTGAATCACTATATTGTACACCTGTAACATATAATATCGTACATTAACTATACTTCGATAAAAAAGAAATCAGAGGGCTATAATTAATCACTAAAGGGCACTTATTTAAAAAATATCTATGGTTTAAATGAGGGAAAAAAAATCCATAAAACTAATTCTAAGCCCATTCATATAACTGAAGAGAAGGGTAAAGGTTAAACAAAGCAGATCAGAATCCCAGAATACTGGAGTTGAATGTGCTATTTCTATTTTACAGGCTCAAAGAGATGAGATATAAAAAATAGAAACCTCTTGAGCCAAATACATTCCCTCCAATTAGTATGAGTATAGATGCTAAATGCTGAACACTATATCAAACCAAACCGAACACATGTTCTCCCCTGCAAAACTGCCAACTTAATGGCTCCTTAAAGAAATCAAGGAGAAGCCAAAACAATATTTTAAATCTCAAACATTTCCCTCACATGTTAAAATTACTGCTCAAATAAAAATATGTAATGAGAATGGTCAGTTTGACTCTGTAATGAGTATTTTAACAAAAAACATTTTATCTCAATTTACAAGGTAGAATGAAACTTGCATTACAGCTGAAAAATACTAGATTGGCACTTAACAGGAAAGGAAAGCAGATAGCTAATAAACATAAAAAGATGCCCAAATGATCAGTAATAAGGAAAATGCAAATCAAACCACAGAGAAACTATTTCATTTCCACCGAAGGAGTGAAAATTATAAATCTGACATCAGGTGATGAGATCAGAGTGATTAGAACAATTAAACGCTGCTGGTGGGTGGGCAACTTGGTCCATCTACTTTTGCAAAGAGTTTGGCTTTAACAAAGCAAAGGCAGAGAACTCACACACCCTGGGGCTTAGGCTATGAACAGACCCTAAGGCAGTGGTTCTCTAAACATGGTCTGGAATCCTCGGGATCCTTTCAGGAGGTGTGCAAGGTCAAAACTATTTTCAAAATAATTCCAAGGTGTTATTTCCTGTTTCACTCTCATTCTCTCCCAAATATGCAGTGTTTTCCACTTGTGTGATACTGTAACAAATTGAATGCAGACGCAGACATGAGAAATCAGTGGTTTTCTATTAAGACAGTAAAGAGATTTGAAAAAAAAAGTAAAACAATGCCATATTTCTCATTAATTTGTTTTGGAAACCACAGTTTTTCTTTCAGAAAAATGTTACCTTTTATTGTTATTAAAAAATTTTTTTTAAGTTAATAAGTAAACATTTTAAAGATTTCTACTTTAATTTGTAGTATAGGGACTTCCCTGGTGGCACAGTGGTTAAGGACCCGCCTGCCAATGCAGAGGACACGGGTTCGATTCCTGGTCCGGGAAGATCTCACATGCCGCGGGGCAACTAAGCCCAGGTGCCACAACTACTGAACCTGCGCTCTAGAGCCCACAAACCACAACTACTGAGCCCACGCTCCACAACAAGAGAAGCCACCACAATGAGAAGCCTGTGCACCACATCAAAGAGTAGCCCCTGCTGGCCACAACTAGAGAAAGCCCGCATGCAGCAACAAAGACTCAGCTCAGCCAATAAATAAATCAATAAAAAAATCTGTAGCATAGTAAACATTAATAGATATAACCCACCAGGAAACATGAACAAAAACATCTTTGGCATGACTGTTTGCAAGTCCCCCACAAAAACTCCAAACAAACCAAGAAAGATCAAACAAAACACGGGTTAACACCACAAATGTCTATCCACATACGTGCACACACTGTCATACAATGGAATACTATATACACATCAGTGGAAACGAATGAATTACAGATACACACAACGAGAACACAGAACACACCCAATATGATTCCACGTCCATAAATCTCAAAACACACAGCACTAAACAACACACTGTTTAGGAAGACGACTGTTCAGGCAAACGATAAAAACAGCTCCTTATGGAGGGCAGCAGTTACCTCTGAGGGGGAGGGGAAAGAATGAGAAAAAAGAGGGACATACAAGGAACTCTTAATGATGAAATTTGTTTTCTTAGGTAGGTAGGTTCTTGGGTGTTTGTTGTAAAATGATTCTTTATATGTTTATATAGTATACCTCTTGTAAATATTCTTAAACATCTACTCAATATTTAATAAGAACAACTAGAAATCACAGTGGTTCAAGACTCTGGAAAAGATGAAGCAGATCTGAATACTACAAATGGGGAGTAGATATCTGGGTGCAATCATTCACTAAATTTTTCTCAAGCATCCTCCATGTACTACTATGATAATTTTTGAGGGAATACAAAATACACAAAATCCCCACCCTTAAGAAGCTCACAGGAAGAGAAGCTGGACTTGCATTTCATAGAAGCTGCAGCAGATCAGCACCCCTGCCAAGAACAACAGGGAAAGCTGGCTAAAACACAGCAACGGTCTATTTTAAAGCAGTAGAGAGCTTCTAGAGGGGCCAAGAGAAGGGAATGTTGAGAAGTGAGCTGACTTTTGCAGTAAATTACAGATTCTGAATATGGGCAGGAGGCGGAGAATCTGGGCTTTGTGTCAGATACCAGCGAAATGGTGGCTTCAAGCACACCGCCAGTTTTTCTCTGGGGATGTCTTCTGAATACTGAGGGTGCATGAGGCAGTAAAAGCCTAGGCAAAAATCTTCTGAAAAGCAGTTTTGTTAGACAAAGATGTGGGCTCTATCAGGGAAGTCCTGAGAACACGCGGTCTCACTGGAAAACCTTAGAGGGCTGGGCGGAACCGGAGGTTAGAAAGTCTGAGCCTCACCAGAGCTGCAAATTCAACTCCCATCTAGCAGGGTCTCTGATTGGATTAAGGCGATCAGCCCAGTAGAGGGAAGAGTGAGCCCTGACTGGAGGAAAATATCATCTGGAGCTCCTACAATTATTTCTGTATACAGTGCCTGGCACTACTAGACATGGCAAAAGACAGGACCATATAATTGAAAACTAAGGAAAAAAAAAAGACTTATAGAGACCCAAAGATGATCCAGATGTTAGGAGTTAGCTGAAAAGCTCCTAAAAATAACAATAATTAATTTGGTTTAAAAAACAAACAGGAACAACAACAAAAAAGAAAAAACAAACAGGATAAAAGATGAAAAAAAGGAGATGAAAAGATGAATTTTACCAGAGAATTGCAGACCCATAAATAAGGACCTATACAGAGACAACTTGTAAGTTACATATTTCCTCCAATCATCAGACTTACATATTCAACTGCTTGCTGACTGGCAGTTCTACTTTGAAGTATCAATGGCATCTCACACACAACATGTTCAAAACCAAACTTTCCTCAGTAAACTTCGTCCTTTTCACTGTTCTCAGTGCATTCCGTTAAGCAACCAAGAAACCTAGGAGTAACCTACAACAGCTCTCTCTCCCTTGCCTTCATATCCAAACCATTATCAAATGTTGTCAACGATACCTCCGAAAGGGATCTCAAATCCATTTATTTCCACTCTCACCAATACCAATCGAGTCTAAGACACCATAACCTACTTCTGCAACAGCCTCCTAACCAATCTATCTGCACTCTTGCTACCCTTCAATTTGTTCTTTACCTTGTGGTTACAGAGATCTTTTTGAACCAGGAGTCTGATCACAGCTGGTACCCCTCAGCCTCAATTAATATGTCTCCCAGCTAGGCTCAGTGAGGACAGTGACAGTGTCTATTTTAGCTATTTGAGCTGACCACAGCAATCCAAGTGCCTAACAGAGTGTCCAGCACATAGCAGGCACTCAATGAAAATACTGTTAAGGGACTTCCCCGGTGGCGCAGTGGATCAGACTCCGTGCTCCCATTGCAGGGGGCCCGGGTTCCATCCCTGGTCAGGGAACTAGATCCCACATGCATGCCGCAACTAGGAGTTTGGATGCCACAACTAAGGAGTCTGCCTGCCGCAACTAAGACCCAGTGCAACCAAATAAATATTAAAAGAAGAAAGAAAACACTGTTGAACAACTGAACATACTTTCTACAGTTTTGCCTTTGAAAACTGAGTGGGAATTTCTATATAGACTACTTGATTATTCATGGACCCATTTCACCAAGCAGTGTCAATTCCAGGCAAACAAGAAAATAGGATAAGTCAGGTCTCTTAGGGGCTGACTTTAGAATAAAGAACACATTAACTGGTTTTAGATTAAAGGTGCCACAATAAGACATAAGTATCAGGCTCTTTTATTCTAGCAGAGTTGGCACCAGTGGGAAAAGGGTTAAAAACATTTTTTAGAAAACTGCTGGGTGGAAACTCCACTTTATCTTTTTTTCCACTCCACTTTAAATTTAGGGAGATTAGGGGCTTCCCTGGTGGCACTGTGGTTAACAATCTGCCTGCCAATGCAGGGGACACAGGTTCGAGCCCTGGTCCAGGAAGATCCCACATGCCACGGAGCATCTAAGCCTGTTCGTCACAACTACTGAGCCCACGCACCGCAACTACTGAAGCCCGCGAGCCTACAGCCTGTGCTCTGCAACAAGAGAAGCCACCACAATAAGAAGCCTGTGCACTGCAATGAAGAGTAGCCCCCACTCTCTGCAACTACAGAAAGCCCGTGTGCAGCAATGAAGACCCAATGCAGCCAATAAATAAAGTAATTTAAAAAAATAAAAATTAAAAAAATAAATTTAGGGAGATTAGGCACTAAATGGGAGCTGACATTTGCCTCTGTTTAGTAATGTTCTCTAATAAGCACACTCCATGGCCTCTGGCCATTAGGACTGATGTAGAGTTTTGTAACATGGAAGATCTGCCGAAATTACACAAAATGTATCAGTGTGACATGAAATGGTAAATATGAAATAAAAGTTAGACCTGGAAAACATAACAGTTAGATCCAAAATATAATGAATATCTATGAGAAACAGAGAAATTAAGGGAGGGACATTATTCAGAGATAACAGCAAAGAATTTTCCAAAGCCACCCATCTTCAGATTTAGAAGGTCCAACAAATCCAAAGGAGGGTAAATAAAAATGAATCCATACTTAGACATATTACTGTAAATCTGCAGAACGCACCAAAGACAAGAAGACTTAAAAGCTCCTGGAGAAAAAAAGACAAATTAGAAACAATCAGCCTGACAACTGACTTAAAAAAATATTTTTTTATTGAGGTTTAATTTACATGTTCTATAGTTCACCTATTTTAAGTGCACAACTCAACGATTTTTAGTAAATTTACCAGATGGTGCAGCCACTATACAGTTTTAGAATGTTTTAATCAATAAAATGATCCTAGGATATCCCTGGTGGTCCAGTGGTTAAGACCTCGCCTTCCAATGCAGGGGGTGCAGATTCGATCTCTGGTGGGGGAGCTAAGATCCCACATGCCTCATGACCAAAAAAACCAAAACATAAAATAGAAGCAATATTGTAACAAAATTCAACAAAGACTTTAAAAATGGTCCACATCAAAAAAATCTTAAAAAAAAAAAAAAATCCTTTGGTGCCCATTTACATTCAATCCCTGTTCCCCCCACCCTCAAGAAACCAATCCATTCTTGGTCTCTACAGGTTTGTCTTTTCCAGACATTTCACATAAATGGCACCACACAATATGTGTCTGGCTTCTATAAAGCCATATATAAAGGATATATACCTAGCATAATGATTTTGAGGTTTATCCATTTGTAGCATGTATCAATATTTTATCTATTCATTTTTTTATTACCAAGTAGTGATCTATTATATATGCACGATATATATGACCTATATATATACATACTTGGGTTGTTTCCACTTTTTAGTTACTATGAGTAACAGTGTTACGAACATCCACATACAGGTCTTTGTGTGGACCATGTTTTCATTTCTCTTGGGTATATACCACCAGTGAAGTTGCTGGGTCATACAGTAAATTTATGTTTAGCTTTTTAAGAAACTGCCAGACTATTTTCCAAAGTGGCTGTGCCATTCTACGTTCCCATCAGCGATGTATGAGGTTCCTGTTTCTCCACATGCTCACAAACATTTCATTATTGTCTGCCTTTTTGATTGTGGCCATCTTAGTGAGAGTGAAGTGGTATCTCATCGTGGTTTTAATTTGCATTTCCTTAATGACTAACTTACATCTCCCTAATGACTAATTGGCTTATCCCTAGTGACTAATGATGAACAATCTTTTCGTGTGCTTATTTGCAATATCTTGAGTGAAATGTCTATTCAAATCTTCTACCCATTTTAAAATTGGGTTGTCTGTCTTCTTATGGGTTGTCTGTCTTCTTATTGAGCGTTAAGTTTTTAATACACTCTGAATGTAAGTCTTTTCTCTGACAGTGGACTTTTAACAGCAATAAAGGAATTCAGAAGAGACTGGAAAAATATCTTCAATGTGCTGAGGGAAAGTAACTGTGAATTCAGAACTGTAGGCACAGATAAAATACATCATAGAATAAGGGTTAAATCAAACATTTTCAGATAACAAAACCTGAACATTTACTACCAAAAGACCCTCCTTTATGTGTATTACTTTTATCTACTGCTACAGAACAATACAAATGGCTTTCAATAATACACATTTTAAAAAAATATTTAATTAATTAATTTATTTGGCTGTGCCAGGTCTTAGTTGTGGCACACAGGATCTTCATTGCCACATACTGGATCTTCATCGTGTTGTGCGGGATCTTTAGCTGTGTCATGCTAACTCTTAGTTGCAGCATGCATGTGGGATCTTAGTTCTCTGACCAGGGATCGAACCCGGGCCCCCTGCATTGGGAGCGCAGAGTCTTAGCCGCTGGACCACCAGGGAAGTTTCAATAATACACATTTATTATCTCACACTCTCTGTTAGAAATTCAGAAGCAGCTGAGCTGAGCGGTCCTGGCTCAGGGTCTCTCAGGAGGTTGCAGTCAGGATGCTAGCCAAGGCTGCAATCATCCTGACCAAGACTTCACGGTCTACTTTCTTTCCAAGTGGCTCACTCACAAGTACTGGCTGGCGGTTGACAAGTGGCCTCAGTTCCTCTCCTAGGGCTGATTGATAACCTCAGGACATGGCAGTTGGCTTCCTTGCAGAGTGAGTGGTCCAAGAAAGAGCAAGGCAAAGGCGCAATGAATTTTAAGACCTAGCCTCAGAAGTCACGCTCTGTCATTTCCACGATGTCCTAATGGTTACAAAGGTCAGCCCTGTTCAGTGTGGGAAGGACTTAGTGTGACTCCCAGAGATGGTGAATCACTGGGGTGCCTTAGAGGCTGGCTTGAGCATTAATGTACCTGCTTAAGGATACACTATAAAAATAAGAAAATGGTCCTAGAAGATCAAGGTCAAGGATAGAAAAAGAAACGATGGACAAAGAAAATTGTAAAAATGTGGGCAAATTTAAACAAACTGCTCATATGAAACACGAATGACTATGTCTAATTCACCCACAGTAAATACTATAGCATGCATGGTGAGAGGGACTGCCTGAAGTCAGAGAATGTTTTTAAGGTCCCTGAATTGTTTCAGAGGAAAGCGGAAACTTAACGTTAAACTCTTAAGTATTTACTTTCAAAGTTTGAGAGTAATCGCCAAGAAACTAAAAACTGAATGCCTATCTTTCAAACTGGTAGTTTAAATGGAATGTGAGAAAAAAAATTAACCAATTCAAAAGGAAACAGGGGAAAATGGTTAAAAAAAGAAAACACGGGAAAAAGAAGTCATAATAGAAACCAGAAGTATTCAGAACCAAACATTAACTAAAACATTATATATCAAAACTTTGTTATGCCACTAAAGAGGTTCTTAGAGGAAATTTTATCTTATTATTGCTTTTTAGAGGAAACAACAGTCTTAAGTGGTTATATCAGAAACAAAGAAATGCTGAAATAAATGAATTAAGCAGCCGATAAGAAAAAAAAAAACCAAACCAAACCAACCAAACAAACAAAAACCAGCCAAATAAACCCCCAAAATCTAAAAGTAAGAAAATGATGAGAATACAGAAAATTTCATAAAATAGAAAATAAATATATGTGACTTAATAGACTAATAAAATTTAGGAACCTGGAATTGTTTTTTAAAGGGACATACTCCAGACAAAGCAGAGACTTACAAAAGTATGCCACAAACCACTTCATGCAAATAAAGTTGAAAACTTAGATGAAAAAGGCAGATTCCTAAAAAAATATAATATAACAGAAATGCCTAAGGAAGCTTGAGAAAAGCTAAATGGCTGTATAACCATTAAAGACATTGAACAGTAATTTAAACTCTTCTGAAAAAGAAAACACCAGGTCCGGATAATTTTTAGAGGCAAATTCTATCAAACATTCAAGGAAGAGATAATATTAACCTTACACACATTCTTCCAGAGGATCAAAAAGAGGGAACACTTCCCAATCCATTTCATAAAATTCATGTTCTGTAGTACCCAAGAAAGAAAAATTAAAGGCCAATCTCATTTACGATCATAAATGCAAAATTTCAAAACAAAAGGTTAGCAAACTAAATCTAGCAATGTATTTAAAAATGCATCATGACCCATTTGTACAGGAATGTAAGGATGCCTTAACATTAGAAAACCTAGTGCAACTTTCTTCATTAACAGATTCAAGGACAAGATATATGATCATAAAGGACAAAATATATGATTATATCAATATGATGATATTATATTAAGCACTTGGGAAAAGTAAACATCCATTCATGATAAATGCTCTTAGCAAACTTGGAATAGAAAAATCTAAAATCTTAATGGTGAAGCATTAGAACCTTCTTTTTAAAACCAAGAATAACACATAGTGTCCACCATTCCCACTTCCATTCAAGGCTATACTTGTTGTGACCCTAGCCAGCCCAGGGAGAAAACCAAAAAAACACATAAAAATATGAGGATTAAAATGGAAGAAAAAAAGTCATTATTTGCAGGCTGATACGACAGCCCATTTGAGAAATCCAGAAGCATTCTCATTATTAGGATTGATGAGAGTTTAACCAGGTGGTTAGATTTCTGAAAATCAATTGCATTTCTAAACACTAGTAACAAGAAAATGAAATGTAATTTTTTAAAAAGATACTATTTGCAAAGCAACAAAAATTAGACACCTGAGATGAAATAGAGTAATAGCAAGAGCTAACAACTAGTACTGAGCATTTATTGTCTCCCTATGAAATAGAAACTCCTATTAGCCCTGTTTTACAGATGAGGAAACCGAGGCACAGAGAGGTTGATTTACTGAAGATCACATAATTAGAAAGCAGCCACATGAAGGGTTAAACCCAGGCAATCGGGTCCTGGAGCCTTTGCTCTTAAGCATCCTTCTAAGCTGCCTCCCTCTCTGCGAGATGGACAAGGCCTCTACAGAGTTGTAGGCAATGTTGTACATGCACAAATATCGTTGTGAGATCTTAAACAAGTAAAAGAGATACCAGGTTCATGCATAAGGGAAACTCCAGCATCAAGATCTCAATTCTCCTCCAAATTGATACACAAAATTAATACACCGATCAAAATTCCAATTGGATTTTCCATAGATGCTAATTTTAAAAGTTAAAAGGAAGAGGACCAAGAAAAACCACAACACTCCTGAAGAAGCGAAATGAGGTGGGTAAATCAGCCTAGCAGATATCCAGGTTTATTGTAAGGCAATATTAGTTGAGGTAGGATGGTATTAGTGAAGGAACAGAAAGGTAGACCAATGGAATGGACCAGAATGCCAGAAACAATCCCACAAGTATACAGAAATCTGATAGAAGAAAAAGGCAGTACTTCAATAACTGGGAGAAGAAAAATCTATGAAATGGAAAAAACAAATCAGATCCACACCTCATACTATATGTGAAAATAATCTCCTAGTGGATTAAATACTTAAATGGGAAATACAAAACTGTAGGAGAAATATGGGATAGTATCTTTCATACTCTGTAGGATGGATTTCTCAAACGAGACACTGAAAACACTGAGAAATTCAATTACAGTAAAATTAGGAATTTCTGTTCATCAGGGGATACCAAAAAGAGGGTTAAAACACAAATCATGAACTGGGAGAAGGTATTTGAGACTCGTAATACTGAAAAAGGGTCTAGAATATAAAGAACTCCTAGAGTTCAACATGAAAAAGACTGACAAATCAATAGAAAAGTGGGCAAAAGATATGAACAGCTGTTTCCTGTTTCCAGAAGAGGAAACACTAATGGCTAATAAATACACAAAAATATGCTCACCCTCATTATGAATCAGGGAAATGCAAACTGAAATCAAAATATCGTTTTACACCCACAAAATTGGCAAAACTCAATGTGGGTAAAAAAAAAAATTAAAAAAATAAAAAACAAAACACAAAAACTCAATGTGGGTGAAGATGTGGGGCAACAGGAACTCATATGCTGCTAGTGGGAGTTTCAACTGGTGCAATCACTCAGGAAACTATACAGCATCATCCCCTAAAGCTGAACACAGGTGAAACCCATGATTTAGCACTTTCACTCCTGAAAAAACTCCTGCCCTGTGTACCAGGAGCTGCAGGACCGTGGGTGAGCCACTTTATCCTCCTATGCCTCTGCTTCCTCGTCTGTAAAATAAGGGTTGTAACACCAACTCACAGATGTTGTCAGGATTCACATGTATGAAAGCACTGAGAATAGTGCCTGGCCCATCGTAAGCTCACTATAAGCTAGCTGGGCTTTGGGTGGATGGATGGTGGTACTGTTTACTGAGATGAAGAAGTTGGGGGGGAGTTTTGGGGTGAATAGGGCAGAGAAGTCAGGACACTGTTAAGTCTGAGACAGCTTGAATATCCAAGTGGAAACATTAAGTAGACAGCTGGCTATATGAGTCTTGAGCTCAAGGGAAAGATTAGGCTTAGAGATACAGATTTAGGAGTCCTGGCATAAAGATGATATATAAAGCAATGGGAATGGTTGAGATCTTCCAGAGGAAAATTCAAGTAAGAAAGAAGGTCAAGGATGGAATCCTGGGTATTCCGACACATAAAAGTCTGGCAGAGGAGAAAGCTTCAGTAAAGTGGATGGAGAAGCTGCCAGTGAGGTAGAAGAAGGATGTGTCTGCGTGAATCTAGGGGAAGAATGCTTAAGAAGACGTGTCAAACGCTCTGAGAAGCAGAGGAAGCTGAAGACAGAAGACTGGTCACTGTGTTTAGCAAAATAGAGAATACTGGTGACCACCACATTAGGCATTTCAGTGGAGTAGTAAAAATAAAAGCGTGTAGTATCCCTTCTCCTCAGAAATACAAGCACTTGCAGATGAAGGTAAGGACAGAGGAGAAAATTTTGAGCTGGAGAAAGAGCAACAAGGTACAGAAGGAGGACACTGGTCTCCACACTGACCAGTATGTGAGTCTAACAACCCACATTTTCTAGCATTCGGCTGCTTGGGAAAATGTTGAGACCAAGTGGTCTCATCTAAGGTCCCCTGTGGTTCTCAGAGTTCCCCTGGAAAAAAGAGAAAATAAGTTCTATCTGAGAATGCGGGGAAGAGAGGTGACTGGAGACCTGAAATGGAATAAGTCAACCAAATAGAAGAGATTTATTTCAGAGTAGCTCTGGTGTCACTCTAGAATCATATACAAGAAAAATGATATAGCACACAAGCGCCCAGAAAGTTTCAACTGTGTCCCACCATATCATTATTCCAGGGTCACTGTACTATTTCTGAAATCACACAGATGAGGAGCTGGTCTGAATTTCCTCTGTAATGAGACCTGACCGATAAAGTGAATAACGCACAAGAAAGAAATGTTTAACTCTGTAAAGTTCAAAAGAAGCACAGGAACGGCAGGAGGCTGAGCCCAGAGATCGCTGCTCTTATCCCCAGTTATGGAGGCATCGCAGCCGCCCAGATGCCGCAGCTTCACACGATCTGCAGAGCCAGGAAGGAAACACCCAACTTCCTTCCCTTTCTCATTTGCCTTCGCTTTCCTTTATTCCCCTCTCCCAACGTTCAGCCTCTGACAGATTCTTAAAATGTTTAAACAAACAAAACGAGAAAACTGTGCAGTCTGGATTCAAGATGGCTTTCTCTACTGAGACAATTAACGTTTTTAAAAGTAGATCACGCTGGGGGCTGAAACAGCTTGCCATTTTACCTTCAAATATATATATTTAAATACCATATAACCAGCCGGCTTCTCTTTTTTTCCAGAGATAATTCCACCTTTCTCTAATCTATCTATCCCACATCAAGGCAGGAGCCACATTTGGCTCTAGAAATTAACAGCTGCTCTTTTTAAAAAGAGTTTTTTGATGTGGACCATTTTTAAAGTCTTTATTGAATTTGTTACAATTCTGTTTTTTTTTTTTTTTTTTTTTTAATGTTTTGGTTTTTTGGCCTCGAGGCATGTGGGGTCTTAGGCTCCCCGGAACCCACGCTCCCTGAGTTGGAAGGCAAAGTCTTAACCACTGGACCACCAGGGAAGTCCCCAAACAGCTGCTCTTAGAGGTGAGGTAACAGGATAATCCTTAGGCATTCTTGACAAAGGACTTCACAGAGAGGAACTATCATTATCTTACTGTTTGAAACCATAGGGCTTCAAATAAGAATATTCCCCATGTCACAGCTTTCTATTCACAGAGCTTCCACCTTGAAAAGAAGAATGCTGCAATCTGAATGAGCATCTTTGAAGTCCACTGTTGGGACCACAATACCTGAAGCACACATTTTAGACCTAAGATCAGAATTTAGCTTTAGATCAGAAAATATTAGAAGCAATAAACTAAAAAATAAAATCAAATAAACCTAATAAGAAAAAAAATCAAATCGCACATGTTAAATATATGCAGTTTATTGTATGTCAATTATATTTCAATAAAAGTCCTTAAAAAAAAAAAACAAGGACTTCCCTGGTGGTGCAGCGGTTAAGAATCTGCCTGGCAATGCAGGGGACATGGGTTCGAGTTCTGGTCCTGGAAGATCCCACATGCCCAGAGCAACTAAGCCCATGTGCCACAACTATTGAGCCTGTGTGCCACAACTACTGAGCCTGTGCTCTAGAGCCTGTGAGCCACAACTACTGAAGCCTGAGTGCCTAGAGCCCATGCTCCCCAACAAAAGAAACCACCGCAATAAGAAGCCTGCGCACTGCAATGAAGAGTGGCCCCCGCTCACCACAGCTACAGAAAGCCTGTGTGCAGCAATGAAGACCCAACACAGCCAATAAATTAAATAAATAAATAAAAATTTTAAAACTTTTAATTTTTTTATTAGAGGGTACAATTTGGTATCCCAGTCTCCCAATTTTTTAAAAAATCAAATAAGCCTGGTCTCAAAGTAATTACCAATGGGGTGGGATTGAGATACTGGGATAAGAAGACAATCAGGTCAGACTCTTATCAACAACTATTTTCAAAGAAAGAACTGCAATCAATTTTTTGTATTAATAAGAAATAAAACTTAGCCGTGACTCTTTTTTGTATGGTTTTTTTAGCTATTCTCTAATGGCAAATTTAACCGCTATGCTTACGTTTGCCTGATTCAATCTCTCCTCCTCTCTCTCTCCAATTCTTCTAAGGAGTCCAAACAAAAAGGGTCATTTTACATAAAGAACAGATCTGTGGTTGCCAAGGGGTTGGGGGGCAGGGATGGACTGGGCGTTTGGGATTAGCAGATGCAAACTATTATTTAGAGAATGGATAAACAACAAGGTCCTACTGTAGAGCACAGGGAATTGTACTCAATATCCTACGATAAACCATAGTGGAAAGAATATGAAAAAGAATACACACACACACACGTATGTGTGTATATACATGTATAACAATCACTTTGCTGTACAGCACAAATTAATACAACACTGTAAATCAGCTATATTTCAATAAAATAAAAAAAATTTTAAGGGTCATTTTATAATGCCTTTCACAATTGTTTATATCTAAAATGATATCTTTGACTCCTCCTATCTCAAACTTACTGCCTACAAAATTTTAAGATTCCTTGCTTGGCTGTATACAACAGATGCACAAGTCTTAGAAAATGTACTTTTGCGTGTCTGCATAAGATAATTTTCCCACTGACAACTTCGAATACGCCTTATTTTTATCTGTGGCTATATTACTTTCCTAGGGCTGACATAAATTACCGCAAACTTGGTGACTTAAAACAACAGAAATCTAGTCTCTCATAGTTCTGATGTCCAGAAGTCCAAAATCAAGGTATCAGTGGAGCTGCATGGCCTCTGAAGTCTCAGGGAGAATCCTTCCTCACCTCTTGTGGCTCCTGGTGGCTGTTGGCAGGTCCTGGCACACCTTGGCTTGTAGACACATCAATCCAATCTCTGCCTCTAGTCTTCACGTAACCTTCTCCCTTGTGTCTGTCTCTCCTGTTTCTGTGTCTCAAATCTCCCTCCTTTCTAAGGAGACCAGTCATCAGACTGAGGGCCTACCCTACATTTAGGATGATCTCATCTTGAGATCCTTAATTTAATTACGTCTGCAAAGACCCTCTCTCCAAATAAGGCCACATTCACAGCTAGCGGGGGTTAGCACATTGATGTATCTTTTTGGGGGCCACCACTCAACCTGCAACTTAGACTACTATCCATTTGGCTGGGCTCCTAACATGAAGCATGTTTGCCTCTCATGCCACTCATCATATTCTTCCAAGAATCCAACCTGACTTGGGCAAAGCTATTACTGATAGGAAGTCAACAGTGAATCCCTTGATGCTGTGAATGCTCACTTCCTAAGTTATCTATTTTTAAATCCAGGGACTTCCTAGGTGGCGCAGTGGTTAAGAATCTGCCTGCCAATGCAGGGGACACGGGTTCGATCCCTGCTCCAGGAAGAGCCCACATGCCACGGAGCAACTAAGCCCGTGCGCCACAACTATTGAGCCTGCACTCTAGAGCCCGTAAGCCACAGCTATTGAGCCTATGTGCCGCAACTACTGAAGCCCGGGTGCCTAGAGCCCATGCTCCACAACAAGAGAAGCCACCACAACAAGAGAAGCCATCGCAACAAGAAATGCCCACTCTCTGCAACTAGAGAAAGCCCATGTGCAGCAACGAAGACCCAACGCAGCCAATAAATAAGTAAATAAATTTTAAAAAATATTTCTTAAAAATCCAAATAAGGCTTTTTCTGTGGGAAGAAAATGTAGCCTATTGAATCTCTACTTTCTTATCTGGCTGAGATTTCAGGTGGGAATTTATTAATTGTCCTAGTGAAATTAGATTAATAGGATCGTTTTATTATCACTATTACCCACAACATAGACATTCCTTTTTTTTTTAAACTTTTTATTTTTGAAACTTCGGTCACATAGATTTTAAACTCAGAACTGCATCAAAGAGGGTGATACAGTTAAAGATCAAAACAGTCAAAGGAAACAAAATGGTTTGGTGAACAGCCGATGGGACGTGTGGAAGGCCAAGGTGGCCTGTTATGCTTGAAAAACGCCATTCTCAAGGGCTGAGCGAGAAAGCAGATGCAGCTACTGCATCTAATATTCCAATGAATTATGCATTGGTTTTGTTTACACATACTACATTCTTTTTAAAATATTCTTTTCCACTATGGTTTATCACAGGAGATTGAATATAGTTCCCTGTGCTCTACAGTAGGACCTTGTTTTTCGTCCACTCTACATGTAATCGTTTCCATCCATGAACCCCAAATCCTAGTCCATCCCTCTCCCTCCCCCCTCCCCCTGGCAACCCCAAATCTGATCTCTATAGACATTCCTATTTTTCTACTTGATTTCAAAACCATGGACTTATTCACCTTTTTACCCTAATCACCCAGGGAAATGATTTTGAACTAAGATTCCATCTAATCAATTCATAACCACCTCTTGGCAAGCTGTAACTACCTTAGTTCCCTTTCTCCACTGTACTGCCTTTCCTTAGCCATCCTCTACTCCAGGTCATGCAAATCATGTGTGTGTATATATGCGTGTATGTGTACATGTGAGTGCGTGTGTGTATTTACTCCGTCGCACTTCTCGACTGCCTCCTCCACCACCATTAGTCATACTTGTATTTCCTATTCCAGAGGCTGATAGGATTTCTTTACATCTTGACCATAAACACACACAGGGAAGGATAACAGCAGCCGCATAGATGCTTACGCCGCACGTGCTCTGCCTTGCCTTGTCCTAAATGCCCTATATATATTAACTTATCTAATCCTCATTCTGTGAACAGTACTATCACCCAGGTTTTACAGAGGAGCAACCTGCGAGAAACAAGGAGAGATGAGTAAATGGTGGGACCAGAATGTGAACCCAGCTGGTGGCATCCACAGTCCGTGCTCTTAGCTGCTTACAAGGCTGCCTCTGAAGCAACCGGCCAAGATGCTAGGCTAGTCCCCAGTGGGGCGGTTTATGGGGAAGGATTTAAGATGCATTTCTACATATCCTGCATTTCCTGTAATGATCATGTATTAATTTTATAACCAGAAAAATACTCCTTTAAGTAGGAAAAAAGTATCCATTTGAGAGGGTACAATAATAACAAGCATATAACACTATGAGCCAGGCACTGCAATATGTGATTTATATACACCAATTTAATTCTCCAAACAATTGTAATCTTCATTTTATAGAGAAGACGACAGAGGTGCAGAGAAGTTAAACAGCCTGCCCAAGGTCACAAGCTAGTGGGTGGCAGCCAGGATCGTCTAGCTTGAGTCTGTGTTCTAAACTAGGTTACACTGCCTGAATTAGATATAAAACTTTGGTGCTAAATTCCAGTATGACTCGCTGCTTGAGAGTGCACAAAATGCCGAGAAAATGTTTCACATCCTGTGACCCAAACCAGATAAAAAGGCAATTAAAAAACTTTCCCTTGCCTCGATGTCTCTGTGTCTCTTGCTAGTCGTCGTTTCAGATCATCCTAAACACCACCTCCTCTCCTGACTTCCCACCACTGGGTGAGCTTTTCCCCTTTGCTGGAGGCCCACGCTGCTTCCACCTCTCAAAGCACTCGTCATCTTCTTCCCTGAAGCACACTCACCCATACCCAACGCGTCTGAAGGATGAGGACTCTGGCCTACTCTTAACGTGACTCCTGCCAATTCCTAGCACAGTGGTTAGAAAGAAAACAGGAAATATTCAGTTTGTTTAATTAAACTGTAATCTTTACCATTTATCATTCAATGTAAATATATTTGAGAAGATTTTAATGGAAGAAAAAAAATCTGCTTCACCACACCAAGTATAAAAAACCCATGTTTTCATTCTAATAGACGTCTTAATTGGACAATACTAGCCCAGATTAGAGGGCATTTAAATTACATCTTTCTAAACAGTGTCACAAACAGAGAATATTTTCTCCCTTTGTCACTGGATGAGCTGGGCATGTTGCCAGATCTTTCTCTAGTGAGGTCCTGTGGTTAATTTCTTAATTTGTTAGCATTTCCCTGCATCTTCTTAAATGTAAAGAGAGTTGGACTTTCTTCCACTGTTTTTGTGAAAGCGGGGTAATCTTTCTGTCAGGGGTAGATGTATCACTGAACAATTGCCATCTTTTACCTATCAGATTAGTAGATACCACCATCACCCCCTAAAAAGATAGAGAGAGACACAGACAGACAGACAGACAGACACACATGTAACACTGTGGACAAGGCTGTGGGGGAACAGGGCACTCACCTGCTACTCGTGGGAACCTAAGTCCACACACCCATACAGAGAGCAATTTGGTTATTTTTACCCACTTTGTAAATGCATATATACTCTCTGACTCAGCATTTCTACTCAGGGATTTATTCTACAAATATATATTGTTTCTAAAAGCAGTAGGTTGGCGGTTTGCAAGGCAGAAATAGAGACACAGATGTAGAGAACAAACATATGGACACCAAGCAGGGAAAATGGCGGGGGGGGGGGGGGGGGGAGGGGGGGGAGGGGGGAGAGGGGGTTGGGATGGGATGAATTGGGAGATTGGGATTGCCATATACACATTACTAATAAGAAAAAAAATATCAAATTGTACACTTTAACTACATGCAGTTTATTTTATGTCAATTATATCTCAATAAAAGTTCTTAAAGAAAAATAAAAGCAGTAGGTTGGAAAACCTAAAATAACCATCAACAGGGGATTAGTTAAGTAAAGTATGGTATATCCCTAGGGTAGACAACTTCATAGCTATAAAAACAAAGGAAGACACTCTCTTTGTACTGATATGAAAAGATCTCCAAGATAAACTGTTAAGTGAAAAAGGGTACAGAACAGTATATATAGCACATTGACATTTATGTAAAGCAGGAAGAAAATGAAATATATATTTGTTTGCTAGTATATGGATAAAGTAACTCTGGGAGAATTAACAAACTAACACTAGTTTCCAGAATGGGGTAAGTATAAAAGCTGGGAAATGCACAGGAACTGGAATTTTAGAAATCTTGTAATAATAACAGCTGTATAGCAGGCTCATATGCCAAATGGTCCAGATTAGGAGGGAAGAGGACTCAAAGAAATTTCTGGATAAAAAGGGAAACTCCATGCAATAAATAGTATAAATGAGAGGTTAGAAAAACTTGACGATATCACAAAGGCATGTTATTCTGCCAACAAGACAAAAAGAAAAACAATGAGAAATCTTGGGGTTCAAACCAAAAACCATAAAAGAAATGATCCAAACATGAGGCAAAGTATGACATAATCTTAAGTAACTGATAAAAATTTACGAAAAAATTATCCTAGAAGCATTCTCCTTTGAATAAAGAAAATGTAATCATAGTACTGCAAGTACTTAGAGTTGTGGGGCTATAGTCACAATGTTTATATAATGACAAATGCTATTCATGGTTTTTCAACTTTTAGGTGGGAGGGAAAAAACTAACTAAAGGTAATGCCATTAGTGGAAAGTATAACTGAAACATTTAAAGTTATAAATGTTAGCAACAACAACAAAATTGAAAACATAGTTTCCAAATATAGGAGGGAGGAAGAAGAAAGAAAATAAAGCACTACACATTAACTTCTAGTATTTCACACTGGAAAGTCAACAAATCTTTTATAATTCAACAAAAAGAGGTAAAAACAAATGCAGAGTCATGCCCCACAGGAGGAGCCCTCTCTGGCCCTCCCTGGCTCAGGCTCTTGGTTCATCTAAACTGAGGAAGCCAGTCTTATTCCAAGTGGGATATACTCTAAGAACAAAAAGAACTGCAAAGAAATCTTAACCTGTACTAACAACCATATTGTTAGTAACAACACAGTATTACTTTAAAAGTATTACATATAGTGTAGGATAAAGGAAATAAGTGATTATGTTTATATTATTTAAATTTTTCAGCATAAAAGAAATGTAAATAAAGGACGAATAAGTGTAAAACCCCTGAAAATTTTAACTTCAGCTGAAACTACCAGTATGAAATCATGATAACTTTTAAAGGAAAAAAAAAAGTATTCCTTAGTTCTGACCACTGAAAAGGCCTAAAAACAATGATCATCTCAGCATCAATAAGCACCCTTATCATCCAGATTGCCGTCTCTAAACACCATTTCCCATTAGAAAGAAAGTAACTGATTTTAAGTCTGGGACAGGAAATGCACAAAATGAGCCTAGAAAATCTTGTCATACTGGAAAGCAAGGAAGATATCACAGACTGCTGGGATCACACCAAATGACATGGAAGTCACCGTGAAAGAGACCACAACAGCCAAAGATGTGACAATTTGAACACCCAAAAGAACAATGGTGACAACAGACTGAAAAAATCAAATAAATAAAAATCCCTGTATTCATAACACACACACATAACAACTTTGAAGGTAGCTAGGGAACTAACTCATCATTCTGAAAACAGGGAAGCAGAGAGAGAATCAAGCCTTTTGTCACTTATGTCTCCTCCCTCGTGAGTAGACAGTAACTGTGCAACTCCTGTCATCACCTCCTCAGCAGCCATCACACACCAACATCCAGAGGCAGAAAATAAGGACTCTCTTTCCTAGGTCTCTCTCTTTTCTTAATTTAATTTTTATTTGTATCAAAATAACAGGTGCACGTTATTTAAAAGACTCAATGGTGCTACAAGGTTTAACAAAAACAGTTTCCTCCTTTATCCCTCCTCACTTTCCAGAGGTGCCCGCTTTTCAATTCTTCTGGTACTTGCCTTCATTTTTCTATTTCTAAAGATAGATACAAGTATTCTATATAAAGATTATAGCTAACTAAATTTTCCAATTTCAGACATTATCTACTGAGTTCCTCCTACACAAGATTGAAATTTAGCTCTGTGACACCACGCAGACACACACATTACCCTTCCTTCATCCCCCACAACACTTACACGGCAGTATATTATTAAATCAATATTCAGTACGTACGTGACTATGACTACTGTTCTGATATAAACACTGTCCTGTTTCAGTCATGTGGTATGCTATGATTATATTTTTTCTTATATAACTTCAAAATTTGGAGGAGACTGCCTTTTTCCTTTTTTAAAATTCTCAAACTCTAAGAATTCTCTCAATACAATCAATCGCATTATATACACAGTCTCTAAGTCCCATTTTTCCTAGAAGACACATCTCCTGGAAACCAGGGTCTTTAGTTCCAATCTGCCCTGGGCCAGCTGCAAAGCTGTCATCCTGGGACTTTTCCTCACTAATACCCCGAGGGTTCCTCACACATCCTGGGTCAAATTTCTTTTTTCCTGAATTCCAGGTCTTTCTTAGTTTACTCTCTAGTTTTGAAAGATCACATCCTCTAGGTGTTCTAAGAAAAGGCAGACAGCAGGTAAGTGTTTTGAGACTGCATTTCTGAAAACATTTTAATTTACTCTCACTCTTGACTGACAGTATGGCTGAGGATAGAATTACAAGTTGGAAGTATTCCCATCAGACTTTAGAAGGCACTGACCTACTGTGTTTTAGAGTCTAGTGCTGCTATTAATGCCCCTTGTTTTAGATCCTTTTTATATGCCCTTTCTCTATGGAAGCTTTAAAAATCTGTTGTCAATGTTCTAAAATTTCACAACAATGCACATTGTTGAGGGTCTTTTTCATTCTGGATACTGGGTGGGCCTCTATGAATCTGGAGACCTTAACTTTGGGGAAAATCCTGCATTATTTCTGTAACAATGTTCTGTCCTTCACCTTCTCTTTCTAGAACACCTGTTAGTCAGCTGTTGGGCCTTCTAGATATCCTTTAATTTTCTTTTTTTCTCTCTCACTCTCTCTCTTATTGACTATCTCTTTGACTGATTGTTTTACTCTCCAGATTTCCTCAACTTCACCTTCCAACTTCACTTAGTGATAGTTTTAATTTTCGGGAGCATTGCTGAATAGTTCTTACACAGCATCCTTCTCTTATTCCCTAGATGAAGCATCTTCTCTTTGAAGAATTTGGTTTTCGAGGAGCAGACTTTAAATATCTGGAGATACTTAAATTCTGCTCACGTTTAACAGAGGGTGCTCAACCGCCAACTAGGAATTCTGTGTCTCAACACAGCTTGTTTCCTGTTGGACCTCACCAGAGCGTGATGGGACAGGGAAACTCCAAATGCCATGCTTTTTTCCATAGGCTGGTCAATTTCCCCAGAGAGGAATGTTATAATCTCATTGCTGGGGTGGTGGTGGTGGTTAATAAATTAGTGTTCTGGGAGCTGAGAAGGGGTCAGTTTCTCTGAGCCAAGCCTTTCAGTGTCTTGGTTAGCAAAGGTGGTGGTTATGGTAATAGGCCCAGCAGCCAGGATTCTGGAAACCAAGACAGGGAAGCTGGTTGGAAAGATCTCCTGGTTGAATTACAGACTTTCACTCAATTGCACTATTCTGGGTGAAAAACCTGGCTCTCACCCTCAGTTTTAACAGCATTCCCCCAGACCAGACTTTCACACACATATTCTGTTTCAACTTCTCCAGATATTAAACTTCCCATTTTGGGCAGGAATGGGAGAGAGGTAGTAACCTGGAAGGTGGGATGGGGATCTGGGTGCTAACTGTCATGTTTCAGACTTTCAGCTAATATTTCCGTTTTCAGCCCTAATGTATATCCCACATTCAGAGGGACCTGAAACTTACTACGGAGCACTGTCTACTTGTGGGTGAAAACTGGCTTGCTTCTCATTAGCTTTCCCCACTGTAGATACTTAGTCGAGCAAGGACGTTGAAACCTAAGTTCCTTATCACATAGGCAACTACTTTTCAGCTTCCATAATTTTATTAGTAAAATTTTGGCCCACTGTTATATCCTCCCCCTTTCTCTTCCTCCTCATAGGTTTACACCTTAAAAAACAAAATCCTTTACTGTCATTTCAGTGGGGTTAGGGAAGGAGTAAATATGACCTATCACATTTCTTCATCTTTTCTAAAAGTCATTCCCAGCAGATTTCTGCTCAAGCCACTGGCCAGAACTGGGTCCATGCACCAGCCTAAGTAGTTGTGGAAGCAAAATTATCAGAATCTGGGACAGGATCCTAGAAGAACATGACCACAAAGAGGAACCTGATACCTGAACAAGACAGAGGTTCTGAGAAAGAGAAGAAGCGACCTGCGACATGTTCATCCAGTCAATGAATATTGAATAGCTCTCCTTAAATAGTGGAGAGGGTTTTTCAAAACTAACTTTTATTGGGGGTATATAATTTATACACAATAAAGCTGACATACAATATACCAGTGTAACCACCACCATTAAGATAAAGATCTCCATCACTCCTAAAAGTTCCTTCGTGCCTCTTTGCAATCAACCCCTGCTCCTCCATGTCCCAGGCAACCACTGAGCTGCCTTGTTGTCACTACACACCGGTGTGCATGTTCTAGATTTTTATGTAAGTATCATCATGCAATATGTACAGCTGTATTACTGGTTTCCTTCACATAGCATGTTTCTGAGACTGATCCACGTAGTGGTGTGTTATCAGCAGTTCCTTTGTACTGCTGAGTAATATTTCATTGTGTTGGTATACCACACATTAGCCCACCACAATTCGTTTATCCAGTCAGCTGTTGATGGACACAGGGGTTGTTTCCAGTCTTTGGCTGTCATGACTAAAGCTGCTATGAATATTTACATAGAAGTCCCCATGTGCATTTCTGTTTTCCTTTCTCTAAGGTAAATCTCTAGGAATGGAATTACTGGGTCCTATGGTACATATATGTTTAACATCAAAACAAACTGTCAATTGTTTTCCAAACTAGCTGTTCCACTTTACATTCTTGACTGAAGAGTATCAACGTGCAACTTGTCCCACATATTTGCCAGCACTTGGTATTATTGGTCTTCTAAATTTTAACTGTGCTTGTGAGTGTACAGCGGTGGTTCATTATAGTTGTAAACTGCTTTTCCCTGATGACTAGTACTGGAAGTATCTTTTGATGTCACTTCTGGCCATTAGTATATCTTATTTTGTAGAGTATCCATTCACATCTTTTTGCCCATTTTAAAAATGGAGTTAATACCTTTTGATTCAATCATAAGACTTCTTTACAGTCCTTGTCAGATACATAGGTTGCATACATTTTCTCTCCTACTGTGGCCTGCCTTTTCTTTTCTTTAAATTAAATTAATTTATTGATTGATTTAATTTGTTTATTGGCTGCTTTGGGTCTTCCCTGCTGCACATGGGCTTTCTCTAGTTGCAGTGAGCAGCGGTTACTCTTCATTGTGGTGCACAGCCTCCTCATTGCGGTGGCTTCTCTTGTTGTGGAGCATGGGCTCTAGGCATGTGGGCTTCAGTAGCTGCAGCACGTAAGCTCAGCAGTTGTGGCTCACGGGCTCTAGAGCGCAGGCTCAATAGTTGTGGCACACGGGCCTAGTTGCTCCGCAGCATGTGGTATCTTCCCAGAGCAGGGCTCGAACCCGGGTCCCCTGCATTGGCAGGCGGATTCTTAACCACTGTGCCACCAGGGAAGTCCAGCCTTTTCTTAATAGTGTTTTCAAAGAGCAACATTTTACATTTTGATAAAGTCCAATTTAGCACTCATTTAATTTTACGATTCGTGCTTTCTGTGTTGTATTTAGGAAATCTTTTCATACCCAAAGGTCACAAATATTTTCTCCTATGTTTTCTTCCAGAAGCTTTATAGTTTTAACTCTTACTTTCAGGCCTATGATCCATTTTGAGTTATTTTTTGCATAGGATATAAAGGGCTAATGTTCATCTTCTTCCATACAGAAATTCAGCTGGTTCTGTACCATTTCTTCAAAAGAATTTCCTTTCCCCAGCGAACCACCTTGACACTGTTGCTGAAAATCAGTTGTCTATATGTGTGGATCTGCATGTGTGGGTTTGTTTCTTGACTATTCTGTCTCATTTATCTATATGTCTGTTCTTTTGCCAGTACCATAACTTTATGGTACTGTAAGCAAGTCAGTCCTTTCACTTTGCTGTTCTTTTAAAAACTGTTTTAAAAGGCCTATTCTAGGTCTCTTGCATTTCTATATACCTTTTAGAATTGCTTTGTCAATTTCTATAACAAAAATAAAGCAGAAATTTTTACTGAAATTGCATTAAATCTATAGATCAATTTATTTGAAAATGAATATCTTAATGATATTGAGATTTTCAATCCACGAGCCCATGTAGGTCTTTTTTTTAATTTCTCCCAGATATGTTTTGCAATTTCCAGTATACAGGTTTTATACATATTTTGTTAAGCTTATCCTAAAGTATTTCATGCATCTGGATAATAAGATAAATGGAACTACACTTTTTTTTTTTCATTTTTCCAATTATTCGTTGCCTGTATATAAACACAAATGATTTGCTTTTGGTTATATTGACCTTGTATCCCATAACCTTGCTAATAAACTCATTTGTTAGTCTTGGTAGCTTTTTTATAACTTCTTTATAAATGTTTACATGCACAATCATTTCAACTGCGAACAGCAACCATGTTATTTATCTTTCACACATCTTATTTTCTTCTTTTTCTTGCCTTATTGCCTTGATACAACTTCCAGTACAATGTTGAACAGATGCAGTTAAAGTAGACATCCATGCTTTGCTACTAAACCCTAGGAATAACGCACTGAGCTGATTATATGGCTTTCTTTCCCTTTATATTAACCTGTGAATTACACTGATTGATGTGGGGGTGTGTAACCAATCATGCATTAATGGGAAGAACTTGGTCATAATGTATTATACCCTTATATATATTTTAAAATTCTATTTGTTAATATTTTGTTATATATTTTGTTAGCTATGTTCATGAAGGATATTGGTCTGTGGTTTTCTTTTTTGTACTGTCTTTGCTTGGTTTTAGTATCAAAGTAATACCAGCCTCACAAAATGAGAACTGAAGGATTTACTTCTCTTTTTACTGAAGGAGTTCACGTACAACTGGTGTTACGTTCAATAGAATAAAACAATGAATCCATACAGGCCTAGAGTTTTCTTTGTGAAATGTTTTTCAATTATAGATTCAATTTATTTAGTATATATAGAGCTATTCACTATTCGAATTTCTATTTTTTGTGTATCAGTTTTGGTCATGTGTATCTTTCAAGAACATTTTCCCTTCATTTTAACTGTTAATTTATTGACATAAAATTGTTCATAATAGTCCCTTAGGATCCTAATGTCCAGAGGACCTGCAGTGGTGCCCCCTCTTTCAAGTATTAGTAAATACTTACAATTTGTGTCCTCTTTCTTGATCACTCTAATTAGAGGTTTATTGATTTTATTTATCTTTTCTAATAATCATCTTCTGGTTCAATTGATTTTTTTCTATATATTCATATTCTCGTTCAATGATTTGTTTGAGTCTTCTAAACCTTTTTTTCTACTTATTTTAGGTTTAGTTTTCTTTTCCTGGCATTCTAAAGTAAAAGCTTATATAATTAATTTTAGATCTAGCTTCTTTTTGAATATAAAGTATTTAAACCTATAAACTTCCCTCTAAGCAGTGCTTTGGCTGCATTCCACAAATTTTAATATATGTTTTCATTATTATTCATTTCAAAATATTTTCTAATTTTCCTTGTGATTTCTTCTTTGATCCCTAGGTTGTTTAAGTTTATTCTTTTTTTTTATACATTTACTTATTTATTGACTCTGTTGGGTCTTCATTGCTGAGTGTGGGCTTTCTCTAGTTGCAGCAAGCGGGGGCTACTCTTCATTGTGGTGCATGGGCTTCTCATCGTGGTGGCTTCTCTTGCTGCGGAGCACAGGCTCTAGGTGCATGGGCTTCAGTAGTTGCAGCATGCAGGCTTAGCAGCTGTGGCACATGGGCTTAGCTGCTCTGTAACATGTGGGATATTCCTGGGCCAGGGATCGAACCCGTGTCCCCTGTATTAGCAGATGGATTCTTAACCACTGCACCACCACAAAAGTCCCCTCTAAGTTGTTTTTTTGGTGGTTTTATTTTTATAAATTTATTTATTTATTTATTGGCTGTGTTAGGTCTTCGTTGCTGCACACAGGCTTTCTCTAGTTGCAGTGAGTGGGGGCTACTCTTCACTGCGGTGCGTGGGCTCCTCATTGAGGTGTCTTCTCTTGTTGTGGAGCACAGGCTCTAGGTGTGTGGGCTTCAGTAGTTGTGGCACACGGGCTCAACAGTTGTGGCTCATGGGCTCTACTACGCAGGCTCAGTAGTTGTGGCACATGGGCTTAGTTGCTCTGTGACATGTGGGATCTTCCTGGGCCAGGGATCGAACCCATGTCCCCTCTATTGGCAGATGGATTCTTAACCACTGCACAACCACGGAAGTCCCCTCTAAGTTGTTTTAAAATGAGTTAATTTCCAAATATTTGGAGCCCTTCTAGATGTCTTTATAATTCATGATTTCTAATTTAGTTATTTGAGAGTCAGAATATATGCGATAAAATATCACTCTTTTTAATTCTACTGAGATGTGTTTTATGACCGGCACATAGTTAATGTTTTGGTTGATGTTTCATGTGCATGTAAAAGTGGAATGTTTTCTGTACAGTGCTTTACAAATGACAACTGGGTTAAGTTGGCTACAGTGTCACTCAGATCATTTACGTCCTTACTGATTTTTGTTTAGCTTCTCAATCAGTTGCCAAGAAAAGAATGGTAAAATCTCCAATTATGATTGTGGATTTGACGACATCTCCCTTTAATTACATCAATTTTGTTTCATTATTTTGAAGCTCTGTTATTAGCGGCATATATAGTGAAGATTTTTGTCTCACTGATGTACTGACTCTTCTATCATATAAATATCCTTATTTCTAATAATATTCCTTGTCTTGAAGTCTATTTTATTTGATGTCAATATAGCCACTTCAGCTTTCTTTTATTTAATACATAAATTTATTTATTTATTTATTTATTTTTGGCTTCTCTGGGTCTTCGTTGCTGCACCCAGAGTTTCTCTACTTGTGATGCGCAGGCTTCTCAGTGCTGTGGCTTCTCTTGTTGTGGAGCACAGCCTCTAGGCGCACGGGCTTCAGTAGTTGTGGCACGAGGGCTCAGCAACTGTGGCTCAGGCTTGGTAACTGTGGTGCGTGGGCTTAGTTGCTCCACGGCATATGGGATCTTCCCAGACCAGGGCTTGAACCCGTGTCCCCTGCACTGGCAGGCAGATTCTTAACCACTGCACCACGAGGGAAGTCCCACTTCAGCTATGTTATGCTAACTGTTTACATAGTGTATCATTTTCCATACTTTTAGTTTCACCTTAAGTGTGTCTTTGTAAAGTCTGTCTGTTACAGGCAGGTAAAACACAACTAGCTCACAACAGTAAATTTCCATTTACCACCTCTCCCCCCATCTTAGTGCTACCGTAGGTACTGTGCTACATCTCCATATACATTACATATCCAGCACTACATTGTTATAATTTTACTTTAAGGGCATATGTCTTTCAGAGAAATTAGAGAAGGAGAAAATACCTGGTCTTTTACATTTACCACATTATTTCCCATTTCTAGTGCTCTTCATCTCTTCCTGTGGGTTTGAGTTACCAGCTGCCATTTCCCTTCATTCCAAAAGCTTCCTTTAGTGTAAGTCTCCTGGTGGCAAATTTTTTGTTTTTGTTTATGTGGAAATGTCTTTGTCCCTCATTTTTGAAAGATAGTTTCTCTGGATTTTGAGTTTTTGGTTAATAGTTTTTTTTCTTCAGTATTTGAATATTCCAGTGTCTTCTGGCCTCCATCTCTTCTGATAAGTTAGGCATACCTGTAACACTGATCCTTTGCGTGTAATGTGCCATTTTTCTCTGTTTTCAAGATTTTCTTTTATCTTTGGTTTCAGCTATTTGGCTGTGATGTGCCTACAAGCACTTTTCTTTGTGTCTACTCTGCTTTGACTCCACTGAACTTCTTGGATCTGTAAATCAATGCTTTCTACCAAATTTGCAAAGTTTGTGGCTATTGATTTCTTCAAATTTTATTTTCTGCCCAGTTTTCTCCTCTCCTTCTGGGACTTCAATTACAGCTATACTGGACTACTTCATATTGTCCTACAAGCCTCTGAGGCTCTGTTCCCTTTTCTTAAATATTGTTTCCCCTCTTCTTTGACTTGGGTAATTTCTATTGCTCCGTTTCCAAATGCAGATTCTTTTATTTATTTACTTATTTATTTATTTATTTATTTATTTATTTATTTATTTATTGGGGGTACACCAGGTTCAATCATCTGTTTTTATACACATATCCCTGTATTCCCTCCCTTCCTTGACTCCCCCTCCCTCGAGTCCCCCCCACCCTCCCTGCCCCTGTCCTCTAAGGCATCTTCCATCCTCGAGTTGGACTCCCTTTGTTATACAACAACTTCCCACAAATGCAGATTCTTTTTATCTTTTGGCTGTGCTGTGCAGCTATGTGGGATCTTAGTTCCGTGACCAGGGATCGAACCTGTGCCCCCCACATTAGAAGCACGGAGTCTTAACCACTGGACCACCAGGAAAGTCCCGCAAGTGCAGATTCTTTTGTCTGTAATTTCAAAACTGTTGAGCACATCTAGTGAATTTTTATTTCAGTTAGTTTCATTTCAGTCCTAAAATTTCCATGTTTTCATAGTTTCCATTTCTTTGTTGCAGTTTCTCTATCTGTTCATTTAGTTTTCCTTTAATTCTCTGACCATATTTTCCTATAAATCTTTGATCATATGTATAATAGCTGCTTTGAAGTCTTTGCCTACAAAATCCAACATGTGTGCCCCCTAAAACACTCAGAATCAGTTTGTATTGATTGTTCTTTTTCCTAAGTTACACATTCCTGTTTCTTTATATGTCTAGTAATTGTAGGTTGAAAACTAGACAATGTATATAAAATGTTGTAGCAATTCTGGACTCTGCTGTGTCCTTTTAAGGTTTTTTTTTTTTTTTTTTTATTCTAGTAGACAGTTAACTTGCCAAGATTCAAACTACAAATTGGTCTTTCCTGGTTATGCAGCAGCTAATAAACGTGCTCAGTTCTTACAGCTTCCAGTTACTACTTTTTTTAGACTGGCTTCCTGGGGTGCCCCCTGCACCTGTGTAATTTGGCAGAGAGCCAAAGATCTGGGCCACTTATACTCAGATTTGAGGGCTCACACTCTATGATTTTTGTGTTTTTGTAATTTCCTTCTAATTTTCCAGCTGCTCTGCCAGTCTCAGCATCTGTCTTGTGATAACCGAAGCCAGTAAGGCTCCAGCTTTCTCCTGCCTGAACTAGGTACAGCTTAGGAATTAACTCAGTTAAAGAAAAAAAAAAAAGGCATCAAACTTATGGATCTCAGCTAGCATTGGTCTGTCTTTCAAGGATTGGTTTCTCTCTTGCCTCTACCTGTCTGTTTGTATCTTGTTTTGCTGAGTCCCTTAGGGTCTCTCCTGCACATCTGAAGTTTAATAGTTTTAATGGTTAATTTTTATGTATCAACTCAATGTCCAGATAGCTGGTGAGACATTATTTCTGGGTGTCTCTGAGGGTGCTTCTGGAAGAAATTAGCTTTTAAATTGGTGAACTGAGTAAAGCAGGTGGCCCTCCCCAGTGTGGGCCGGTATCATTCAATCCATGGAGAGCCTTAAACAGAACAAAAAGGTGGAAGAAGGGCAAGCTTGTTTTCCCTCTCTGCTTGAACTGAAACATCCATCTTCCCCTGTCCTGGCTTCCCCTGGACGTCAGCACTCCCAGCTCTTGGGCCCTGAAACTCAGTTCAGGACTTACACCATCAGCCTTCTGAACTCAGACTGCATTACACCACCAGCTTCCTGGGTCTCCAGCCTGCAGACTGCAGATCCTGAGACTTCTCCGCCTCCATAAGCATGTGAGTCCATTCCTATAATAAATCTCCTCCTATATATCTACATATCCTATTGGTTCTGTTTTTCTGGAGAATCCTAACTAATGCAACAGTCAACCAGGGGTTTGGGCAGAGTTGTTACTCAGATGTTGGGCCTCACCCTTTCTGCAGTTTTCTCTTGCTCCCAGGACTTCCCCTTATGTTTCCCCTGCTCTCCATTCCTGACCTCCCTTCTCTGTCACCTCTCACCTGTAAGGCTGCAGTTTTCCACTGTCATTTCAGCCACTGTAGCCACCATGGGGACCAAAGCACACCTCTGGGCCAAAACCCCCCACAAACTTGCAAGTCTTGCTCCTTCTAATTACAATTTTTTCTCTTCCAGCTTCTGTCTGCTTTTGGGTGCTTTTAGCAGTTTCTTTTATTTTTGTCCAGATTTTCTAATTATTATCTGTGGGAGGGCTTGAGCAACCACTTCACTCTACCTCCTCTACTGGAAATTTCCTAATCCAACTGAGAATAATTTACAATTCAATACACTTTTTAGATTTTTAAAATAACACCTTACCTTTAAAAAGCATACTATACAAAACATTTATAAGTAACAAACGTTTTAAAATAATGAACAACAATCTCAATGGTAAAGACCTAACTGTCTTCAGAAATTTAAGTCAAGCAATCCACCTTTTGCATGTAATAAAGTCAAAGGCAGAAAAGGCTTGGGGCTGTTCTTCCTATATTAATGAAGAGGAAACACAAAATGAAAAAGACAAAACAAAACAAAAACAAAAACCCGAGGTCCCAAATTAAAGAGACTAGAAACTAGAATTCTGATTCTAGAAAGTGAATCTTTTTCCTGCCTAGGAGTCACAACTCAGTCTGTTCTACATGTAGCAACTGGAGGACATGGGAAAAATAAAGCTCTTGTTTTGGTTCTGTTTTGCTTTGTTTTGGTAGTCTTGATGGTTATTTTGGGGGGAGGAGAAAGAATGTGGACTGAATAACTGTACAACAGTTACTGTACTAGATTCCAACTGCTGTATGTAATAATGACATGTCATATGTCTCTAATAAAGTATAAATATTTTACAGATGGTCTGCTATAAGCAACACACATATATATAATAGGAACAGAGACATGGGATGGAAGAAAAGTAAGATCAGTTTTGCTCCCAAAGACTTTTATGGTGTAGTAAGTAGACATGTAAAAAACAAACAAACAGAAGAGGAGAGGAGAAACACAGGAGGTGGAAGGGAGGTAGAAAGTTAAGTACTGGGACTTGTGGCACAGTGGTTAAGAATCCACCTGCTGATGCAGGGGACATGGGTTCGAGCCCTAGTCCGGGAAGATCCCACATGCCACATAGCAACTAAGCCTGTGCACCACTACTGAGGCCTGTGCTCTAGAGCCCATGAGCCACAACTATTGAGCCCACATGCCACAACTACTGAAGCCAATGTAGAGCCCATGCTCTGCAACAAGAGAAGCCACCACAATGAGAAGCCTGCACACCACAATGGAGGGTAGCCCCTGCTCTCCGCAACTACAGAAAGCCCGTGCGCAGCAACAAAGACCCAACACAGCCAATAAATAAATAAATAAATTTATTTATTAAAAAAAGAAGAAGAAGAAAGCTAAGTGCTGGTTATAGACTAAGTATCTGGAATATTACAATTCCAAATCACAGTTAGTGTTATGCTATGAGTTACTTCTGTGTGTGTGTGTGTATGTTTACAAAGTATTACTGATACACCGTAGGAAAAATATCTAGTTTATTTTGGAAATATATAGCAAAGTGAAAGAAACAGCCCTACAAACCTCTAAGGAGGATCACTGTTAAAAATCCAAGGGAGAAAGATGTGTGTGTGTGTGTGTGTGTGTGTGTGTGTGTGTGTGTGTGTCCACCAACCTCTGAGCAAATACTTCTGTGCTGCTCTCACTCCCTTTTTAACCAAATGGATCTTGTTCATATTTTACAACTAAGGTTGATTAAGTGGACACCCTTCCACGTGAGTAATTTTCCTGGACTAAATCTGCAGAATCTGTCTCCCCCGTGGTGTGCAGCCATGATATTTCAACTCAGATGCCTTTTGTTCTTTTAATTCTTGTTTCTGGTTTTCAACCTGACTTCCTAGGGGTTGCCCCTATGTCTACACGGCTTAGTCATCAGCCAACGATTGGTTAAAGGTTGTGCTCACGCATCTTTTTTTTTTTTTGAGAGTTTTATTGAGATATAATTGACATACAATATACTGCATATATTTAAAGTGTACAATTTGATATTTTTTTCTTATTAGTCATCTGTTTTATACATATTAATATATACATGGCACTCCCAATCTCCCCGTGCTCACACATCTTGACTCAGCGAGGCTTCTAACCTCTGCACACAGATCTGTGTAGGATAAGAACACACAGTCCGGGTCTGCCCCAACTGTGACTTTCTGCCGAGCCCCTCTCTGTACACCCATTCAGCTGCCCAGCCGACCAGGGCTGTGTGGAGAGCTGGGGACCCCTCTAGTCTTACCCATATGTGTGCATGGCTACCAGTCAGTCAGCAATGTGTGCAGAGCTTTTCAAGCCTATCTGTGGCTGTGTCATTTCCAGGACCACTGCTAAGGTTCTGGCTAGTCCACAGTCCGTTATTAGACCCAACAGGAACAGCTAGTTAGGCTACCAGAGCTGCCTGTTCGCTTGCCACCGAGATCATAACTTTTACTGACAATGCCAGTGGGCTGGGCTTTTCACCTCCTGCTCCAAATCAAGTGGGCTTCCTCTGGCAGCCAGTTGCTAGCTTTTATGATCTGCCCCCCGACAATGGAACTACTACATTAATGGGTTGGGGGTGGCAGGGAGTAGTCCCAGGCCAAGAACATCAGAAACTCCCACTGTCCTTAGCTGAAGTTCAGCAGTTTCTTATGGATAAATGCTTCTCAATTGGCTTGTTGGTATGTGTTCTATTTCCTCGGCCCTGAAATGGCTGTTTTTGATGACTCTGTCCAGTTTATCATTGGTTATTTTGTTTTTTTTTTTTTTATCTTTCTATCATTGTTTTTGAGGAGAGAGAGATTCATGGACTTCCTCACTCCACTTACCAAAGTCTTGCCTCTGCCCTCAGCTACTTTTTTTTTTTAATTTTTAATTTTATTGGCTGTGTTGGGTCTTTTTTGCTGTGTGCAGACTTTCTTTAGTTGCAGTGAGTGGGGGCTACTCTTCATTGTGGTGTGCAGGCTCCTCATTGCCGTGGCTTCTCTTGTGGAGCATGGGCTCTAGGCACGTGGGCTTCAGTAGTTGCAGCACATGGGCTCAAGAGTTGTGGCTCATGGGCTCTAAAGCGCAGGCTCAATAGTTGTGGCACATGGGCTTAGTTGCTCTGTGGCATGTGGGATCCTCCTGGAGCAGGGATCGAACCCGTGTCCCCTGCACTGGCAGGCAGATTCTTAACCACTGCGCCACCTAGGAAGCCCTGCCCTCAGCTACTTTTAAATCTTCTTTCGTCTCCAATGTACCACTCAGCCACATGACATAATACCACATTATAAGTCAAATACAGGATCATAAAGTGAGCATCCTTCACGCCCAGCTGTCTTTCTACGCTGTTACAAAGAGGGAGCAAAATACAACGTTTTAAAAGATGGCTCTACAACTCTACCTGGTCTAAAGGTAAACCAAATGCCTGTGTTTCCCTCAAGTCTTATCTAGGTACCAGGAGCAGGTTTCACTTTGAGTCTTTTATGGAAGAAAGCTGCTTGACTACTTTTTGTTTTCCTTCCCTGTAAGTCACCTATTCTCTCTACTGGCTGGCATCTCAAGTCACCCACTCCTGAGAGCCGGTTACCCGATCTCTAGTGAAGGCAGACTGCCCTGATAGCCTATTCTATGTTTATTTGTACCAATAAAAAACCTGGGATTTACTTTCCCTTGCCCTAATAAACCTGGTTTCCTTCCTCAATGTGATACAGTTTCTTTTTGTAATAGAAACGGCTCCTATTGCTGTGCCTTACCCTGCTAAAACTGCAAACTCTCACAGGCTTTGCTCTGGTCCTTCAGCAAACAGGTATTGCTGTTACTATCTGTTAGTCTTTCTGTTCTTTTTCTTAGCACCTGACTCAAGAAAAAGCTAAATATAGTTAGTTATCAGTCAGAGCCGAACAGCAATCAAAGTTCAAGCATTTGTGATTCTTAGGTCTACAGTTACACGCCTCCCAAAACTAAAAGCAGTCTTCAATATTCTCGCCACACTGACACTATGAGTTTGTGAAAGAGCATTTATTCCACTCAACCCATCCTCAATTAACTGCAAATCACTTTTGAAACTCCTTAAAATGCTTTTTGCTCACACAAGTCTTCAGTAGCACATGGTGTCCCAGACTGAGCATTACCCGTTAAATCCGGGCAAACATCACGGCAAAGGGAATTTCACACTCACTGCTTCCCTTGGGTTGGTGGTACCACATGACAGGAGGATGAATGAGAGAAGAGCAGCCACTGGCCTGACCGGATCTAGTCCAGCTGAGGACACACAGTGAGGGCATCGGTGGTGAGAAGACCAGGATGCTTCCCCAGCTCAAGCCTTGCCTCACCAGCATGGGGGTGAGGAATACACCACCCGAGGAAGGAGGAAATGCTGCAGATCATGTCTCTTCCAGACAGCAAGAGGTTTGAAGTAATCCACACAGCGTCCCTGGAAGCCAGCAGTCCATTACAAGAGGAGTTAACTGATAAGGTGGGGTGAATTACAAGAAGGTAATTCAGTTGCAATACCCTTGACAACACCATAATCTAATACTGCTGGGGAGGGAAATCACTCCTTCTGTTTGGCATTTTCATTAACAGAACCACCTGACTGCAGTTTAAAATGCTGCAACAGGAAGAACAGCCTCTCATACAGTCTTTACTGGATAGAATGACCTGACCCACCTATAAATAATAGAATGTCTAGTCAAGCCATACAGCTGGAGTCAATACAGGCTAAACTTTGGTTTCTGAGTCATTCTCTTTTCTCAGTGATGCCATTCCAGCTACAAATACTATTTATGGATTTGGGGTTTTTCCAGTGCAGGTGGCTAACATGTCAGGGGATAGAACGTAAAAACGCTGACATCATTCAGATCAACGCAACGTCTCAGGGCTGTTCTAACAGGATAAACAGTGTCAGATGGCAGCTGACTCGAACCTTCCCCTGCTCTTTCTCTTCAGGAGTTCCATTCCCATTTGGTTTAAACTAACAGCTCTGAATTATAGAAGGCATCAGGTTTATATCTGACAGAAATTACTCACTTCCTCTCTTTTCATAAGATGCTTATTTGTAAGAGGTGAGCATATCCTACCTGGGTTATAGAAAAACAATCTCTCTCTCTCTGCCTCTCTCTCGCTCTCTCTCTGCCTCTCTCTCGCTCTCTCTCTGCCTCTCTCCCTCTCTCTCTCTCTATATATACACACACACACACATATATATACACACACACAGATATATTCAGTGTTAATAACATCAGGGATGAGAAAATACTTTCCAAATCCACCAAGAGAGAACTGAAAGATATAAAAATAATATTGCATTAAGTATATAAAAAGTTCATGATAAATACATTTCAAGGCTTTATAAAATGGAATAACACTGGTGCATAACAGACAGCAATTAGTATAATGTACATAAAATGCTGAGTGTGATGAACATATTCTCCGCAGCACTGTTTATAACGGCAAGGAAGGGGAAGCCATTTAAGCTTCTTTCCTTGTTTCCTGAAGTAAAATCCATAAAGAACTTCTCCAAACATTCCTAACCAAAACCCTCTCATAATTTGGGAAGAGGTTCTTAACTAGAGGTCAGTCAAAACTCTCCCTGTTTTTGTGTTCTGTAGCTCTAGCTCAGAAGCTTTGGCATCACTTCAGAGCCTGTTAAAAATGCAGAATCCCAGGCCCTACCCCAGATCCCCTAGATCAGAATCTGCATTTTAACAAGCCACCCAGAAGATCTGTAGACATATTAATAGTTGAGAAGCACCAGCCTGCAGCACATTTTCAATTAAGCTTTTAATTACATATAAGAGCTTGATTTTGAGCTCATGTTACAAGAGTCATCAATTCAGACGTGAAGACTGGTTTCGTCAGATTCAAGGAGGCTCCTTTCATCTGTGGCTTGGCACTACCTGAGCCACCACTGTGAGTATTTGGGGCTTGGCACATCAGACACGCTAAAGGCAAATGGTTCCATGATGTTCTCAGGTTGTAAGCGTTAGTGTCAAGTGGGATTTATTTAAGAAATTAATCCTGAAAGTCAGAACTTCTAAATCTCTTTTTCAGTACTTCTCAAACTGTGGTGTGCCTGAGAACCACCAGGGGAACTTGTTAGAAAAGGGAGGTAGCAAAGGTCTCGTCTCTCAGGAGTCGTATTAGTTCATCAGTAGTGATTCTAACAATTCTAAGAAGCATGGCATCAGGGCTGGGATTAGAAGGCACCCAGGGTGCAATATTTAAGGAAGTACTTACTCTCAGGTTTGCAAAAGTGGAAGATTGCTACCTGAGCAAACCTGAGAGTAAGTGCCTCCTTAAATATTGCCTCCAGGGCATCTCGCTGGACTCACCCTGGCCTCCGTCCTCTACAGGGTGAGTCCATGCACCAGCAGCATCAGCATGGTCTGGAGCCTTCTTAGAGATACAGGAGCTCATAATCAACAAGCACCTACTGTAGAGCACAGGGAACCCTGCTCAATACTCTGTAATAACCTAAATGGGAAGAGAATTTGAAAAAGAATAGCTACGTGTATACGTATAACTGAATCACTTTGCTGTACACCTGAAACTAATACAACATTGTTAATCAACTGTACTCCAATTAAAAAAGAAGAAAGACTGTCAGCCCAACTCCAGACCTACTGAACCAGAATCTGCACGTTATCAAAATTCTCAGGTTATTCTTACATTAAAGTTTGAGAAACAAAGAAAATAAGGGATGCCCTAATAAAGTCTTGCAACTGATACGGAAATCCTAAGCTCTTTCTAACACATCATGTTGCATCTCTGATACAGGAAAGAATGAGCAGTGACTCTCCACTGATGTTCAAAAAACAGCCCTACGCTGACCAATATTTTTAAATCACTTTTTAAATCAATGGCCTGGATAACGACATAAAAGAGATACTTATTAACCTACACAAAGCAAGAGGCTGCTAGTACAAGAAGTAAGAATCAGGCCATCTTGACAGGCCAGATGACAGGCTGAACACTGAACTATAATAAGTATACAAAAAGTTTTACATTTCAGCTAAAGATTTTAATAATGAAGGTATAAGATGTGTGATGGTTTGCTTGGCAGCAAAACATATGAAAAATCCTGGGAATAAGTCCAAAAGTATATCATGAATTTAATATAATAGCATTTCAAATCAGTGGGAGAAAATGAATCCTTTTAATAAATGGAATGGAGTAACTGGATAGCTAACTGGAAAAATACATTTTTGAACCTCTACCTCACATCTTATATCAAAATATGTGCCAGAAGGATCAAAGATTTAAACATAAAAACAAATCCATTAAAGTACAAGAAGAAAATACGAGGAAACTATTTTTAAAATAACCTCAAAGTGGGCGAGGTCTTTCTAAGCGAAAATGAAATCCAAAGGATATAAAATCCAGAGGCTGTTTTTAAAAAGCTGATACATTGTACTACATTAAGAAAAAAAATCTGCATGGTAAGCACCACTGTAAACAAAACCTGAAGAAAAATGAGAACATGTGGGGGAAGTTTTACAACTCATATCAAAGACACAGGGCTATTTTCTTTAATGTACAAAAACTCCCCAAATCATCAAGAAAAAAGCCCAACACACCAAAGAGAAAGCTCAGCCCAGAGAGACTAAGGTGGCTGAGAGCTGTCCTCCAATAGCTGAAGGGCATTCTTGCGGAAGAGTGAAAAAACTGAGTCCTGTGTTGCTATAAATGGCTGAATTGGGATTGATGGTGGAAATTCCTATGAGTTAAATGTCAGCTGAACATACAGAAGAACTTTCTAAGAATCAGGCCAAGGCTAACTGGCCAACTTTTAGGAAATTTTTGGAAGAGAGGATCACGTAAGATGGGAAACGAAGGAGCATGATCTTTGAGGTTCTGTCAAACTCTGAAATTACGCAATTCTATCCCAAAGATTACATCACCTCTGGAAAAGTTAACGGCACAAAATCAAATAACGTTAGGCTCCCACAACTCCAAAAAGGCTGGAAACCCTGGTGCTCATCACTCGTAACTCCTCATTACAAGTACAGTGTTCTCTGGGGGCAGGGGGACAGCGGGGAGGGTATAAGTGATTTGTTGACTCATGACTCTGTACTCCCGAGTATTTTGAGTCTTTCTGTGGTGGGGGGTTGGGCCAGCCTGTTTCATTCATTACTCCTGCTCCCTCATAAGGAAGGGTTTTGAAAGAGAGTGAATTAGGGTTGGAGAGTTAAGTATGAGGTCTCAGTAGTGTGGTTCTTTGCTGTAGAAAACCCATAACTCATGAGAGAGGCGTAGACATCAATGTCACTTTCACTACAGTCTGATTATGAGCTAAAAGCACAAACAAATAAATGGCACCAAAATGCAGCTTGCAAACGGGCTATAATCCAGAAGCAAGTTTTGCAAGTCAGTTGGGTAGAATTTGAAACAGCACTAAAAATGGAGAGCCGGAAAGAAGGAAAGCCAAGTGGAGGCGGTCCCTCGGCCAGCCTGTCAGTGCAGACACGGCGAACCCACAAAGACCCGAGATACTGGGCACCGACACCTTTTCCAAGCAGAAAATACCACCGGAACACTAGTCACTTCTAAGAACTGTTTTATTTATTTATAATTCTAATACTTAAGACAAAGCAAATTTAGTTGAAGAGGCTGAGAAGGGGGAACAAACACCTGTTGAGGTTCTGAAGGGATCTCCTTATGTATCTCAAGAGCTCTCAAAGTTGGCAGCAGTGAGTATTTACTGTGGCATCCAGGTTCACCTCAAAATCCGGTGCTGCCTTTTGCCTTAGTAAGGACATGCCACTCAATGCTCTTTGGCCATGATGGGGGAAAGTTTTTAGTTCAAAAGTATGATGAAAGGATCCCCACGGCTCCCCCAGCAGCTGCCCCAGTGGTCCTGGCCCACCTGGTTCCCTCTGCTGATGGCTAGTGGTTTTATTTCTGTCCTTCTCTCTAAGGCAGGATACAAGGGCCTCAAGCCCTATCCCGTTCCACCTCTGACATGGGGTTTGAATGCTGTGTATCGTGGTTTTTTGTTTATTTTGTTCTGAAATTAAAGTATGCAAAAAAAAAAGTGTAATGAAAAGAATGAGTGGGGACAAGAAATAAGATGCTTTTGAGGTAAGAGAACAATAAATAAGAACTGCAAAGAGGAGATAAGGCGGGTTATCTGAAGCATAATTATCTCAAATGCAAGACAGAATAAAAGTGCGTAAAGGGGTAGGGAGAGAATCCCCCGCAAAGGTGGGAAAAGAGGAAGATGACACCGTGGCCGTTTTCCTACAGGCCATCAGGGGGCACCATCAGCCAGGACAACTCGGCCACTCCAGGTGGCAGGGAGCCATCTCTAACGGGACTTCCATAGTTGCAGCATGTTGCCAAACTGGGTAACTACACTGATCTGTAAACCATTAGAAATGCTTTCATAGCCAGGTAACGGAGAAAACAAACAAACAAACAAAACCAGTCATCTGCCATCTGTTTCTGTACTGGCTTATCCAAATCCGAAAGGGAAATGATAGTGTCATTTGGTATCCAGAAGGAAGGAACGCCAGGGAAAGTTGGAGACATTTCTTCAAGGAGCTCCTGCTGCTGTGAACCCTGGGCCACCCCAGGGCGGACACACAGCGCGCTGCGGCCCCTCAGACCCAGGCTGCGGGGCAGGGGAATTAAGCGAACAGGGATTTCAAGTCGGGGGCGGGGGTAGGAGGCCTGGAGCAGCAACCTCAAGGATAAATATATTTCACGGAGATGTTAAAGCTAGCTTTTCATGTCTCTGAGAAATGAGAATAAACATGGAGTATATTTCACAGGCAGCTGAAAAAGTAGGAAGTTAAGTGTCGCCCAGTATCACACGTAACTAGGACAAAGATCACTGGTATAACTGTTTGGTCCAGTTTTTTTTTCCATTAGATGCCACGGACTCACAATTTTTTTTTAAGGTAGGAAGTATTGCCTTAAGGTACATTTAACAAAAAGGTCTGCTAAATATCTGAGCCTGGATACACGTACAAGCAAAACTGTTCCTTCAGAAGCTACTTTGTGTGGCCCTCATCCTTCAAACCTACTGGCAGGCGAAATCTTTCCAAGACATCTCCTGACCTGTATTACACTATATTATAAACCATGAGCCTTCCTGGCTGTTCCGATGATCTGTTCTGGGGTTGACAGCATCCCTAAGCCTACGTGTTAGTTAACAGTGAGGCCTCCAGCAGCCATGAGAGAAGCCAAAGAGAAGGCTGAGAGGAGAGAGGGCTGAGGGTTCATGCAGAGAGGAGAGAAGAAAGAGTATAAAAATGGAGTGCGTATAAAGCAGACAGAAAGGGCAAAAGCTGGTTCAGTAGTTTAGACTACACCAAGTGGCCCCGAATTGTCATTAGGTTATGGCCCTGGGTACTGACTGCTTTGCCCTGTTCCCGCAGTGGAACATGAATAATTACTCATCTGTGCAATTTTAACAATATTGGCTTAAAACTTACATGACATAACCACAGGTTAGAAATATCTTCTTCTGCTTCTTTTTTTTTTTTTTCCTAAAGTTCCCCAACCAGGGCTTGAACCCGGGCGCTTGGCAGTGAAAGCCCAGAACTGTAACCACTGGACAGCCAGGGAACTCCCTAGAAATATCGTTTTTACATCAGACACTTGGCGTGCAGGAACTGGCCCAGAGAAGGCAGTGAGCTTTCACAGTTCAGGGAGGCAGCTCTGGTCTGAGACAGAGGGTGGGGGGCACACACTGCCAGGTGCCTGCCAGGTGCTCTCATGTAATTTCACTTATTCCGCACCAAACACCAATAAGACGTGTGTCGTCACCTCTGCTCTACAAGTGACAGAACACACCTAGGGAAGCCAGGTGACTCGCCCAAGGCCTCAAAACCAGTAAGTGGCAGAGTCAGATCCTCATCGAAGGCTCCGAAATGACAGCTGCCTTCTTCTCGCTGAGAAACAAAGAGCACCTCCTCCAGTCGGGAGCACATGGGACACTTACGACTCTTCACATGGCAAGTGACGCTGCCTCGAAAGCCCATTCATTCATTTAAAACAGATTTCCTAACTGCCACCATACCTAGAGCACAGCTGCAAACACCAATACGACCGCAAAGGAGACAGACTCGGTGCCCTACTCTCGGAAAGCTAGCTGAGAAGCGGCGTGAGGTAGTGATGCAATGAACATATACAACAGACAAGTGACACGACATCGAAGAGAAATGATGACTTCCAAAACCATAACAGAGACAGGAGCGTGGGGCAAAGGTCAAAATTCAGACTGAGTGGTTAGGAAAGGCTACACGGAGGGGGTAACAGAAAGCTGAGAACTGAAAGACAAGAACCCGCCAGGTAAATAGCCAGCAGCGGAACATTCCAGGTAAGAGAATCACACGCAAATGCCCCGAGGAAGAAACAGGCTCTGTGTGCAACAAAAAATAGACTTGCTTGGCTGGAGCAGAACAAGAGATGAGGTTAGATGGATATACAAGGATAGGTCGTGTTGGTCCCGAGGCTAAGGTAAACAGAGTTTACATTTTATTCTGTGATGGGAAATGAGCAGAGGTTTTTTTAAGCAGAGAAGTGACACGCTCTGACTGCTGTCTGTGAAAGGTTCCTTTGGCTGCTAATGAACCGGCGGGAGCTGACACTGAAAGCAGGGAGGCCAGCGGGAAGGCCACTGCCAGACTCCAGAGGACAGATGATGGCGACACGGTTTAGGGCAGCAGCAGGTGGAGCTGAAAAGACTGCGACACATTTGCGATCTATTCTGGAGTTAGAATGTACAGGACTTGCTGATGGATGGAATGCGGGGAACATGGAAAAGGAAAGAAACAAAGAGGCCTCCTAGGTTGTTGGCTTACGCAACAGGGTGGATGGTGGTGCCCTTTTACTTAGAAGACTAAAGACAGGGAGCTAGTTCTTTTTCTTTTTAACGGGGGAGGGATAAAATAAGGAGATCTGTGTTGGCAACATGAAGTTTGAGCTATCTATTAGATATTCACATGGAGCTATGAAGTAGGCAGCGGGTATACACATTTAGAGATGCAACAAACTGAAGATACAAATTTAAGAGGCATATAAACCTAATGTGTTTCTTCTAATTAGAAGAAAATATAGGGTAATTTCTTCGTGACCTGAGGATGGGAAAAGATTTCTTAAGATAGTCAAAAGCGCAAATCACTATACTTGGAAAATTCGAAGGAAATGACATTAAAATGTAGGATTTCTGCTGAATAAAGGACACTATGAGCAAAGTTAACAGATGGGGTGGGCCAGGAGATGACAGCTGCAACATTTATAACTGGCTTAGGGTTATTATCTAGAATGTACAAGGAACTGGAAAACTGGGAAAAGGACATGACCAGGTCATTCATAAAAGGAAAAACCCAAAGACTTATATACACGTCCTCACTAGCAATCAGAGACACAGGAATTAAAACGAAATAACGAGCTACATCTGCCAA
This sequence comes from Hippopotamus amphibius kiboko, assembly GCF_030028045.1. Lineage (NCBI taxonomy): Eukaryota > Metazoa > Chordata > Mammalia > Artiodactyla > Hippopotamidae > Hippopotamus > Hippopotamus amphibius. Next base: position 126,711,015 of record NC_080188.1, on the reverse strand, counting down.
ACTGACAAAAGTCTGAAAGTCAGATACCGAGTGCTGCACTTTGTGGTAGGAATATAAAGAGAGCAGTCACGCCATACATAGTGAAATCAAGTGAGTATACTCTGGGACCCAAGAATTAGACTTGTTGGTATTTAGCTGCAGAAACTCTTGTTCAAGTCCCTAAGAAGATACACATGAGTCCTCTGATGTGAGGACTTCCATCAGAGCACTGCTTGTGGTGCAGGGAGCTGGAGAACAAACTAGGTGTCCATCACTAGGGGGAAACAGACGAACAAAATGCGGCAGATGCTAGTGATAAAATACAATGAAGGAGCTAAATGCAACACAGAAACGCAACAACATGGACAGAACTTAAAAATGTAGTTTTAAATGAAAAAAAGGATCAAAATGAGGAATATGACATAATATTCTTTAAATAGATTTACAAACAAAAAAAAATCAGACAAGGATACAAACATATCCAAGGATAAATACTAAACGTATTAGAGAAGAAGTTAACGGGAATGGGGGACGGGAATGAGAGAAGAGATGGAAGGCGACAGCAATGAGAAGTAATGCCATGAGACGGGTCTCGTAAGGTCAATACAACGTCATATGATAAATTCTGCTCTGCACTTGAGACCTAAAGGAAAAATAACAAATTTTACAGGGCAAAAGGAAGGTTCATCTGTCCCAACTGTCCTTCCCAAACTGCCTGACGTTCTGGCAGTTGACTCATCTGACTTCACAGGCAAGGAAGGGAGCTGGGAGGGAGGAAGGCAGGCACCAGGGCACAGCGTAAATGGAGCCCCCACGGGGTCCCACACCCACCTTTCTCACCCGGCAATCATTACACCACTGCAGTTACATGCATCCCTGATGACTTTTCCACCCTGAGCGTCGGATCACTTCACCCTCACAAACCCAAAACTCAGCAAAGCGGCTGCTGTAAAGAATACATTCGATCAATGCTGATGGGCTGACTGGTTTGTTGCTTGGTAGACTGGATGAAAAATAAATCAAAGTTAGAACTCAATGGAAACTTCTTGACTGCTATAATGTAGCTAAATGAATATTCAATGAATTCTCATTGGCGACAGCGGGATGTCCCTCCCAGCATCATTTATTCTAGCATCAAAAGGCATGTCCGTTGGGATGACAGACACATGAACAAACATCACAAAATTCAAATTGACTTTATGGCTGCAAGGAAACTCAGAGATGTTATAGCAAAATCAGAAGTGCAAGAGTTCATTTTAAGTGGGGGGAAAAAAAGAGATGCAGCACAAGTCAGATAATTCCAGTTCCTGGAAGTGCTAGGTAGCATCAACCTCTGAAATTACCATTTGACTCCATGTGTACAAAACATGAAAACACTTCTTACTCATTTCTAATTGATCTTTAAATAAACATGGTTATAGTATAATTTACATACAATAAAATGCACCCGTTTTTTAAATTTTTATTTATTTATTTATTTTTGGCCACACTGCAAGGCTTGCAAGATCTTAGTTCCCCAAACAGGCATCAAACCCAGGCCTCCTACAGTGAAAGCACCAAGTCCTAACCACTGGACTGCCAGGGAATTCCTTAAATGCACCCATTTTTAAATGAGCAGTTTGATGAGTTTAAATGAATGCAACTACCGCTATCAAGACATTTCCATCACCTCAAAAGTTCCCTCATGCCCCTACGCAATCGGTCCACCCCTCCACCCAGGCTCCAGGCAATCACTGATTGCCTTCTGTCAAGATACCCATCTTTATGTTTTTTTCTAATATGAAAAAAAAGGTTCACTTAAAATTTGGAAAATTTCAAACACACACACACATACAGTAGAACAGTAGAATAAATATGATCTACCCAACACTCAGCTTCAACAATTTTTAACGCATGACCAATCCTGTCTCAGTGGTACTCCTGCCCACACCCCTGCGTGGATTACTTTGAAGAAAATCCCAGACATTACTTCTCTTCATATGTAAATACTTCAATACATATCTCTGAAGGATATTCTTTTAAAACATATGCCTAATACCATTTTCACACTTAATAAGCTTCTCAATACCATAAAATAATCCATCAGTATCCACATTTCCCAGATTGCCTCACATTTTTTTCCTTCATTAGATTTGTCTGGGTCAGATCCACATATTACTATTGGTTCATTCATCTCTCTCTCTTTTTTTTAAATTTATTTATTGGCTGCATTAGGTCTTCGTTGTTACGTGTGGGCTTTCTCTAGTTGCAGAGAGTGGGGGCTACTCTTCATTGCAGTGTGCAGGCCTCTCATTGTGGTGGCTTCTCTTGTTGTGGAGCAAGAGCTCTAGGCACATGGGCTTCAGTAGTTGCAGCACATGGTCTCAGCAGTTGTGGCACAAGGGCTTGGCAACTAAGCCTGGACCAGGGATTGAACCCATGTCCCCTGCATTGGCAGGTGGATTCTTTTTTTTTTTTTTAATTTTTTTAAAAAGGTATTTATTTATTTATGTTATTCATTTATTGGCTGCGTTGGGTCTTCGCTGCTGCACACGGGCTTTCTCTAGTTGCTGAGAGCAGGGGCTACTCTTCGTTGTGGTGCGTGGGCTCCTCATTGTAATGGCTTCTCTTGCTGAGGAGCATGGGCTCTAGGTGCGTGGCTTTCAATAGTTGTGGCACACAGGCTTAATAGTTGTGGCTCACAGGATCTAGAGCGCAGGCTCAGTAGTTGTGGTGCACGGGCTTAGCTGCTCCTTCCCACAGCAAGGCTCGAACCCGTGTCCCCTGCATTGGCAGGTGGATTCTTAACCACTGTGCCACCTGGGAAGTCTGGTTCATTCATCTCTTAAGTCCCTTTTTATCTATAGGTGCCCCATCCATCTTTTCTTTCCCCTGGTTATAATTTATTTATTGAAGAAACTAGTTTTTTTTGTCCTATAAATCACCTACCGTTTGGAATTTGCTGACTGCATCCCTAAAAAACATTTACCATGTTTCTGTCCCTTGTATTCCCTATAAATCTGTAGTAAGATCTAGAGGTTGTAACAAATTCAGGTTCTGTTATAGTTTGCAAGGCTACGTTACGGTGGTATCATGGACCTCTATTGAGAGACACATATGATGTCCCATCTTCTCTGTCTCACTTTTTGAAAAACATAGTCTTTTCCTCAACTAATTGAAAAGAAAAGCATTTATGATAGTTTATAGAACTCATTTAATCTAGAAAAGTGAAAAAGTATATGACATCAACTCCCATTTAACAGACTGATTCTGGACGGTGGTGTTCCTACAAAGGAAAAGTAGGCTTTGAGTCACTGTCTCACTTAGATGGTTCCATTCATCGCATCCACGTATCACTTACTTGAAGTCACACACGGAACACACATAGCCACGTCCATCTTCTGCGCATGTCTCATCTCCCTGAGAGGAGAGGTGCAGTCTTAGGCCACTCCTACCCTCAAGACAGATGGCTCTGCACATCGGCAGCACCCAGGCAAAGGTGACTGCTGTGCACTTCTCCACTGAGGAAAGGCCCTTCTCTTTCCCTGATGAGGTCCAGCCTCTTTCATTAGCTCTTCACAGCCTTCCTCCAGAGTCAGCAACACCCACATTTTACCAACCAGCAAACAGAGGCACAGAGAAGAAATATGAAGAGTGAATCAGTGGATGGTTACAGCGAGAACTCAGAGATGACTGGTCATTCAGAGAAACCTGCTGAGTTGCGTGTGTTTCTTCTTTAATGCCTCCTCCTTCCCTTCGGGGAGATGATGCGTGAGTCTAAACAATCAGAGTCTTTGAGGGAAAGGGCTGTGGTTGCTGTCTAGACAAGGAAACAGAGGGCCTGGTAAAGTGACCTTCCTGCTCTCTTTGGCAGGACAAGTTCCTAAGAGAACTAAGTTATCACAAAAGAGAATAAGAATCGGTTAAATTGAGGAGGTAACCCACGAAATGTGGGATGGGGAAGAGGAAAGCAGTTTACATTCCAACCTCACCCAAGTCCAGGGGAGAGGCCTGCTGTTATCAAGCTATGCAAAGGAAGTCAGAGTCACTGGCAGGACGACTGGGGCCTCTCTCTACCCGTACCCACTCTGATAAAACCCGCAGGCACCTGCGGCATGATGTTGTGCTAATAGCTACAGGGCCCTCCGTTGCCAGTCACCTCCCACTCATCTCCGTGCTTGGCTGGTTCTTTACTGCCTCCAGAAATAAAAGTTAGAATATGATACTTATTATGCCAATAACTACTGCCTGGTAACATAAGTTCCAGAAGCACAGGCCTCTGCATACAAACAGCATAGCCTTCAATACAAAAGGATTGAGGTCTCCCTCATCCAGGCCCCCACCTCTGGACAAGCACAGACTAAATTAAGAATTCTCGAAATTCCCAATAGTGTCAAACACATTTAAAGCTGCCAGGTCAAAGATCCATTTTTTGCAGCAGACAACCACAAAGGATTTCAGTGTTACATACAGTGGAAATGACTGCAAGAAATTCTAAATATGGACAGACCAGTAATTTAAATTCTTTTTCTAATGGCTAATATTTTCTTTTTGGTTCAATATCTGATTCTAAGGCAGGCTCCAATTAAGGAAAGCAAGACTCAGTTTTCTGGTTCTACTGGGATTTACTCGTTCAGGGATTACCTGTCTGCATGTTGTGAGTCTGTTTCCAGTCAGTGCTCTGCTGGGAACCTTGTGGTGACTAACGAACATGTTTCAGGAGAAGGAAACACCCTGATTACTAGCAGTCAAGGGCGAAGCAAAGCCCAAACAAGGAACTCTCACTCCTGTTCTGGTGCTTCCCCACCGCGGGCCACTGCTGCAGTCTCGAACCAGCCGGTGGTATGAGGCTGGCCAATCAACCTACCTAGGTTTTGATTTCCTTTCTTCCAGCAGCTTTACTCACAATAGCCAAAAGGTGGAAACAACCCAAAAGTCCACCGATAAAGAGAGAAGCAAGGAAGGAAATGGCCCCTCTTCCTCGGCTGGATGTTCTGGTGTCTGTGGCACCTGGAATGGCAACAGACCACCTGAGACCATGGGGAACAGCCAGGACAAGCCAGTGTTCTGGCGATGTCAGGGCAGGAAGGAAAAATGAACGTGGGTCCCCAGCTGCTGAATTAACCAGCTTTGGAGTTATGCTACCTCCAGACTTCTTGTTATCGGAAATACTGCCTGTGTGTTTGAGTCACTGAGTTGGCTTTTCTGTTTTTCTTCAAGGTGAGAGCCTTCCAATTGATAGCACTTATTGACCTAAAAGGCTGGGCCCACCATGAGCTGCTTGCATCGTGGAAAAGCAGAACTGGGTCTCTATAATTAAGACAAACAAACAAACAAGAAAGCAAAACAAAATACCCCGTTCTTGTCATTAAAACATGAGAAAAGCTTTAGCACAGGTAAAGAGCAAGGTCACCAGGAAAAATACAGGAAGTGAATCCACACATTTAGCAATTCAATAAATAAACTTGGACCAGGAAACTGGCCTGTGTGAACGGATTGTGCTTCATTTCAGAAATATTCATTAGAAGACGGTGACTTTAAACATGGTATTTATGTGCACAACAACCTTCTGAGGTGGTCACACTATTCGTATTTACAAATGAAAAAACTGAAGCACAGAGAAGCTAAGTAACTGATCCAAAGTCACCCCATTCATGCAGTTTTCTCCACCTAGAACTCTCCCCTTGTATCCCCCTCACTAATTCCTACACATCTTCCAGGCTCCAACTTGAATATACATCACTTCCTTAGAAAAGGGCTTCTTTGATGTGTCCAGACAAGGTCCAAAGCTCCTGTTACACTCCACTGCATGCAATGCGCTACTAAAGCACCGTGTATACTTGTGATTATTTAAATACGTCTTCCCCAAATGTACAGGATGTACATGTCCTGAGAACAGGTCTGTCTTGTCCGCTGCCATACAGCATTTCCAAAGCTGAGCAGAACACCTTGCCCTTAAGAGGCTCACAGTCTGATAAAGAGACTGCAAATGATGTTCCTTACGATGCAATGTGGGAGGCAGAGAGAGGTGTGCGTGGAGCTCTATGGAAGCACAAGATGGGGTTGGGGAGGCTTCATGGAGTAGAATCCCCCAAACTGAGCCCTGAGGGATAAGGAAGGCAGGAGAAAAACAAGCGAGCAGAAGGGTGTTCTAGGCGCACAGAGCATTAGTTTAGGTATATGTTTAGAGAAGAAAGAGGCCATGGAATGTTAGGGGAGCTACCCACGAGCTCACTATGGCTGGAATCTGAGATCAGACAGCGATAAATGAAGCTTGAGAGAGAGCAAGATTCAGTTCGATATTCAGAGACAGCAATACGTTGTATAGATCCCTAAAATAATCCAATAACAATGGATATGATGAAAGCGCTCACTGAGCATCAGGCGGCATGCTAAGCACCTCATACATTTAATTTCATTTAATCTTCACAACCACCCTGATTATTATTACTCCCAAGAGGAGGTAAGATGACACACAGCTAACAAAGGGCAAAGCCAGGCTCTGAACCGCAGCTGTATTATATGACTCTAAAGCCTGTGCTCTTAACCACAGCCTAATCCTTGTCTAGCTTACTATGCATTGATATGATCTGATATAGTTGTATGTAATTCAAATAATTATCTTGATCCTACTAGGACAGCTAGCTATTTAAGGAATCCCACATCTTTTTTCATTAAGCAAATTATAAACGCAAATATTTCATACGAGATTGCTTAAAATAAAGAATATAACTAGTATTCAATAGACTTTTTAAATGAAGATCAAGTGAAAATTATTCAAAGACCAAAAATGCTGGGTCTTGACTGATAATCTAATACTGTCTCTAGAATTATGTTACCTCTAAATCACCAAAAATTATGCTAAGCGAACATTAGAACTTCTCAGTCCGTCTCCTCATCAAAACTAACCTTCCTAAAGAGAATTAAAATTATTAATTAAACAACTCAGTCAATTATTGAGAATGGGTGGAAAGAAAACAAGTAGCTAAGACAGAGAAAAGATGATATGACACACAAAATCTCTTTTCCCCACTATCGTTTGCTTTAGGCATAGTAAAATGAAATTATCATTGAATGTGTTTACAAGGCAAGACATACACTCTACGTGCCAATTCCAGTTAAAACATGAGCAGAAATTTTACCAGTTAGGGAAAGTCTTGGATCAAAGAACTCAGTGTTTTCAGAAGCGTGTTATCAGCAAAAATGCAAATGTACTAAAGTCATGGTTGATGGGCTATTAATAAATTATTAAAACAAACTGCTGGGAGATCTTTGCTTTTTAAAATGTCTCATAATATATAGCAAGAGTTCACAGACAATAATTACATAGTTACACCACATGATACACTGATTAGAGCCAGGAGTTTTAAAAAGAAGCACTCACTTCATTCTTACAGCCACACTTTCACATGAGCTAACTAAGGCACAGAATTAGATCAATTGCTCAAGGTCACCTGGGTAGGAAGTGACAGAGCTAGGATGTACACACAGGTCTGTCTGATGCCTGAGTACTGCTTCAACCAAGCAGCATCGTCTCTACTGGGCTGAAAGGTGCCTAGAGATTATCTGGTTTATTCACTAGTCAACCCTATCATTTAAAGAGACCCGTAGGGAGGGTAAAAGACTTTCCTGAGGTCCTCTGGCTAGTTTACAGCACAACTGGGAGTGAACCCCAGATTTCCTACTCTGAGGCAAGCACAGTCTATAATCACTTTGACTCATACCAGATGCTCTCTTTTTGAGAAATATTAAAAATTTCCCCATAACTAAACTCAAAATAGACAAAACAAGAATGATATATGTAAATGCCTGTCACTGTGCACTGAGCTGTGAACGCATCATGTTTTGGTGGGAGACAAGACAAGAGACGCTGCAAGTATTTCCTGTGCATTACTTGCAACCAGCTAGCAGAAGATAACAGGATTTTATGCATTCCTTTTCACCACCATCATTTTCTCAGCCTCCTGCCTGTCAGTAGGGCATTAAAAGCACGTTAGTGAGAAGAAAAAGCAGCCACAGACAATATACGAACGTGCCCGGCCAGGTCCCAATAAAGTTTAATATCTGGACTCAAAAATTTGAATTTCATATAATTTTCACATGCCGTGAAATATTCTTCTGATTTTTTCCAACTATTTAAAAAGCTACAGCTTTCAGGCTATAGAGAAACAGGTAGTGGGCCAGAGGGCATATGCTGATTCTGCATTAAACCAAAGAAGTAAAACTCAGAAGGCATCAGAGGAAAAGCTGTTTGTAACAAAGCAAGGCTACGGCCTTTTTCTTGAGTCAATTCTGGAGTCTCTGACTTAGGAGGCCTTCTTGGACCATCTCCCGCTCCCACTTCGGGGAGGTGTCCCACTTTCGTGTTCTCACTGAAACTTGGGCCTATCTCTAACCGAACACTTACCATAATATGTTCAATCAATCGTCTGTGTATGTTTTTGTTTGTCTTTAAATCTGTATTCCTAGCTGACATGGTTGCTCAAGAAAGGGGGGAGGGGGAGAAGGAAAATAAAAGCGGAATAAGCTCAGAAATTCTTATCTTTATGCAGACACTAGATATCAGCACAAGGCCTAAGGAGTTAAACCAGCGGTTCAACGACTTTTTGCGTCTGTTAACAATTTATGTTGTTTATACCCCATAAATATGCACCAAACCCACCATCTATTCTCTGTACTTATACCTCCCTCAAGCCAGGCGTTGGACTCACTTGTTTAGACTCATCTGGACGAAAAAGACCCAAGCGTAAATTTTAGATGACCACTGAGTCTCCAGCAAGGCTCGAGGTACCTTAGGGGTCTGCAGAACACAAATGGAAAAACTAGCATCCTACAACAAACGCTAGCCTCAAAAATGAATGATGGCTTCAAATCGTTTGAAGAAAACCTAAAAAGCCACAATTACCAGATGTCATGCGAAAATCAACATGGAAAAGTCTACCTCATCATTACCACACAAAGCATAACAGAGAAGTAAACACCTTTCAATCACACATGGTTGGGCGGATGACCCTGTAGGCTGGGTCACTGACCTTCCCTGTGCCGTGGGTCTCTCTGGTTGTCCAGAGAAGCCCGCAGATCCCTGCTCCGAGCAATGTTTTTGAACTCATAAAACAGTGTGCGTAGTTTACAAAAGGAAACCGGTTATAATAATTAGCCCACATACCTCCCCCGACACTTCCTGTCTCCTTTCCCTGCTGTATTTTTTTTCTGCACAGCGTTTGTCACTAACACCCTACACGTATTTTACTTGTGTTCTCTTATTTGGTAGATGTTTCACCAACGAGAACCTTTGTTTCCATGAGGGCAGGGAAGTTTATTTTGTTTACCACTCTATTTCCAAAACTTACAAAATGCCTGGTATCTAACAGATGCCCAATCAATACATGTTGAATTCATAAATAAACCTTTGGTCTCCTACGAGCTATACTCTAGGAGGAATCACAGGCAGTGCTACTAGGATCGGTCATCCTTAAGCAAGATAATAAACAAGACTTCACATTTACAAACAGCTTCTTAGTAGCACTGGAAACCTTTTATAAACGTAACCTCATGCCTCCAAAATAAACTTAATATCTATTGACTGAGGGCAAAGAAGGGATGTAAGGTCGAGAAGTCAAGTGTCTGCTGGTTAGTCAGTGAACAAATCCAGGGGCCAGGTCTCCTGCTTATTAACTCTCCCTTCCCTTCACCCTTTGCCCTCTGAAGCTTTTGCTGCATTGCCTTCATCTCTTTCCTGCTGAAGGTTTCTAGCTGCACACTAACAATAAGAGACAACTTATTCACAGCAAATAGCCACGCTCTCCTTTGCAACAAGGTTCTAGGATTTCCAACTTCTTGCCAAGGTAACTCTTAAAAAGAGGAAATGTTTGCCTCTTTCATTCATCTCATTTACAGTCAATTAAAAGGTTAACAAGAAGGTAAACCCTCAGACACCACAGGCTGCTTCTACTGTTTGTCTTACCAAGTCCCAAGAGGAAGAAAGCTCAGAGCCAAGACAACACGAAGCTCCAGAGAAATGTAATAATTTCTACCAGCTGCAACGCCTTCACTCTGCAGTGTGCTAACGAATTGGAAAGGCAAACCAGAAAGCACAAGAAGAAAGGTGCAGAGGGAAGAGGAGGTTAACAACAAGGTCAGTTAATAAGACAGAAACGGTGTCCTCAGACTGTTTCATAACTAAGCAGCGGTCAAAACCTCAAAGGAAGGCAGTCTGGGCCCTGCTCTGGTGGCCACGCAAATGTCAGCCCGCTCCCCACCCCCAACGCTGGCCCAAAAGCAGAGCAGAGGCAATGTGCTTATATCATGAGAGCTCTGAGACACGCAAACCCATCTACCTAAAATATAACCTCCTAAATCTCCTTAAACATCAGAATTATCCATATATGTGCATCTTCTTACATACAGAACAAGAAAACGGGAAGAGACAGGGTTTTCTGTGGGTTTGTTTTTAATATTTCAAGTGCTAATAAAACAGCAACCGCTGGTCATCAATGACAGAAAGTTCCATGGCAATGATGTGTATGAACAGGACTTGAAGTTGAAAAAAAATGGGGAGAGAGAAACATTTTTCACATAGGCTTGACCCCAGCTCAGTGGGAAAATATTAACCTAGAGCAACCATTATAACCAACTGCTGAGCTCCTATATTGTCATAGCTCTGATCCTTAGAGATGTCTGCTTCTTTTGAACTAGCCAGGTAAAAACTGTAATATAATTTTGTAACTACTTATAGTGCCATTGCTTTATAATCACACCTTAAGAGAAAGCCCTGAAGACATGATAAATAAAGCTCACAAGCACAGAGAACTTACATTCAACTTTTTCCTTCAAAGTAAAGGTCTTCAAACAGTGTCGTTCCAACTCTGTAACATCAGTGAGGTATTTCTGACCCCAATAAGCTTAGAAAATGTAGTATAATTATATAACTGAATTAAAAAGAAATGAAAAACCCTAAAAACACAAATGATTTACATTAGTCTAAATTCACTGATTGACTGTTAAAGTGAAAATTAGAAATAAACTAAATATACATTTAGTGAGATTAGTTAAATAAACTGTGTTTTGTCAATTCTATGGAATACTACACAGCCATGAAAAAGAATGAGAGATCTCAAAGTACGAAATGGAAAAATCTCCAAGAAACTTTTGTTACAGGAAAGAACAAACTGAACAACTCATAGTGCTTCTGCTTATGTAAAATATTTACATGAACCTGTACATATATTGTACTTAAGTACTCAGGAAAAAGATCTAGAAAAATACATGTCAAATTCTGAATAGTTATTTCAACTGGGGAGGGGGAGAGAAGTGAGGGAGTTTGGGAAAATTTTTCACATTGTTCACATATCGCTTGTATATTTTAAAAAATCTTAATTTTTAAAATAAGACTAGATGACTCTATGAATTAAAGGGAAGAAAGGGAATTCCCTGGTGGTCCAGTGGTAGGGACTTCGCACTTTCACTGCCAAGGGCCCAGGTTCCATCCCTGGTCAAGGAACTAAGATCCCATAAGCTGTGCAGCATGGCCAAAAAAATAAATAAATGGAAGAAAAACAAAGATGAAAACTTGTTTGGTACGAAATGAAGCGTATGAATGTCAGAGCAAGAGTTTGATTATTAGACAGTCTTCTATCCGCCACACCTCAAAACACTTTTTAGTTAAGCTATTATATTGGTAGTAACAGGATGAACCGTAAACATAAAGAACGAGATTTCTGAAGTGGTTAAGTCTACAGTATGATCAAAGCACACAGGTCATCATATCTAAAAGAACTGAGAGTTTAAAATGTACACTTCTTACATCTTCCTATCAAGCAAGGTGAGCTGCATTTTCTTTTCTGGTTGTATTGTAAAACAGCCATACTTCCATTGGAAGTACTTGTCCTTTGGGATTGAAACCCAACTAGTTTTGGGGGATTCCCTGGTGGTCCAGGGGTTAGGACTCCGTACTTTCACTGCTGAGGGTGCAGATTCTATCCCTAGGCAGGGAACTAAGATCCCGGAAGCGGTGCAGCGCAGCCAAAAAAAAGAAAAGAAAGAAAGAAAAAAGAAACGCAATTAGTCTTGATGGCAAGTTCCAACAGCATGTCTGAAAACAACCAACAGCACTGCAATTAAAAAGATGTCTTTAGGGCTTCTCTGGTGGCGCAGTGGTTAAGAATCCACTTGCCAATGCAGGGGAAACGGGTTCAAGCCCTGGGCCAGGAAGATCCCACATGCCTCGGAGCAACTAAGCCTGTGCACCACAACTACTGAGCCTATACTCTAGAGCCTGAGAGCCACAGCTACTGAGCCCATGTGCCACAATGCCTAGAGCCTGTGCTCCACAACAAGAGAAGCCACAGCACCGAGAAGCCTGCACACCACAACGAAGACCCAATGTAGCCAATAAATAAATTAATTAATTAATTTTAAAAAAAAAGGATATCTTTGCCAACTAGACATAGAGGACAAGAGACCCAAAGGATGTTGGTACTGATTCATGAACAGGAATGCCAGCATGTCTAGGATGAGTCAGCAGGCAGCCAGGGGATCTTGAAATTTCAAAGACATGTGCCCAAGAAGCAGGGAGGTAAATAAAAGAAACCCAAAGTGCTCTTAAATGCAGACACCAGAAGTTTTTTTCACCAACTTTATTGAGATATAGTCTACATATAATAAAATGGACCCATTGAAATTTTGTTTCAGTATGTCTTGATAAATCTATACAACTGTGTAATTGCCACCATATTGAAGACATAAAACATTTCCAAAACCCTAAAGGTTTTCTTGTGTCCCATTCCAGTCAATCCACTCCCAACCCCAGGGCCCAGTTGACTACTTTTCTGTCACTCCAGATTAGATTTGTCTTTTCTAGAATTTCATAGAAATGAAAGGATAAGTAGTGCTCTTTTGTGTCTGGCTTCCCTTTACTCAGCATGACGTTTTCAAGGTTTATCCATGTTGTACCACGTATCGGTACCTCATTCTTCTTCATGGCCAAATAATATTCCACTGTCTGGACCACAATTTGTTTATCCATTCATTTGTTGATGGACATTTGGGTTGTGTCCCGTTTTGAATTATGAGTAAATCTGTGATGAACACACGAGGAACCAGAAGCTTTTGATTCCTTTCCTTTTCTCTCTCAGTGCTGTCCATATACTCTCAGCTCCCCACAAGGCCCATTCTTAGATTTGGCCCTAAGTGCAATGGGAAAAGCAACTGCTTATTCAACAAACATATTAAAGACCTACTATTTGCCAGGGACTGCTCAGGCACCAGGGACACGGTAATGAACAAGACAGTATAATACCCTCTTCTGTAAAACAATCTTTTTTTGAGGGGAGGGGTTGCAGAAGGGGAGATATACAAAAATAAAAAAAGATAATTTCAGATAGGATATGTAATAGAAAGTTAAAAGTAACATATCCAAAAAGTGGCTAGAAGCACGTGTCTAATTCAGATCCGGCAGCAGGGGGAAGGCCTATCTGAGCTGAGATCTGAATGACATCAAGGAGATGGCCACGTGACTACCTGAGGTCAAAGCATCCCAGGCAAAGAGAACCACAAGTGCAAAGGCCCTGAGGACGGGCTGAACTTCGTAGTCTGGGAGCAGCAGAAAGGCCAGTGTGATAGAAATGCAGTGAACGAGGGTAAGAGATGAGACTGGAGAGGCAGGCAGAGGCCAAGCCGAACAATCTTGTGGGCCAGGGGTCTGGGCTTTATTGGAAGGTATTAAGCAGGGGAGTAAAATAATTGGATTTGCATTTTACAAACATCACCCTGGCTGTGTAGAAAAAATTGTAAAGGGAAAGAGGAGAAGCAGACCAGTTAGGTGGCTACTGTATGATGCAGGTGCGATGGCTTGGACAACCAGGAAAACAAAGAAAAGATGAGAGCTGGGGATGGTTTCAAGATATCTTAAAAGCAGAATCAACAGCTCTTGGTAATGGATTAGATGTAGTAGCAATAAAAAAAGAAGAATCCAGGATAATTCCTAGGTGTTTGGCTTGGGCAACTGGGTAGATGATAATACCATTTACTGAGATGGGGAAAACTGGAGGAAAAAGAGGTTTGGACTTGCGGGGAGAATCAAGAGTTCTATTCTAATCTAGTCTCGTGCACTCTGCTGATTTACAAGATGTTTTCGTTGCTTTCCTTGTAGTCCAAGCCATTGCCACCAGAATGAAGCTGTGATGCTGATTAAACGTCCAAATGCAGATGTCAAATAGGCACTTGGATATATGAGTTTGAAGTTAAAGAGAAGTCAGTGCTGGATATCTATTGATAGTGTTAGGGAAGAGTATCAGAAACCGAGAAGTAGATTAAACACCTGTGCTTCTGAGAGTACTCGATACCTACCTCAGAGCACCAGGACCACCCCAGATGAACAGGACTCCAAGAACAATTTTACTGGGAATTGGCGGTGAGGGGGTAGGGACGGATGAATTCTATATCTGAACACACACATATAAAGACTAAAATGCTGGGTTTACACAACTTTCCATGATTAAACATAAGATTTCAAAGACATTTTGTGTTTGTGGCAGGCAGTCTTTGGCCTATACCACAAGACACCGAGTGATACATCTTCGTGTATCTCTTGGAGTATTTCAGGAAAAAAGTTGGAGAAGTATCAGCATACACAACAATTCATCAGCAAAAATTTAACATATGGACTTGACCTCTGGGCCTACAGCTGTGGGGTTTCAAGAAGACAGAGTAGCACGGCTGTTAGGACGTGGACTTTAGAGTCAAAGAGACCTCGGTTCAGATCCCACTTCTGCTGCTCATCAGTTGTGGAGACACAGGGTCAGTGTAGGGGTTAAATGACAGAACATGGGCAATGCGCTTAAGCATAGCCCCTGGTTAAACACTAACCCCAATACTGCCTCTCTACTGGGTCTCACTGTATAGTAAGATCTACAAGACATAAATTCATAAAAGGATAATAATATAAGTTACATACGAAAAACACTAAATGTGGTTGGTAGGATTGGTCAGGAAAGCACTGAAATCTGGGCTGCAGAAGATTGATACGAGAACCCCATACACTGTTGGTGGGAATGTAAAATGGTGCAGCCAATGTGGAAAACAGTATGAGAATTCCTAAAAAAATTAAAGCTAGAACTACCATATGATCCAGCAGCTCCACTTCTGTGTATTTATCCAAAGAATATGAAAATTCGAAAAGATACATGTACCCCCATGTCCGCTGCAGCACCATTTACAATAGCCAAGATATGGAAACAACCTAAGTGCCCATCAGTAGATGAATGGATAAAGATGTGATACACACACACACACACATATAAATATATATATACACACACACACACACACAATTCCATATATACAATGGAATATTATTCAGCCAAAAGAAAAGATGAAATCTTGCCATTTACAACAGCATAGCTGGACCTTGAGGGAATTACACTAAGTGAAATAAGTCAAAAGATAAATACCATATGATTTCACTCATATATGGAATATAAAAAACAAACAAAATAAGCGAACAAGCCAAATCAACAAAATCAAATATGTAGATACAGAGAACAAAGTAGTGATTACCAGAGGGGAAGGGGTGGGGGTGGGGGAAGGGTGAAATGGGTGAAGGGGGTCAACTGTGGGGTGACAGATGGAAACCAGATGTTTGGTGGTGAGCAGGCTGTAGTGTACACAGAAGTAGAAATACAACGTTGTACACATGAAACTTACATGAAGTTATAAACCAATGTTACTGCAACTAAAAAAAAAAAATTTTAAGATACAGAAAGACCAGAAGGCTATCAGCTTCCGTTTTTTTATTTTTACCTGAGAGGGAATAAAGAAAGGAGAGAAGGTAAAACCAATGTGGAAAGGACAAGAACTACTGTTTACTGAGAACTTACTAAGGACTTGCGCCTGTCAGCACTTCTTTAAAAAAAATTTATTCGAGATACAACTCGCATGCTATACAGTTCATCCACTTAGGTGTACAAGTCACTTGTCATTTGTGCACTCACAGAGTTGTGCAACTATCACATCACGATCCATTTTAGTATATTTTCATCATCCCCATAAAGAAACCCCACACCCATTAGCAGTCACTCCCCATCTTCTTTCAACCCCACAAGCCCTAGGCAAACACTAATCTGCCTCTGTCTCTATGGACATTTCATATAAATAGACATTTCAAATAAATACAATCATACAGCATGTAACAGGCTTCTTTCCTTTAGCATAATGTTTTCAAAGTTCACCCATGCTGTGGAATGAATCAGTACTTCATGCTCTTTTATTGCCAAGTAATATTCTACTGCAAGGATACACCACACTATTCATCCACCCATCTGCTGATGGACAGGTGGGCTGCTTCTACTTTTTGGCTATCATGAGTAACACTGCTATGAACCTTCAGGTACAAGTTTTTGTATGGACAAGTGTTTTCATTTCTTTTAGGTATATACCTAGGAGTAGAATTGCTGGGACTTATGGTTAAACTCTGTTTAATCTTTCAAGGAACTGCCAGACTTTTCAAGTCAATACAGTTACCGCCAAATATTCAAGTGATAGTAACTAATTACCTAACATCTTGGGGCACCTGTAATTACTACCACTTCTCATACTTTCAAATTGTTTAATGATTTTTAAATTGGTGATAAAGACTGTAGGAAAAAGTAAACACATAGGAGATAGCAGATTAGGAGGCTAGAAAAAGAAAACACTATACCTTTATTTGCTCCTTGAAAACACTGAAAAGCTTCATGGGACAAACTAGATACAAAAGCCAAAATTATAGTTATTTATGAGAAACGAGAAAGAGGTGCTTAATATCAACTAAGTGCATCCATGTATGAGAGAGTGTGCACAAATGGGAAAGCTATAGACCAAGTGAAATTTTTTGCCAACTCTTGCATACCCTTGGAGTCACGTTGGAAAGACTTTCTTCTACATCTTACCTCCTCTCTCACTGTCCAACAGCAAATCAACATACCGTCTCTCAACGATGTCAGCCAAATAACTTTGATTCATGTTCCAAAACAGCCTCATCACCAAACAGTCAGAAAATTTGCATTTTCAATAAATATTACAGTTGCCTGAGGTGGTTATCACCTTGCAGCAAGATTGTCCTTCTGGAGCTCCATGGTCCAGGAAGGTTATAACCACTGACCACATGTGGTTGCTGAGCACTTAAAAGGTAGCTAGTTTGACTAAGAAATGACATTTAAGTTATTTATCTTGAATTTAAATTTAAAAACTGAAACAGTGGAAATTCTTTTATGTTGATCACATTTACTTTAGATACAGTGGGTTAAATAAAATACATAAAGTTAATTTCACCTGTTTCTTTTCCCTTTTTTCATGTGGCTATTAGAAAATTTTAAAGTGCAGATGTCTCCCTCGAATATACTAAAACCCAGTGGATTGTACACTTTAAATAAGTGAATTGTATGGTATGTGAATTGCATCTCAATAAAGCTGTTTTTTAAAAAATACATGTGTGGCTCACACTGTATTTCTATTTCGCAGTGACAGTTTCTCCATTTATGAAGGCACCATGAGTCAGTTACGATAATAATGAGAAAGAAAAAAAGAGAAAATCACATTTATTTCCTGTTTGTATAATAGCCTTTGTGATAGACCTATTTACAAAACAAGGCCAGTAACATTCTAAAGTTGAGAAAAGAGAATCGTCTACTGAAGAAATTAACTATACTAATTAAAACCGACAGCTATCAGAGTATCAGAAAATATTCCATGTGAGGATGGAAAAGGAAAATGGGTTACAGAGACAAAAAAAAAGTATGCGAGGGCCAGGGCTACAGTCAAGAGGACCAAGAAAGTTCCACAACAACTGTCACCTAGTAAATATTCAACAAATATCAGGTGGAGGGACAGAAGAACAGATGGATGAAGGAACAAGCAAAAGTGGAATAGAAAGATGTAAGGAGAGGAAAGAAAAAAGATTTAAAAAAAAAAACACCTTTTTTAAAAGCCTCTACTACATAATTATAAAAGCTACTGAAAATAAGTTCAATTTACGTATCAGCAGGTGACCCATCTGGGGACGTTTACAACCCAAGGACCAGAAACATCATATACAAAGACTTGGGAACAGAACCAACAGAAAAGAGAAGGACCTCAGAGAATATTTATTAGACTCCGAGTATTTTACGAAGTGCGCTACGAGGTAAAGGCCTGCCATCAAGATCAGGAGGCGTCTAGTAGGAGCTTTGGTAGTTTATCACAGGGTCATCAAGCAATCGGGCAATTAATAAGTGCTTTTTGATTATTTCAAGACCATGAAACATTAATAAGACTGAGGTAGGAGAAGGCTGCTCCCTCGATGTCCATGCTGTTAGAGAAATCAGTTACACTCTCATAAAAGCGCCTAAGCACAGGCAGGAAAGCCAGCTTGCTTTAAAATGTATGGCAAGCAAAACAAACAATTTAAATGTTATGTGTATCCCCCTGAGAAGGAAAAAGAAATGTTGGCTTACTACGGTACGTGTGGAATTCTCCGGAGTCATAACTTATCCAATCACTTGTGCCATTTACATAGTAAGAACTTCACAAAATGCTGCATCAGTAATTGCGATTTTATGAACAGAGTATTAACGTTGGCTGATGATTTCCTTCAGCATTTATCAATGGCAAACAGTAGGCTCCGATGGGAACAGTTTTCACTTAGCATCAGGAACTGCCTCTGCAGAAAGCTAAGAGATGAGAACAGAGAACTAAATGTTCAACTCAACTTGTCAAGAAAAAGTAGTAAGAAAAAAAAAAAAATCCATAACTTTCAATAGAGAATGAGGAGAAAAGTCACTGATTGTTAAAATAACAGGAAAAATGTTGGGGGTGGTAAAGGTTGGGGAGAAGGGCTGGAGGACTAAAGCCAGGGGAAGACATGGAAGAGGGCTTAGGCTAGAGTTGGAAGTATCTGCCTTCCTGTTGCTGTATGTGTGGATTATTACCATATTATTACATTATATACTATGGTGCTATAACTATGGATACATTTATTGACAGATTTGCAAAAATATTACACCATCTTCTCAAGGACGCTTTCCCTGACATATAGATGCACCCTCATAGTACTCGTCGCCCTTGTCTGTCTCCTCTGCTGAGCCGTGGGCTTCACGACAGCAGGGTACAGGACATTTCCTGCATCCAGCGTGCAATTTGGGACATGGTTAGTTTCCAATAAATTCCTGCTAAAATACTAATGAAGGCCATGCCACCTGTGTGCTATCTCACCTGAAGCATAATGTTATTCATTCTAGTAAAAGAGATGACACCTGTGGACTGAACTGTGTCTCCTCTCCCTCACTCCCACCCCCAATTCATATGTTCAAGCCCTAACCTCCAAAGTGACTGTGTTTTGAGACAGGGCCTTTAGGGAAGTAATTAAGGTTAAATGAGGTCATAAAGGTGGAGCCCTAATCCAACAGGACTGGCGTTCTTATAAGAAGAGTTAAGAGATACCAAAGATCTTTCTCAATAAGTGTACACAGAAGAAAGGCCATGTTGAGGACACAGTGCAAAGGTGGCTCTCTATAAGCCAGGAAGAGAGGTCTTACCCGAAACCAACCTTGATGGCACCTTGATCTTGGACTTCCAGTCTCCAGAACTGTGAGAAAATTAACATCTGTTGTTTAAGCTACTGAGTCTGTGATATTTTGTTATGGCGGCCCAAGCTGACTGATACTTGAACTAGAAAATAAATATTCTGTTGGTCTCACTGATAGTTGTGAATATGTACGGGGGGCTCCTCAGTAGCAGAGTATGAGATGGAGCCACACGTAGGACTTCAAGGCAAGGTCAGTACTAGTCCTTCAAAGCTAAGATTAGATTTCTGATAAGTGGATAGACTAGGACAGGGCATGCAAGATACCAGAGCCAGCTGGCTATGGCAGATTCAAGAGTCATACACTATAAGTTAGACTATTACACCTCTTAACATTTTCTATACTCATTTCTCCATTATTCTTTTTTTTACATTAATTAATTAATTTACTTATTTTATTGGCTGTGTTGAGTCTTTTTTGCTGTGCGTAGGCTTTCTTTAGCTGCAGTGAGTGGGGGCTACTCTTAGTTGTGGTGCGTGGGCTCCTCATTGCCATGGCTTCTCTTGTTGTGGAGCACGGGCTCTAGGTGCGTGGGCTTCAGTAGTTGCAGCACATGGGCTCAACAGTTGTGGCTCACAGGCTCTAAAGCACAGGCTCAACAGTTGTGGTGCACGGGCTTAGCTGTTCCACGGCATGTGGGATCTTCCTGGAGCAGGGATCGAACTCATGTGCCCTGCATGGCAGGCAGATTCTTAACCACTGCGCCACCTAGGAAGCCCTCTCCATTGTTCTTAATGCTCAAAACATTTCCTTGGGGACTTCCCTGGTGGTCCAGTGGGTAAGACTCTGCACTCCCAACGCAGGGGGCCAGGGTTCAATTCCTGGTGGGGGAACTAGATCTTGCATGTGTGCCACAATTGAGTCTGCATGCTGCAACTAAAGATCCCATGTGCCGCAACTAAGACCCAGCACAGCCAAAAATATAAATAAATAAATAAATGATAGACAGACAGATAAACTGAACACCTACTAATTAAAAAACAAAACCCAAAAAAATGTTTCCTTGAACTCTCCAGCCTATCTCATTTACGCCAAAGCAGAAGCAAGAGATCATCTTCGCATCTTTCATCTTTGCTGGTTAAAGGGCAAACAGAGTATCCCTGAGGTCAAGGTGGTATGGTGGTAACAATCACATAAGTAAGATTCCAGGTGGAAAAGTGAAAGTCAGTGTCCCAGCCACTGTAAATATTCAACAAACATTTACTGAGCACTTACTACACAGCTGACCCTAATCTAACTAAAAGGGATGCAACAGTAAACCAAACTAGCAAAAATCCTTGCCCGCATGGAGCTCCCATTCTAGTTGGGAGCAGGGAGGAGACAGTAAACAACAGACATGATAGATAAGGAAATGATATAGTGTGTTAGAGGTTGACAACTGCTACAGACAAAAAGAAGCAGGAACGATGTGGGGGGAGGAGACCTCACTGGGATGGTGACACTTGAGCAAACACTTAGAAGAAGAGCGAGAATGAACCACGTATCTACCGGCAGAGGCAGTGCAAAGAGGCAGGTCACAACTGACATTTTCAAGAAAGCGCAAGAGGCCCACTGAGAATGGAGAGACCTCCGAGGAAGTGACAGGTGGTCAGATTAGTAAGGAGGGCAGGGAGCCATAGGCTCCTATAGACCACAGGAAGGACTTTGGGTTTTACCTTGAGTTAGCTGTGAAAAGACACTTCATCATCTTCCCATTTGCTAAACCTGACAGGTAATATTCCCTTAAAGCGTAGGCTTCCGAAACTGTGGAATCTTTCTGTATTTTGTTTTGCACTGCAGAACTCCCGCCCCTGACACGACACTCAGGCGAAGCCTAGAGTCAATAGCTGGAACACCAGCTATATATAAGCTAGAAACGTAGTTAGGTAGAACAAACTCAAACCCCTATTTAAATAAAAGGGCTATAAACTCACCACATCCTTGGAAGATGTACAGAGGACAACAATTTTCCACATGGAGAAACTGAGGTACAAAGAAAAGATGTACCCATGTTTTTAGAGGCAGCCTAAAAGTGAAATGGGAAGAAAACCACGTGACTGCTCCAAATGACTGCATCCCCAAGAAAATGCTGCCTGTCTACGGAAAAAGAAAAGCCGGGCAGAACACGTATCTCAGAATAAGAGCAAGGAGGAGCACTGCTTTGAGACAACATAAACACAAGACATTCCCACCATGCCTGTTCATGTTCCATTTCACATAAAAGGGCTTTTGTCTAAATGTAAGCTTACCTATAAACCCAAATCAGGCTCTAACCCAGGACGCTTGCAGGGCACACCTTGCTGGGAAGTACACTGCAGCAGTTTATCGTGGGATACAGTGAAACATGCATCCAGGATGCCCACCACCCTTTCCAACACTAACTCTAGTTTCTGATTATTGCATTATTTGTGACCCACACTAAAGGTTATATTTCTGGACACGGTGCAGAGGTATGTGTATGGGGTGGGTGGAGAGGCATAGAAAAATTATATATTTTTAAAATCATTATTGAAAATATGAGAAAATAACAGCACTAAAGAAAAATTTGGAGAGAAAAACCACCCCCAAAATCCACTGTCCTAAAACAATGATTTCGTTTTTGCATTATCTTCTAGTCTTTGTCCATATTTATATATATTTTAGAGAGGCAGTGTGCATAAGATTTTGACCTATTATAAACATTCCCACATTTCTACAATCGTCATAATTACTAGTTTCAGTTGCTGCTTAAGACTCCATCATATTGATGAAACACTTTTCTAAACTTTGTTGGGGGAAATTATAATCGGTTTACATAAAAGCATCATTGTCACCTAAAAATACATCATTCTTGTCCCCCAAGAAGCTCCAAATGTGTCTAATGCAAAGGAGGAGCAAAAACACTAATGCGTTCACTTATTTATTCAACAGTTATTTACTGAGTGCCTGCTAACTGTCTGGCACTAATCCAGGCCCTGGGGATAGAGTAGTGAACAAATTATGCAAAAGTCCCTGACCAGTGGGAGAGAAAGACAATAAACAAGGTAACAAACAGGCAGAGAAATTCTTAGAGAAACTTACTTTTTCAGGCTATAGAGTGAATGATAAAGACAGAACAAAACAAATTCCCAGTCTTCTCACTCCTACACATCACAAAGCCACGGCCGCTCCTCGCCAGTACATTCAACAAAGCCTTCTGACAGCACTAAACCCAGGACCCAGTTTCTCCTAGATCAGGGGTCAGCAAACTCGTTCTATAAAGGGCTAGATAGTAAACATCTGGGGCTTCGCAGGTCACGGGGTGTCCGTTGCAGCCACTCAACTCTGCCTCTGCAGGGCGAGAGCAGCCGTAGACAACGTGGGCACGGATGGATGTGGCTGTGTGCCTGAAAACTTTATTTACAAACACTGGATGACAGCAGGACTCAGTCTGCCAACCCTCTTCTATATGGCTCGGAACAACCGCTCAAACACTGTTAACCAGAAATAGTGGGAAGATACACCTGCTGTCTGTAACTGCATTGATTTTTCCTCCACGATGATTTATATCTGCCATTTCCTTTCCATCTCCATTGCTGCAGCCCGAAACCAGACTGTATCCCCTGTCACTTACCCACATTTCCCTGCTTTTATACATGCTGTTCCCTCAACCGGAATTCTCTTCTTCCCACGACTACAATTCCTCCCACTATTAAAATCTTCTCTCTGTAAAGTCCAGCTCAACTGACTATAAGTAGCTAATATTAAGGACTTACTATTAATTACTTTAGAAGGGATAAAGCAATTATTGTTTATACTTTTAAAGGTGTCCCTAACTCTCAGACATAGATGTTGAAATTATTATAGAAGAAATCCTATGACATCTGGGATGTGCTTCAATAATGTGGGGGTGGATGTGGGGGTAGGAGGCAGGGATACAGATGAAACAACCCTGAGCTGATAATGAAGCTGGGTGATGAGGGTCACAGAGATTCATTACGCATTTTCTCTACTTTGGTGTATTTGTGCAATTTTCCACAACAAAAAGGTGAAAGCAAAAATTCCAGTTCAAGTGCCAGGTTCTACAGAAGAACTGATGCCCTCTTCTCCTGCGCAGATACCTGTGTGTGTAACTATTTCAATCTGCCTTGTATAACTGTCAGCTGTTTCTACCACGACAGCGAGCTCTTTAAGGACAGGCCTGTATCATATTCATCTTTGTATTGATAGCTTTCCCGGCATACTTTACATATAACTGACATCTGATATTGTCTGTTGAAGTTCTCTGGAAAAAAACAAAGGCCAAAACCAAAGACACCAGAGAGAAAAACAATAACAGGAGCACCTTCCTCTCTTCCTCCCCCTCCCCCCCCCATCAAAATTAAATCTGAAGACTTTTATCATTTCAGCTGTACCATTTACATAGAACTTGTGGGCTATCCCTAGCTTTGAGCTTCAGGAAGCCAATCTAAAAGTTGAAAATAACAACCATTCCCCTCAACTTTCCATACCCACCCCCCATCAAGCCGGTGGGGGGCGGGGGGTGGGTATGGAGAAGAAAATTTTTGCTCCCAAAAAGCAGATGGCATTTTAATCGTCCACTACTGACTTCAAGGCCACCAGTGCTTTAAACGTCATCACCATTGTTGTCCCAATGGAATCAGCGTGGTTATCAGCTCGAGAGTCTCAGTAGAATCATGTGTATGCCCTATTCATTTTGCATCCATTACTTAGCTGTACTAGAAATCCTCTCTCTAACATAAAAGAAGAGAAAAAAAATCTTTCTTCAGCCATTCGATGATGCTAATTACCACATGTAGCCTAGGTTGGTTTGATTTGAAAGAAGAGATCAAAGAAATTCCAATCAGGTAGCTCTGGTTTCAAATTTTAAATGTCTTAAGTGTCTCCAAAAAAACTAACAAACTCACACTGCTCTATTTAGCAAAAGGTTCTCTCAGCCCACATTGCATAAAATGAAAATAAAAACTCTGCTTCCAAAAACTGGACAGAACTTAATGCACCAGCTGTAAATATACAGTATCTTGATGTAATGAAGTTTCGCGCAGTCATTTTCTGGGTCTACCGCGAACAGCAAATGCTGGCCAAGACACAGCCCTCTCTCAAGTCATCATCTACCTCATTGCTTTGTCCGTCAGCCCCAATCCGCTCCTTGGACTCGTGTGTTTGTCCTGTGCCTTCAGATGCCTGGTAGGCAATTCTAATGTACACAAAAACACTCATTTCCTGGACAAAACCAATCAACACACCTCCCCACTGCATTTTTCCACTTTCCTATCCCTTTCTACAGCCCATTTGGCCTAAGGCCCCATGGATACCGAGTACTCCTCTCATGCCGACCTCCTTTTCTTTAAAGCTTGTCCCTCTCTATTCCTATTTCCTGAGTCCAGTCTCCTATCCCTTCATGACCAAATAACCAAATCAGAAAATAGAATATGTGCAGCCATCAAAAAGAACAAAACAGGGGCTCCCCTGGTGGTGCAGTGGTTAAGAATCCGCTTGCCAATGCAGGGGACACGGGTTCGATCCCTGGTTCGGGAAGATCCCACATGCCGCGGAGCAACTAAGCCCGTGCACCACAACTACTAAGCCCATGCACCACAACTACTGAGTCCGTGTGCTGCAACTACTGAAACCTGCACACCTAGAGCCTGTACTCTGCAACAAGAGAAGCCAGCGTAATGAGAAGCCCGTGCATCACAATGAAGAGCAGCCCCCGCTCACAGCAACTAGAGAAAGCCCATGTGCAGCAACAAAGACCCAACACAGCCAAAAATAAATAAATAAATAAAACTAATTTAAATTTTTTAATTAAAAAACCAAAATAGAACAAAATCTCTTGACTTAACAGGGATTTTTACAAGGTGCTCAGAGAGAAGATGCAAAAATCAGTTCTAACATGATTCCATTTTTAAAAAGCTATCCCCAATCACCTCTATGTGTGTATATGTATATACATATATCTGTGTGTGTGTGTATATATACATACATTTCTATATTACATGAGTACAGAGAAAAATATGGAAGGATGCAAACATGAGTTAGCTGGTAGGGAGTAATGCAAAGTGAGAAAGTAAAGAGAAAGGGGGAAACAAGGCAAGCATAACAGAGGAACAACAGACTTCACTAAACAATACATATATACACATATACATACGTATGTACACGATACAGACCATGTACAATTCCTTTTATGAATCTATGTAAAAGCATATATAGATATATTTTAAAACTTTTAAACAAAATGAATGAAAAGCACTAAAAAAATTCAACTGTACGGATGAAAGGATCTCCCACTGATTCAGAAAATATTTGAAAATACGGAGCTGGTTTTAGAATACGTCTAAAAATTCTTTGGTGGTTCTCCCACGAAAAGGTAAAAACAAACATCCCCTTGAATATGGACTGGGCTTAGTGACTGGCTTATGACAAACAGAATGCAGTGGAAATGACACTGACTTCCCAGGCCAAGTGAGAAAAGGCCATACGGGTTCCACGCGGCTCTTCTCCTAGTGATGCCTGTCCTTGGACCCCAGCCACCATGATATGAGGAAACCAAACGGCCACACAGGAAAGCCACCTATAGATGTTCCAGCTGCAGCCCATGCTGCCAGACAGTGAGTAAAAGAGCCTGCAGAAGATTCCAGCCTTTCAGCCACCCAACTGACCTCGACTGGAGCAGAGCATCTTTTTTTTTTAATTAATTAATTAACTTATTTATTTTTGGCTGTGTTAGGTCTTTGTTGCTGTGCACGGGCTTTCTCTAGTTGCGGCGAGCCCAGGCTACTCTTTGTTGCGGTGCGCAGGCTTCTCATTGAGGTGGCTTCTCTTGTTGCAGAGCACGGGCTCTAGGCACACAGGCTTCAGTAGTTGCAGCACAAGGGCTCAGAAGTTGTGGCTCGTGGGCTCTAGATCGCAGGCTCAGTAGTTGCGACGCAACGCAAGGGCTTAGTTGCTCCACGGCATGTGGGATCTTCCCGGACCAGGGATCGAACCCGTGTTCCTTGCATTGGCGGGCAGATTCTTAACCACCGTGCCACCAGGGAAGCCGCTGGAGCAGAGCATCTTTGCTGAGCTTGGCCCAAACTGCAGATCTGTGTGCCAAATAACACTTCGTATTTTAAGCAACTAAGTTTTAGAGTGGCTTTAGTTACACAAGAGTAAATAACTGGAGCAAATACTACTTAAGATTTTATGGAGTAAACTGGGTTGCTTCTCCCTTTCCTATTCTGTCATCTTAAGAGTCATTGTTAAGAAGTTTACCACTCATCTCCCTGTTCTCCTGCTTCTACCTGCTAGTGCTCAAGGACACAGGGTGCTGGGGCAGGGTGCAGACATGACAGATGGAGGAAAAGGCCAGGGGAGTTGGGAGATCACTTACAGTGAGCAAATAAGTAAATACACTGAGGAGAATGAAAGCCAGATTCCTCACTCTTGGAAAAGGTACTAACAAACATGGAAAGGGGTAGGGCTGGAGAGAACCCTGAGGTATAACACTGGAATTGAAGATGGTAGTTTGAACTCCTGGGTTTTTTACAGTTTAAAAAAATATATATGGTTTCTCTACAGAAGTGGGGGGGGGGGGGGGCGGCAGAGAGGGAGAGGGAGGGAGGGAGAGAGAGAGAGAAAGAGACACGGGGGGGGGCGGGGGGAGAGTGTGTGTGTGTGTGTGTGTGTGTGTTGTATGCACTATAGATACATACTGACATTTCCAGGCTCTGTCTTCTGAGAGCACCTGGAAGCAATGACATCCTGTAACAATGAGCACAGCAAACTCCCAATCTTGGTTTCTAAATACCATTCTCCACTAAAAGAACCAGGACTCCTTAGAGAAATGGCTGATGCCAGAGCCAGGGCAGGGAAAGCACAAGATTAGCCTGGAACATCTTGCTGTAGAAAATTAGAAGTGTTCAAAGAATGCAAAGAACATATAAAAGGCAAACAGCTTGAAAGAGCTCTTACTGACCAAATCTGGAGTACTTTGAGCATAAAAGTAAATAATAATACTAGTAAATTACAACACAGTGAATAAATCACAAATCCGTAAGTGCATACTCAAAGGAAGAAAGGGAGCAAAGGAGGAAGGGAGGAAGGGAGGAAGGAGACAGAAAGGCTCATCCTTACAATAGAAAAATTTATAAATGTAGAAGGAATAATGTAAACAAAAAAAAAATCACCATTTGGCAAACACATAGCAGTTGCTGAGTTAGGCAAGACACTGATGCTGGTAAGTTCCAAGTTGGATGGGGAACAGAATACTGGCATAATCTCAGATTGTCTTCACACAAAATACTCACCAGTTACAGAAAGAAAAACGACTTTACAGTGCAGAAAAATAGAGCTACCTCGCAGACACCAACATGACCAGATGATCAAGGTTAACATCACTGGTAATGGAACTGGTTAACACCACGTGCTCCTTGATGTGACGTACTGAGAATACCACAGCATCATTTCTGTGATATTTCTGGCAAGAAATCAAGACTTGGTCATGAGGAAATAGTAACAGATCCAGCTTGCAGACCATCCTCCTCAACATACAAATGCCGAAGAATGAAAGACAGGGAGACACTAAGGGGTTATCCCAGAGTGAAGGACACACAAAGGCACGACAGCCAAATCCAATGCCTGTTCCTTGGCAGGATCCTGGACCAAAACCGAAAGGAGGTATTGCTGCGCAGCTGGATAAATGTGAATGGGGTCTATGGATTGGAGACAAGGGTTTTATCGATGCTAATTACCTGACTTAGAGGGAATGCAGTAGTTATTTAGGAGTGCACTTGATTCGGGGAAATGTTTAGGGGTGGTAGGGCATTGTGACATAACTTGGTCTCAAATGGCTCAGAAGAAGTAATTTAGAGAAAGCTATTCTCTTTCTATGGAGAACAGAATAGAATAAATGTGGTAAAATGTAAACAGTTTGGGAACATGGGTGAGGTGAGAGGGATGTACAAGTTCCTCCCAGTCACAGATTGGAAGAAAATTATATATATCAGACACACACACACACACACACACACACACACACACACACACAGAGTCACTTGCACAGACCTACATCTAAAAGGACTTGATCTGTAATATATAAAGAACCGCTACAAGTAAATTATTAGAAGACAAACATACCAATTTATAAAACAGGCAAGACTTGAACAGAGCTTTCACAAAAGAAGATATCCAAATGTCCAATAAGCAGGGATTCAATTCATTAGTCATTAGGGAAACGCAAATTAAAACTACAAGAAGCGGGCTTCCCTGGTGGCACAGTGGTTAAGAATCCATCTGCCAATGCAAGGGACACGGGTTCGAGCCCTGGGCCGGGAAGATCCCACATGCCACAGAGCAATGAAGCCCATGCGCCACAACTACTAAGCCTGCGCTCTAGAGCCCGTGAGCCACGACTACTGAAGCCCGTGCACCTAGAGCCCGTGCTCTACGACAAAAGAAGCCAACACAACTAGAAGTTTGCGCACCACTATGAAGAATAGCTCCGACTCACCACAACTAGAGAAAGCTCACGTGCAGCAACAAAGACCCAATGCAGCCCAAAATAAAAATAAATAAGTAAATAAATTTAAAAAAAAAGAATCAGATTGGCATCAAAAAAAGAAAAAACTACAAGGAGCGAATATTTCATACCCATTCACATGGCTAAAATTAAAAAGACTGACAATGCTAAATGCTGGTGGAAATGTGGAGCCACAGGAACTTTTGTACACTGCTGGTATTAGCCATCTACTGCTGTACATCAGTATTACCACAAACTTAGCAGCCTGCAACAACACATCTTAATCATCCCATGGTTTCAGTGGGTTAGAAGCCCAGGTGTGGCTGGGTCCTCCACAAGGTACCAATCAAGGTGTTGGCTGGGGCTGTGGTCTCAGGTGAGGCTTGAGTGGGGTAGGATCTCACCTGCTTGCTGGCAGCATTCAGTTCTTCATGGGCTATTAGACCAAGAGCCACGTTTTCTTGCTGGCTGTGGACCTGAAGCTGCCCCCAGCTCCCTGCCACAGGACCCTCTCCAGAGGCACCTTACAGCATGGTAACTTGTTTCTCCAAAGCCAGCAAGGAAGACAGTCTCCTCACAGGGTGGGCACCACAGTCTGATGTAACACAATCACGTACAGCCCATCACCTCTGCCATTTTCTATTAGGAAGGAGCAAGTCACAGGTCCCACCCACGCTCAAAGGGAGGGATTACACCAAAGCATAAATACCAGGGGACAGGGATCACGGGGACACCTTAGAATCTGCCACAGTAAGTGAGAATGTAAACTGACACAACCATTCCTGGTAAACCGGCATAAACCTTCACTAAGTGCCACCATTCCGCTCTCACATACTTACCTCCAAAGAAACGAAAATGTAAGTCCACAAAAGACTTGTACCAGAACATGCATGGCAGCTTTATAAATAAAAGCCAAAAACTGTAAGCAACCCACACGTCCATCAGCAAGAGAAAAGATAAACAAACTGTAGTATTTGCTTCAAAGAAATATTACCTGACAATAAAAAAGAATGCACCACTAACACGCACAACATGGGTGAATCTGGCAAAAGAAAGTCAACACAAGAATATATATTATATGATTCCATTTACATGAGGCTCAAGAACAGACAAACATAATCTATGACGATATAAACCAGAACAGTAATTGCCTATGAGAGGTGGGGATTGACTGGAAGTGATAGAAATATTCTTGATTAAGGTGCTGGTTACATGAATATATATGTTTGTCAAAACTCATCCAACTATAAACCCAAGATCTGTGCGTTTCACTGCATTCAAATTCTACCTCAATTAAAAAAATGTTCAAGTGCATATTAATGGAAAATGAAAAAAAGTGTAGCACGGGAGTTAAGAGCACAGATTCTGAGGCCACACTGCTGGGGTCTGAACTCTGGCAAGGCCACTTTCTTCAGCAAGTTACCTGACCCCTCTGCATGCCGCTACCTATCTGATAATTAAATGAATTAACACATGGACAGAAATTAGAGCAGCACCTGGTACACATTATGTATCCAATTAACATTAGCTATTACCAAACAAAACTAAAAAGATGATTATGAATGCCTGGAAAAACTAAACTTGGCCAGGAAAGGAAAACCATAATTGGTTGCATGGCTCAACGGCAACTTGCCTTTCTACGGTCCTCATACTAAAAGTCCTGGAGAGTAAGCTAACCAAACTTACAATTTTATTGGGAGAAGGAGGTGATGGTGAAAAGCTAAACAATCTTCCACATTTGGAATTCACCAGATAATATGCAAAGATTGTTTATGAAAGAAGACTTGTAGAACTACTTGACTCTTTAAAATATATGTACAACTTTGACTAGAAATAAAATACAAGAACAAGGGGAAAAAAACTATTAAGGGGAAGTGAACTAGTAAAAAAATAAAACCGGGCTGGAAAATAATCAAATGCTGAAACTTCAAATGAAAGCAAAATGCAATTAAAACAAGCATCTGTCTGTATAAGAAGGTGCATTCCAGAGGTAACATTAACTATGGAGACTTACGGATATGGGGGAGGGGGAGGAGATCACACTGTAATTCAGTATCATACGAGTATTAAGTATATTCCTATTAAAACTGCACAGACAGTATCCTTCCTCTCTCACAGCTTACATTCCAAAATCTTATCACCTTTTCATCCAGTAACAGGCCAGGGATTTCTCAATCCACTGGCTGGAAGATGGTTATAGTGAATTAATATGAATGAGAATTTAATTATATTAATGTATCACCGATATTCACATGGAAACTTTCAATCAGGAACATAAAATTTGCTTAAATTTTACCAGAATCCCCAAAGCATTTCTAAAGCAGTAAGATGACGAAGGAAATGGAAAGTGAGTGGTTTGCCTACTTTCATTCTGAAAACCAGAATTAAGACATCAGAATCCCAACACAATGGTGCACTTGTTGCCTTCCTATAAACACACAGCTGTTAAAAAGCAGACGTCACTTTCCATGAAGAAGTTATCTCTAAAGCGACCACACTCAAAGAACCCCAGACTGGGCAGATCTGTGCCGTTCAGGAGACTTCATCTTGGTAATTAGAACTACAGCCCCAGCAAAAACAAAACAGTTAGCAAACTGACATATCAACCCAAAGGCTTTTCTGTAGTACTTCAAGACTTAGAAGGTGCCTATGAACTGTTTCATCTGTTCTTCCCCACAACCCTGGGCAGTCAACTGGACAGTCATTTTTATTTCTTTCCATTCTGATGAGATGGAGGCTCAAATGGTAACCAGCCCCAAATCACAGTTTTTGTTCAAGGAAGGATTTAACTCTTCTGGCTCCAAGTCCAGTGTTCACTCCACTCTACCAGTCTATCTGTGCAAACAGAAGTCTGTGAAGATTAATCATTTGCTAATATTTAAGGTCTAGATTAGGGATGACACCTTTTGAAACTGCTGGCTTACTTCAGGTCTCTTCTTAAAACAAACAAAAAGCCAAACGCACTAGAAGATACTCAAGCACACTTACATCATGGACGATGATAACTGGAATATAATGGTGGTGGTAATGCCTCCAGGGGGCTTTGTGGGTTCTCACAGTGACTGGGGACTTCATGGACATTCAGTGGTGGGAAAAACATGAATGCCAGACCTCCTACAATCCACAATTCCTTTGAGTCCTGCATGATTAAGAAATGACTAGCTTCCTACACAATTTCCAACATTCATGTAAGTGGAAATGTTCTGACCAGGGGTAGAACCAAGTCTTGTAGGGCCTAAAGTTTTCACAAGCTGGAGGGGCCTCTACAGGAGAAGCATACAAACTTACAGTTAGGTCTAGGGTTTTTAAATATCAAACATATAAGAATGCATCTAAAGAAAGATTTACAATACTTCTGTGCTAAAAATGCAAAATCAAAGCAAGAAGGTCGAAATAAGCGGAGGGACATAACACATCCATGGACTGAAAGACTCGATACTTTAAAGATTTCAATTCTCTCTATATTAATCCAGAGTCAATGCAACCCTAATAAAATTCTCAAAAAAATTTTAAGGAAATTGAAAAACTGATTCTAGAATTTTTAACGAAATGAAAGAGCAAAGACTGGTCAAGGCAATCATGAAGAATCACAAAGCTGAAGCCTTATACCACCAGGTAACAGGACTATAATAAAGATACAGGAATGGAGGTGGGAGAACATTGGTACAAGCATGGACAACCTGACCAACAGTACAGACAGAAAGTCTAAAAATAGACCCAAATGTAAAATGTCACATGATTTAGAATCAAGGTGACATGCAGAGCAGTGGGAAAAGATGATCTTTTTTTAGTTTTATTTTCAACTTTAGTCTAATGTATATACAATAAAATTCACCCATTTTGAGAGTACGGTTTTATGGGGTTTGACAAATTGCATAAGCACCATCATAATCAAGAGACAGAACATTTATTGCCATCAAAAAGATGATCTTTTTTTTGTTTTGTTTTGTTTTGTTTTGTTTTGTTTTGTTTTGTTTTGGCACACAGGCTTAGTTGCTCCGTGGCATGTGGGATCTTCCTGGAGCAGGGATCGAACCTGTGTCCCCTGCATTGGCAGGCGGATTCTTAACCACTGTGCCACCTAGGAAGCCCCATGATGATCTTTTAAGTAAATGGTACAGGGTAATGGAAGATCCATGTGGGGGGAACGTATTAACCCTTCACTCCATACACAAATATCAGTTCCAGATGGACTGCAGATCTAAATGTGAAGGGAAAATAATACAGCTTGAGAAGAAAATATTAGAGAACCTCTTCATGATCTTGAATGGACAAAGATTTCTTAAGTAGGACATAAAAGACACTAAATTTAAAGGGGGAAATGGATAAACTGGATGGATTTTAAGATTAAGAATTTGTATTCATCAAATACCATTGAAAGAGTAAAAAGGAAACCCACAGAGCACGAGAAGATACTTGTAAGAAAAAGAACTCCTACAAGTCGATAAAAAACAGACAATCCAAGAGGAAAATGGGCAAACTACCTGAACAGACAACTTATAAAAGAAGATACCAGATGGCTGGTAAACTTGTGAAAGCGTCCCAACATCATGAGGGAAATGCACATTAACACCACCAGAGCAACCATTTTACCTCCAATCAGAGCAACTAAGATGTAAAAGACAAAGAATGCCAACTGATGGTGGCAATGTGGCCCACCTGGAGCTCTCACACAACCCAGCAATTCCAGTCCTGGCTATCCACCCAAGAGAAATGAAACGAACTGTACGACAGCGCTTATAACCTCCCACAGACGGGTAAGAGTGTCCACAGCAGCCCTGTTCACAACACTGGAAATCTCCCATATGACCACCAGCAGCCCACTGGTTAAACGTGTGACACATTCGCATGTGGAGTGCCATCCAGCCACAAGAACACATGAGCTGCAGCCACATGCAACAACATGGCTGAATCACACAAACATCACATTGAGCAAAAGAAGTCTGACACAAGGGTACAAGTATGAAGTACCAAAGCAGGCAGAGATAACTTCTGCTGTTACAAGTTACAATGTAGTCATCTCCCGTGGGGGCAGATGCAGTGACTAGAAGCAGACCAGGTGATCTTTTGGGGTGTCGGTAACGTGGTGCTTCCTGATGTGGGTGCTAGTTTTGTTCACTTTGTAGAAGCTCATCAACTGTACTTATTATATGTGTCCTTTCTTTTTTTTTCTTTAATAACTATTATTTATTTATTGGCTGTGTTGGGTCCTCGTTGCTGCAAGCAGGCTTTCTCTAGCTGCGGTGAGCAGGGGCTACTCTTTGTTGCGGTGCATGGGCTTCTCATTGTGGTAGCTTCTCTTATTGTGGAGCATAGCCTCTAGGTGTGTGGGCTTCTGTAGTTGTGGCACACAGTCTCAACAGTTGTGGCTCGCGGGCTCTAGAGTTGCAGGCTCAGTAGTTGTGGCGTGTGGGCTTAGTTTGCTCCATGGCATGCGGGATCTTCCTGGACCAGGGCTTGAACCCATGGTCCCTTGCACTGGCAGGCGGATTCTTAACCACTGTGCCACCAGGGAAGTCCTATATGAGTCCCCTTCTACGTACTCTATATTATATTCTTTGAATAAAAAGTTCAAAAAAAAATTAGGTATAGAGCCATGGAAATAGCCTGTGCACATAAAGGGCCTTGAAGCTTAAGTTTCATTAGCTTCATAATAAATTTGCCTTTGGTCTCACCAGACACATACGTATGTAAATAAAAAGCAGTTTATAATGTTCTAAGCCTAGATTTAAATAATTTTACATAGAAATTTAACTAATTTTTTTCACCCAGTCAACATACACTGGATTTTCCAAGAATGTAACTAATGTAACCTCTGTAAATAGAGAAAAGACTATATTTTGTTTTGTGTAGAATCTGATGAAGATTTACTCACCATTTGAGAAAACGTATCACCAATGGCATTGCCACATACCATGAGGCACCCACGCAGCACACCTGTATCAGTCTTTACTTATGGGAGACATATCCACAGAAAGAAGGCGACGTGTACCTGAAAGCACCTGACGGCTGTGGTTTCTAATGTGCCATGAACACATACACGTCTTCTGAGAATTTACACACAGAAATACATATTGTATTACAAACAGCTTTCCTTTTATGTTTCCTTTATATTGCAGTTAATACATTGCAGACATGTTGGTAAATCTTATCATCTGAGAAATTCATCTCAGGATAGAAAAGGGGCCACAGAATCTGACAAGTTTGGAGAACCAGTTACAAACCACCAGTCTATCAAATAACTGTAAAGAGAATTCTAATTCTTGAATTTGGTAACTGTTCTTTTATGCTATTCACATTATGCAAATCACAAGTAATGTACTTACCTAAAATGTTTTTTTTTAAAAGAAGAAAAAAATCAAAGAAAAACCCAGCTACAATTCTCAACAGCAATTACCTAAATATATCTATTAGAAATTTTATCTAGACATGGTGAGCAAAACAAGAGGGAAATGAGAGTTCAAACTACAAGATCTAACGGAGCCCTTTTCCTTTTAAGTCAGTAAGATCCAGTTTAGCATTCACAGGCAAAGGTTTCCATTATTTTTCTGTTCTCTTTCAAAAATAGCTCCACCTTCAAGATTACACAAATTAGATCATTCTGCAGCAGGATTCCTCCTTATAGAGCAGCTCCTAAGAAGCACAGACAGGCTGTCTGCTGTAGCAAACCAGTCATTTAAAAAAAATAAGGTAAAATAAAACATGTTTTTTACTTTTCAGTTCCACTGGGTTAGTGACAAAGGATACGTGCTATGGCTGCTACTGGCCTCTGCGACAGATCTCCGTCATCAAAAACCATCAAATAGGTAAGGATCACAGAGGAGATGTCAGACCACGCAAATGTGACAGCAGTATAACTAGGGACATTGAGACTCCACTGCGCCAATAGCTTCACTAGGGCCTACAGCATAAAAAGAATTTATCTAGATTTTTAACACAATCAGTCACCAACCTGTGGATTATCCCATCACCCAGTAAATCCAGGAAATTTATTCCCAATTAATCACAAATGGCAAAAATAGAAACAAACGTCCTTAAGAGATTTGAAGAGCTCTGGTACACAGATCTCACTGTCATATAGTGTCACTTATGATACAGAAATGACAATATTTATTATTTTTTTTAGTGAAAAAACAGAAAACTGACACAAGGAAGTTAAATGAACTCTTGAAGTCATCCTTGTATCCTTTTCTTCTGTCATATCCCAAATGTCATCCATAAGCAAATCTGTTAGGCTTGAAAAGACTACACCCAGAATCTGATGACTTCTCAGCTTCTCCACCACCCTGGCCGAAGCCAACATCAGCTCCCAGTACATCATCTTCATACTCCTAACTGGACTCCCTGCTTTCACCCTTGCCCTTCTCTATGGGCTATTCTACACACAGGGGCCAGTGGTTCTTTTAATATGTAAGCCATTATCATGCCCCTTCTCTGGCTCGAAATCCCCAGTGGCTTTCTCATCTTATTCACCAAGGTCAAAGCCAGAGTCCTGCAATGGCCTACAAGATCTGGTCGCTTCACTTCTGACTTCCTCTCCCGTTACTCTCCAACTCGTTCACTTGGCTCCAGTCCACTGGCCTCCTGGATGTTCCTGGAACCTACTAGTACTTACTGCTTCCTCTACTGGCTTGCCTAAGTGTGCGCTGCACACCGTCACTCACTTTCTCTGGGGTCTTCTAAACCACCTTACTGATAAAACTGGAACCGTCTTTACCTTAATTATCCCTCACTTATCCCTCTTTCCTGCTTTACTTTGTCCCACCTGACACACCCTATCAATTGCTCACTCATTTGCTGACTGTCTGCTGCCCACCCTGCCCTAGAAGGTAACCTCCAGGAGAGCTCGATTTTGTCTGTTTTATTAGGTACTCTCTCTCCTCGGTGTCTAAAAGGGTGACTAGGCATGCGATGTCTGCACGGTACTTGCCAACTAAATGAAGTTACTATTAGGTAGGGGAGGAATCAGAGAGACTCTCCAAACCCACATGGTGAGGGAAAGCCAGATTCTAGAGCCAAAGCATTTTTGGCTCACAGTTTTGAAGAGATTATTAGCGACTTGCTGACTTCTTTCCTCCAGATATATTAAAAGAATAGGAGTAAATACCTGAATGAGCATCAAACAAAACTAAGCAGAACCAAACCAAACCCAAAGTCAAATAGAGCCATCATCCCAAACAGTCATTTTTCTATAAAACGTTCTCTTAAACAGACTCAAATCAGATGACGCCTCAGGGCACAGAGACACGGCACTCGTTTATCAGTGAGGCTGCCGGGAATGAGGACCTCCTGGAAAAGAAGTAAACACGTCACTGGCCCAAGTCCAAAGCACACCAAACTAATCCCACGCCAAGCTTTTGTTTCCCCAATGAGATGATACTTTCCTTTTCCTCCATGGAGAGAAAAGTCAACCAAAAAGATTAATGGGCAATGTTTAATACCATTCTAGCTGCTCCTTTTTACAAGTTTTTTTTTTAAAGGAAAGATAGAGGGGATTATCGACAAGTAATAAAAACAAAGCGATAATGATATCACATACCGTTAATGAACAGTTCTCCCCATTAAAGATAAGGGCATAAACAAATTATTGCACGTCTTGGTGGCAGAGAGGAAATACAATTAAATCCATTAATAGCCACAAGAGTTTTTATGTTCCCAGAGGACCCTGGTTTCCAGAGTTGCTTATTCATTTTCATCCACAGCAAAAACAGTGCATGGTAGTGATGACCGAACACGGTAGTCGACTTTCCACATATTTTAATTTGGAGGAGACAATTTTATTAAACAACAGACTTAAGGTAGATTATGCTGCCACATTCTACTGGATATGAGCTGCAAATGCCAAACAAAAGCTTACTTGTAGAGACAATGTAAACGATGACTAACGTTAAGTCCGGCCTGCAAATACTATACCATCATATTCACAGTTTCACTGCCATTACCCAAAGACATTAAGGTAACGATTTGTACCAATATAGATGCTCAAACATTTTACAGATATTTTCTTTCTCTGCATAACAAATCAACAAGGCCAAAAAAGGTATCTGCACTTGTAAAAAAAAAATCAGGGAAAAAAGTGATTTGCCCAGAGCTAATCAAAATAAATTTAACTAAGCACAAGATATAGGGCTTTACTTACTAATCCACAAGAGTCCAACCCAAAATCCAAAATGTGACTTGTATCTCTAATTGTATCTTCGATAGGGTCTCTGACGCCCTAAGACTTGAGAAGATTAAACCTCCTCCCTCAACTCACCAGCAAGCCTACCTCTAGGGCACAAGCTGGACCACGAGGTGAACAATACAGCTTCACTGTGGATCTCATGCCCTCAGATTACACTGCCCAGTACTCTTAGCCTCATATTCAGGGCCCATTCCTTCTTTTATTTTTTACATTTTTTAATCTATTTATTTATTTATTGGCTGCGTTGGGTTTTCGTTGCTGCGTGCAGGCTTTCTCTAATTGCAGTGAGCAGGGGCTGCTCTTCGTTGTGGTGTGTGGGCTCCTCACTGCGGTGTCTTCTCTTGGTGTGGAGCACGGGCTCTAGAGCGCAGGCTCAGTAGTTGTGGCACACACGCTTAGCTGCTCTGCAGCATGTGGGATTTTCCCGGCCCAGGGCTTGAACCCGTGTCCCCTGCATTGGCAGGCAGATTCTTAACCACTGTGCCACCAGGGAAGTCCCCCATTCCTTCTTAATTGTATTTGACTATCTTTAGCTCATGGAATATTAGAAGCGGCAAAGAAGAAAGAAGGCACATTGACAGCAATAGGGAGAAACAGAGACAAAAACAAAACTAAAAAAGCAAACACATGACTTTAAAAAGTTATGCGCCACGTACCACTCCACACGCTTCATCTCAAGCCCTGATGTTTGCCACAAGGGTCCCATTCATCATGACCATCCACACTGTGTTTTATATATTCTCAAGGAAGAACCAGGAAACACGTAAATAAATGTATTTGTGGGTTTCTAACCAAAATGGGAAAGTAAAGTCTTGGTGCTGATTAAAGGAGAAAACTGACATGTATACTAAGATCCAGATGTTTCACGATGGGCCTTAAATATATTATCAGGTTCTCCTATAAAAGCAGAATACACTTTTTCTATAGTTTGACATACAAAAAGGAAAGCTTAAGGAGAAAAGAGAAAAAGACCAACTCCGTTTAAATCCTCATTTTCCTGGGAGTCGTTCGGCTTTTATTGGTGATAAATGGCTAGCTGTAAACCGGTTTAGTTGCTCCTCTGGCTGCCAAAGCAGAGCTAAAGAAGTCAGCAGATACAATAGGGAAGCTGTCAAGTCAAGTTGGCTCAAAACAAAGTTGTGGTTTGCAGGCGGGGCCTGAACCATCTCTTCCGTTCATATAAGCTGGCAGGATGTAGAAACAGGATCCCGACCCAGCCACTGCTTCAGAGAACCAAAATATTTTCCTTTGACTTTCTAGTCTATTAAGCTTGGGGCCTGGCAGGATCTGTGTCCAAAGTGAACCCAAGACCTTGTAATGGTCCCTCTGAAGAAATCAGAATATAAAAAAGGCTGCCCTGATTCTAGACAGAAAGCAGTTTTTGGAGGGGTGGGGAGGGGAGAGACAAAGACCCTAGGCTGGCAATAAAGACAGCAAGAGTAACAGCAATATTCTTAAGTGTTTTCTATGTACCACATAAGCACTTAACTTGTATTAATCTCATTTAATCCTCATAATAAATGAGCAGTAGGGGCAATTATTATGCCCATTTTACAGATGAGAAAAATGAAGCATTAGAGAGGTTAAGTCATTTGCCCAAGTCACTCAAACAGTAAACAACAGAGTCAGGATTAAAATCCTGGCTAAACTAGCTCCAGAACTGACACCTATAGCCGCTATGCTACAAAGCCTCTCACTGCCTATCACTCAGTAATACAGCAGCATCCTGTAATCCCAACATTACAAAGTATAAAGCATAAATAATATCTGTCAACCATGAGAACCAGACAGAGCTTGGGAGACACCAAGTTTAAAGAGAGAAATAGCTCATGAGTCACGAGACAAATCCCAGCTCCACCTGCTTCTAAACTGGGGAGCCCTGCAGAAATGTCTTCACCTTCCTGGGCCTCGATTTCCCTTCCTGGAGAGTTGATGGTTACCATGCAGACAGCAAACACTCAGCAGTCAGGTTTACCTCACCCAGGCAGCAGCCCCAGTGGCACCTCACCAGAGGCCTTCTCTGACCACAGGACCCAACCCTCTCAAGTCCCTGCTCTGCTTTGTTTTTCATCATGACACTACTCACCAGCTGACTACTCACTATAGATCTAGTTATGTGTTTATTATCTGTCTCCCTCCACGAGGATGTTCACTCTAAGAGAGAATGGACTTCGTCGACCTGTTTGCTGCTG
The DNA here is from genome assembly GCF_030028045.1 of Hippopotamus amphibius kiboko. Taxonomy (NCBI): domain Eukaryota; kingdom Metazoa; phylum Chordata; class Mammalia; order Artiodactyla; family Hippopotamidae; genus Hippopotamus; species Hippopotamus amphibius. The sequence goes on along the minus strand of NC_080188.1, from coordinate 126,670,623 downwards.
GTTCCCCAGCCCCTGGAGCAGTACCTGGCCCACAGAAATGCTCAGTAAATATTTGTTGAACAAAAGAATTGTGTAAGATGGGTTTTCATTCAACAAACTTTACACATAAACAGGCCCTGTTCATTGACAAATGTACTTATTAAGCACCTATAAAGTAACTACATAAGGGGACGGGATTATTTCAGATGATGAATCCTGGTGTGAAGAAGATTTATAAACTCCCAGAATGGAAGGGGCAGGTGAGGGCAGCTTTGCAAGGTAGCAGGTCAGCTGAGAACCGAACAATACCCAGGAGCCAGCCACACGACAATCTGGGGACAGAGCATCCCGGGCAGAGGGAACAGCAAGTGCAAAAGCCCAAAGGCAAGGTGACCGTGCCCAGGCCCAGCTTGCCCAGAGCCAGGTAAGCAAGGGGAGAATGGCAGCGATGAGGTGGAAGTCACAGGAAGGGTCCCACCACGAAGTATCTCCTAAGTCATAAAAACAGTTTTACTCTAGTGTGATGAACAGTTATTTGATAGGGTCTCTAATCTTCACCCAGCAGAATGGACACTTTATGAGATCACGGATTCTGTTTGTGGCACAGGCTGGCAGGTCTACAAGCATTTGCTAAATGAATGAACTGGGAAGATTATGAATGGGAAGTGACATGATCTGATTTTCATTTTAAAATATCATCTGAATTGCTCCTAGTGGTTACCTTCTGGGAGGAGACCAGGGTCACAGAGGATGGGTAGAATTACAAACAAAAGAGCGTGAAGCCATTTGGTGTTTTTAAACAACAGACAGGAAAAGGTCCATGAGGAGAGACCAGGTGAATGACAACTGATGTCCTAAGCCTTTTGTGTTTTTCTAAACTATTAAAACAAAACAAAAAAACCATTGCAAAGGATCTCTGTCTCGCTTATAAAAAGAGGAACAAAAGGAAGCTCAAAGCCAGACACACACACACACACACACACACACACACACACACACACACACACACACACACACAGAGTTCTGGAGAAAAACTGTAAAGAAAAAAACACCTTGCTACATCTGAGCACAATAACCAGACTAAATTTCCTCAGAGACAATTAATATTCCACTTACCACATCCAGACTGTTACCTGGGGGGAATCTTGCTCAGAATACGGCTCTGAGAGGCAGACTGCCACTCCGAGGAGTTTGCAGACTAAGAAGAGAGAAGCAGGTGCTGTAATAGGAACCAAGTTTTAAAACATCACTCTTTTCACGCCTACCTAAACCTGCACCAGGTCACTAAACAAACATACAGGGTAAACCACTCACCATGTAATTTCTAAGAGGTACCTCACAGCTCTAAAAAAAGTTTTTGCCAAAATAATCTCTGGATATTACCTAGTGCCTCTGTTTACAGAAGTGAAAGTGCTGAAAGGATGAATGAAACACAGACTCATCTGGGAGTCACAGAGAATCATTACCCCCAAGAAGAAAAGAGGAAGAACAGTAGTACTCGGAGTTAGAAAAACTGGTGAAGCTAGATATATTCTGATCTTTCATGTATTTAAAAACTTCACAATCTAAAAGAAGCTACACGGGACGTCCCTGGCAGTCCAGTGGTTAAGACTCTGAGCTTCCACTGCAAGGAGCGAGGGTTCCACCCCTGGCCAGGGAACTAAGATCCCGTGTGCTGCTCAGCGCGGCCAAAAATAAAAATAAAAATAAAAGCAGCTACACAAACATCAAATAAATAATGTGCCGTTATCAATGCCCCCTCCTCACCTGTGCCTCGCCATCCACACACGGAGAGGAGGGTAGCGGGCTAGAGCATTCTCTAGTCACCATTTTTGCTATCAATAAAGATGAACAAGCAACTATAGAATCAAGAAAGGAAGGTGAGGAGTGGAGTGAAACCTCAGCAACCCCCCCACAATGTCTTCATCCATCCAATACGTCCTTTTTTTTTACATCTTTATCGTGATATAAAATTTGTAAGGTTCCCTCCTTTGAGGTACATATACAACTGAGAAGAATCAATGTGCATCTTTAAATATTTTTTTAATACTTTATTTATTTATTTATTTATTTATTTACTTGGTTGCACCGGGTCTTAGTTGCAGTATGTGGGTTCTAGTCCCCCGACCTGGGTCCCCGGCATCAGGATCATGGAGACTTAACCACTGCGCCACTGGGGAAGTCCCAAAATATATATTTTTTAAACCAACATTTACCGGTCTTTGCTGTAATACGTGTCTGTTATAGGAAGTTTGGAAATCACCAAAAAATATACAAGGACAAAAATTAGTCTCACACATAACCCTACCACCCAAAATCATTTTGGAGTTAACTCCTCCAGACAGTTTTCTCCATAGATATAGACTAAGACCTAAAATTGCGAGAAACAAATGGCAGAGAAGCACCAGGAAGCAAATTCCCTGCAGGAGGAAGCGAGCAGACTAGAAGATAACAACACTTAAGGGGAGAAAACTAACAAAAGAAAACTAATGGGCCCTTGAAATAGCAAAGAAAGGGGACATTTGAAAATAACTTGGAGGAGGATAGACTGAGTACTCAGTCTAATTAAACAAATAAGGAGAAACCATAAATATTAATACCGGAAATGCCCATACTTAAGCAACTTTCTCTCTAAAACAGTGTTATCTAATAGAACTTTCTGTGGTCGTGGAAATGTTCTAGATCTGCCCTGTCCAATATGAACGCCACCAGCCACACGTGAATGGTGCGAAATGAAATGTGGTCAGTGCAACTAAGGAAGAGAATTTTAAATTTTATCCGATTTTAATTAATATTTAAATAGCCACATGTGGCTAGTGGCTACTGTATTGACCAGCACAGTCTTAAAGATAAAATAGCCTATGGCCTTAAGACATAATTGAATGTCAAACGAAATGTTTTAAGTAACTGTTTTCCAGAAGATATAAAAGCTAAGCAACGATACATCACCATTTACTGGTCTTCTCTACTGTGCCACCCAAGGTGGAGGCACAGGTCTGCCTAAGCGGCTCCCTGAGCTGTGACTACAGCTATTCTCTGGTCTGCAACAACGTAAAAGGGAAAGCAGGTTCAGCAGGCGTTCTGATCAGATAACTGCCCTGTGAATGACTCTAGAGCTGGTGCCCAGGCACACACCTTGGTTCTCTAAACTCCTCCGAAGCTACACTGGTTATTCCTCTAACTAGGCCTAGAGACGGGAGGATTCCATCAGGGCTCATCAATCTAGAACCAAACCACCTTGCTCAATTCCAGACCACTCAGCTCTGAAAGACGTTTTAAGGCCAACTTCAAACTCTGTCTTTTCTCAGGAGCCCTTAATACCACTCCAAACTCACACTGGAGGACTTCCCTGGTGATGCAGTGGTTAAGAATCCGCCTGCCAATGCAGGGGACACAGGTTCGAGCCCTGCTCCAGGAAGGTCCCACATGCCTCGGAGCAACTAAGCCTGTGCGTTGCGTTGCAACTACTGAGCCTGCACTCTAGAGCCCGCGGCCCACAACTATTAAGCCCATGTGCCACAACTACTGAAGCCCGCCTGCCTAGAGCCTGTGCTCTGCAACAAGAGAAGCCACCGCACTGAGAAGCCCACACACCGCAACGAAGACCCAACGCAGCCAATAAATAAAATAAAAAATAAATAAAAAAATAAATTTACAAACTCACACTGGAAAAAGACCAACTCTTGCAATCATTCCCACAGCTTCCCTGGATTCCCAAAGTACTCCCAGAATGTGACACCACAGGTCCAAGCCAAGCTGACTCCAAATTTCAGACAACCCACCGAACCTTCAAGTCTGGGCCAAAACAGGACAAGCCTTCTGGGGTGAAGCAGTGAAAAGACACAGCCCAAATCCTTTCTGGCTTGCACCTCCCTCGTGCACACAGAGAGGGCACCACCAGTAATAATAGTGGCAGCTTACTGGCTCAGCTAAGAAATTGGAAATCTAGTTTAAAAGGAAATCACATAGCCACTAATGTGTCCAAAAGATCTGTAAATCAATACATGTAAGACGGACTCTGTGAAAGTCATTCTCTTTCTGACTTACGGAATCTGAGCTTCCACAGGGACAGTGGATTATATTACCCCGATAGAGAGGATATTCTATTACAACACTCACAATGTGAAATTCAAATCTTCCAAGGTACAAATATGCTTTCAAGACTTTTAATGCTAGGGAAATAACAGAAAGTTCAGCAGGTCTCTCTTATTTGATCAATTACATTTACTTTATATCTATCATTTAAGGAGTTCTTTCTCCTGTGGATCTATAGCTCCTATTTTATATTTATTTCATCCACATCTGAGAATGGACAGTAAGTAAAAGTATTCCCCATCAATGGATGAAAATACTAAGGTGTGGGAGAGTCTGCCCTAGTACACAGGAAGCACACACAGTAATATATCCTGCCTTGCCTAGTGCTTTCATGGTCAGAGGGGCAACTGGCCCCAAGTGCCTTCATGAAATCAACACTTTTACTGCAGGCTGGTCACGTCAACTTGGCCACGGCCACCTCTTTTTTTATCCTAAATGTGGTGTAAAGGAGAAATGTGGCTGATAACCGCTGAGCTCCTTCCCTAAGCACATACAGAGATACGGATATGCAAATGTGCTCTGTACTCAAAGACAAATGTGATACAGGTTGTGAGTGATACAGCAGAGCACATTCTGTCTCCTAACAGTCAGTTTTACACCTCTGAGGAAATTTTGTACACTTAGGAAACTGAATACTTTTTCTGTCTCTCCTACTTAAGCAGCTCAAAAAGAGAACATTAGGGGAAACGGAACCATACAAAGACCAAAGAGAAGAGGTTAATGAGACTCTGAAACACCTCCTTTAACATCCAGTGACTCTCCACCTGATGCCCCTGACGGCGCCACACCACTGTCCACATCTGGATCGCAGACGAGGAAGCACTCCTTTGTGTGGAGGGAAAACAGCGCCAACTTCTAACACTGTGAATTTCATAAGGGAACTATGACAGACCTACCTGCTGGTAACGGAATCTCAACAGCCGACTGTATTTCACAATGATTACCTCTGGGGAGTGAGAAGAGACACAGGGCTGGGGCCTTCCTTTACCATTTCCATCTTTCTGTTCTGCTCGAACTTCTTATCATGGACGTGTATTAACCTTTTTATTTGACGCCACAGGGATATAATGTACAGCGTAAGGAACACGGTCAGCCATACTGTAATAACTTTGGGGACAGCCAGTTACGACATTTATCGCGGCGATCATTTCATACTGCATGCGAACGTCAAATCACTATGTAGTACACCTGAAACTAACATCATTAACGTCACTAACATAACTAAGATAACATAACTAGCAAAATACGTCAACTATGTTTCAGTTATATTTCTGAAATTCTGTGCGAGAAGAATAAAAATTTACTGTCGGGGAAAAAAAATCTTTTTATTTTCAAAACAGTGCTGGTAAGAATGGCAATGACTAGAACAACTCGGTTATTTTAAAGCCAGCTATAAGTATGCTCTTCATTCATAAAAAGTTAAAAAAAAAATACTGTGGATTCTGGGAGAATCAGCAGCTAAGTCAGAGCACAGTACATACCTGAGAAACAACTTTTTTTAAGTGTCTAATAAAAGAAAAAGGTTCCCTTTTTTGTTTCAAACGTAAATTATGTTTCTATAGGGATCAAAAAAAGAAGCATGACCTTCCTAACGCTTGACTTTTCAACTCTCTTCTCCGCACTAGGAAGAGGATGACAATGTCACAAGACCGAATCCCACAACGTTTTACACAGATCCAGCCTCAGAGCATACCATCATGCTTGCATTTCTCAAGTGCACATAAATCATCCAGCTGTGTCTCATTTGAGTTACACAAGACAAGAATGTTAATCCTGGATGACACTCGGCGTGCTGTGCTGTACACAGAGCGCACACTGCCGATACACTCCAAACAACATGAACAAGTATACCAAGGAGACCTCAAATTAACTGCATGACTCGAACACTGGAAGGGCCAATAGCAGGCCATTTTCTCCCCCACGGGGTGTTATCTTCCATCCTGCAGATAAAACAGCATGCTTCAGAGAGCACAAGCATTCCACAAGGAGCTGGGAGGCACAAGGGTGACGGGTGAAAAACAGAGTCGGAGCAGGACAGCTGACAAACCCGAGGAATGGCTGGTAGACGTGACATAACTGCCTGCTCCCTGCAGGTGAAAACAACGAGCCAGCCTGAGGCCCTCACACCAAGTCAGCATAATAATTACTGATTTGATCAGGATGCCCGGCTGTTTCTTGGGCTAATAATTTATTATGTGGACCTTTTGGTGACCAGACCAGAAATCAACAGCAATCAGTGATTGTGTATTTATCCCCTCGGTTGCACAGCAGCTCCTAGCCAGTAGGCCCGTGGCCTTCCGATCTAAAGAGCTAGAGAAGGCAGCTGTCCAAACGTCACCAGTCACACACAGTGACAGACATAAAGGAAGAACAGGTAAGCGTGTATTACTAACACTGGACTCATGGAGGAAGGGACCCAGTGCTTTTATCTTTGAATGAAGTACATGAGACTATTTCTACTATAGATGAGCCTGTACAGAAAGAGAAAGGCAGGCCTGCTTAGGACCAAGAGAGGAAAACCACCACATCCTAAACTCCCAGTTGAGTCTGGTGTGTGTTAGGGTGCTGGCCAAACCAGACTAAACGAATGTGGCTCCTGATTACCCTGAAAAAAGGACAGAGAGAAAAAGAAAGTATAAATCAGTGAAACACAGGAGACACGTAGAGCAGAGGGGGGCTGATGGAAAACGCTCCAGCATTATCTAAAAACGTTCCAGATGTACATCCCTCAAACAGCAATTCTACCCCTACGTATAAAGACATCGTGAAAAAACTTCTGCAAGAAGCACCAAGACAAAAATATTTACAGCATTACTGTTCGTATTAACAAACAGGAAACAATCCAAATGTTCGTCAAAAGGAGATTTCTGATATATTCATACAATGAAATTCTACCCTTTAGTGAAAATATTTACAGCTACCATACAACACTGACGATTCTCACGAACTTAATGCTGAGTTTAAACACACACACACACACAGAGGTCACCGAACACATACAGTATACCATTTACATAAACTTCCAAAAAGATTCACAACTAAAAAACACTGTTGAGAGATGCACATGTGTTAGTAAAACTAATTTTAAGAGACAGGGAAAAGATAGACACACAATTCAGAATAATGTTTACCTTTGTAGGGGAAAGAAGGGGATGTGGACAGGAAGAGGCACCCCGAGGACTTCAACACAAATGTAACGCTCTTTCTCAAGCTGAGTCAAGTACAGAGATGTACCTGTCATTTTTAAGATGTTAAAATCCTTTCTAGGACATATATAATTTTGCATGCATGAAACGATTCAAAATGAAGGGGGAGGGGGTGGAGAAAATTAAAGAGTTGAAGATGTAACCAGACAATGCTCCCCAATCCCCACTTACACTTCCATCTGCCCAAGACAGGGCTGAATCAACTCAGTTTAGAGGTGACAAAAAAGACCACCTCCAGGCACTTCTTTGGGCTTCCTGGGTGAAACCAGCTTCACAGTTTCTATCCAAGGGGTAAACTGTAAGATGTTGCACATTGCTCCCAAAGAGTTTGAGAAAGAATGCCTTTGCCAATACAGAAACGGAAAATATCTCAAACTCGGGTATATTTTACCAATGGAAGGAAAGTCCCCAGATGGTTTCAACAGAGGAATGGATAGAATTTAGGAACAAGGCAGTAATTTTCTGCAGCCCTGCAGGGCTAGGTGAAGTTGTGACCAGTCACTGGGGGTGGGGTGGGGAGGATGAAAAATACATTTGAAGACACGCTAAATAGGACTTTTAAAAGACCATAGAGACCGGAACAGAATGTGTGCATCTGGAGTATAAATGAACATGTGTGTTGAAGACAAACTAGAAGCCCCAAGGGTTACTCTATGGGCTTTACCTGCAAGAGGTGATAACCGAGTTTGACACATGCTGAGTATATTGAGAAACAATAATATCTACAGAGATCTACACCACATCTATGTAACATATGTACAACCCACGGGGCGCTGGCCAGGCAGGGCACAGAGTCTGTGACTTTCACGGGGAAACTGACAGGAAGGCCGGGGTCGATCAGATCAACGAGAGAAGGCCCAGGGCTGAGAGTCCAGAAGGCCCGGCTCAGGGAGGGGAAAAGGGTGGTCCCGGCCCCAGACAGAAGGTGGAGATGCCAGCAGAGGGCGGGGTCCCTTCGGGAGGAGTCCCCGGAGGCCGGGCAGGAGCCAGGCCAGGCGGCGAAGCAGCCGAGGGGAATCTGGGGTCCGGGCGCCCCCTTGGGCGATGGGACAGGTAGGAATGGGAAGGCGGGGGCCTGTCACAGACCCGGCGGGGCGGCCCCCGAGGGCCGGTCGCCCCCTCCAGGCCCTCCGCTCACCTGGGCACGCAGCTGGACGAGCTCCGGTCCACCTCCCAGGTGGCGTACAGGTTCATCTGCACGGGGGCGGGGGTGCGGCCTGGCCCCGGGCCGCCGGGAGTCGCGGAGCCCGAGGCCACCGCGACGGCCATGGAGGTGGAGGTGGACGAGGACGAGGAGGAGGCTGGCGCTGCCGAGGTGGACGAGGACGACGAGGTGGCCTGGGCCAGCTTGGGGGGCGTCGGCTGCTGCGGCGGCTGCTGCGGCGGCGGCGGCTGCGGCGGGGACTGGGCGACCCCAGAGCCCCGCTGGCCGCTGCCGCCCCCGGCGCCTCCGGGACCACCGCCCGGCCCTCCGCGTTCCGCCATGGCCCTGCCGGGGGTGGTGAGGCGCGGGGGTTACGGGGATCTAGGCAACGCCGAGCGGACGGCCCAGGCTGCTCCCGCGGCGGCGGCGGCGGCGGCGGCGGCGGGGGCTCGACTGGTCTGCTCAGCCCGCCCGCCCGAGCGCGCGAGCGAGAGGCTGCACGCACGCGCGGGGCCTCGCGATGCGCGGTCCTCGCGCTCGCCCGCCGCTGCCTGTTGCGGCTTGCGCCGCCGAGACACTGAGTGGGCGTGTCCGGGGAGGGGGCGGGGAGGCCAGGCCCGCGCCCGCCCCACCCAGCGTCGAGGGGCGGGGCCGCGCGCGCGCGCGCGCCCCGGGCCGGCCTGTGGGCGCGCGCGCCCCTTGTCCCTCGGGAGAGGGATCCGCGGGGGCAGCCCTCGGCCGGATCCCCTTTAAGTTCGCGGCCCGGCGGCAGCCGGCTCACTCCCCCCTCTCCTTCCCCGTCGTCCTTTTCACGGCGGCAGCTGAGCCAGCGGAAACTCTGCTTTTCTGGGGCGCGGCCCCCGGTCCGGAGTGGGGCTACCGCGGGAGCGCGCTTCGGCCCCATCGGGTCTGTGGATCTGAGGCCCGACCCGCAGCCCGCGCAGGCCCCTTTCCGACCGCCAACCTGGCCCGCGCCCTGCGGGGGCTTCTTCGCCACGACCAGCAAAGGGAGCGATGGAGATCCAGCGGCCGGCTGGGTGCCTGTGGGCCCGGCAGTTTCCGCCCGCCTCTCCTCAGTGTGGGCTGGGGGACCTAGCGTTCAGAAGGCCTTTGGCACGGCTGCATTCTGAAGTTAAGCCCTGACCCATCTGGAGCCGACCACTTATTTTCTGTCCCTAATGCCCCCTTCCCACAAAGAACCATTGAGTCCCAAGCTCCTATCTCTACCCTCGATTTCTTCTACTTGTAATGTTTTTCTGCTTCATCACTTACTAAATGTCTACAATCCTATCCACCTAAGACCTTGCTCAACTGCCTCATCCTCCCTGGAGTCAACCACACTCCCAGCTCCAAGAACCATCTCGAAGCCTCCCGCATGTCAGCACCTCAGATGGTGCACTTAACATCAGCATCAGTGGTACAGCAGCAGTATGTGACTTCTCTTCCCAAGTACTTGGCAAATGCCTGTTGGACCCATTGGTCCAACCTAGTCTGGCCTGTCAGAAAGACTTCCCAGGACAGGGGGGACTAGAACCTGGGAAAGCAGCCCCTGCCCCCACCCCACCCCCTACCAAAACCTGGAGGCTGGTTGATGAAACCACCCAGGGGCTCAATGGCCTCAGGACAACCTATAGACTTTGAGCTGTGTTCTCTCCCAGGTAAGGACTTGGACTCTTTTGGCCACAAAGGTCTATTAGAAAGGCCTGACCTGGCCTACTTCCCAAGCCCAGTGTACTTCCTCAGCCCAGCTAGGGCACTTAAGCTGGCTATTTTTAGTCCCCAAGGACACACTAGTAAGGTCATATCAGACCTCGAGGTCCTTCCCCCAGAGCCTTCCTACAAAAGCAGGCAGTGGTAAAATACAGTCTCTGTGTGGCTTTCACTTCATCACCAGTCTCAGCTGTGACATCTGACCCAGGTGCCTGCCCCCAGCCACTGGAGCAACCTGAGGTTGTAGAAAATGGCTGTTTTCATTCTTTTGCAGGAGGGGACTAAAGGAAGATGAAGGAGGATCAGGAGTGTTACATATTCATCTCTTTCCTTGGGAAACAGCTTTATTTACAAAACAGGTCTAAAATAAGAACATGAAATGACAAGTCCTTGGGAATAGCAGGAGAGCTGGTTCTTGGGGACCCATATGTGAAGAAGCCCAGGTGTCCAGGCAAAGGGCCTAAAGGAGGGGGCCAGGTGTGTGAGAGGGACCTAAAATTTGAATTCTTTATATTTCTTGCTGCCCCCACGGCTGTCCTGGGGCTGAGCTTTCCGTTTCTTTTGCTGTAGGAGAGAAAGAGAAACAGGTTACAACAGGTTAAACAACCGGCTGATCCCCAAAACAAGGCCAGGCAGCCTGACACAGCCACATATGTCTGTGGAAAAAGTACTGAAACTGGAATTCTCAGCCTTGGATGCGTTCCTTCCCCTCCCTGTGCCTCAGTTTCATCATCCTTAGAGAGGGCAGCCCACTGGAGGATTCTGAAGGGTCCCAGCCCCAAGGAAGCTCAGGGCAGCAGGCACTGAGTTCTCCCTCCCTCTCACCACTAGAGGACACCACCCCACCGAGAGAGGCGGCGCTGGCCCCTGGCTCTCACACAGCCAGGCTCCTGTGCGAGCTCCCACCTTCTGCTTGGCAGCATGCTCGGCCACCATGTCACTGAAGTCTTCTTTCTCCACTTGTGCCTGCTGCTCCCGCACATGCTCCTCATACTTCTGAGTCATGGCCATGGGATCCAGCTCCAACTCTTCGGGGGCCAGGGCCACTTCCACACCTTGCAGCTCGGGGGCCGGGCCCTTCCGGCTCATAACCTGGAAAAGGAATCAGAGCCGTGTCATCTCCAAAGGGAGGCTCCGAAGCCCGAGCTCCTGCCCCCTTTCCCAGCCCCCACAAGCCGCGTCCTCCGAGGGCTCACCGTGGACATGTCATAGATGTGGGTGGATCCCATCATGGCCCCCCCAACAGTGGCCGTTCTCTTCTCTGGCAACACAGTGAACAGCTGAGGCGTCTCACTTCTGCAAAGGACAAGGAAGTCAAGCCCAAAAAGGAAAGGACAAAAGGGTCTCCAGAAGGAACAGCAAAGGGAATAAGGGCAGCACCCCCACCAAGCTCCCCAGAGAGATTCCAAGACACCCAGGGGAAAAATTCTGCCCAAACTGCCTCTACAGTTCATGGAGACCCATGAGAGGAAAAAGTGCCACCTAAATTTCAAGAATTCTACTCGAAATACAAGAGCAAATCTACCAGCATCAACCCAGACCATGATTTCATCCCCACCCCTCCCCCTGGAAGAGGTAAAAATCTATTCTCACAAAGCAACCAGAGTGGAATTCAGATCTTGTCACTGCTTCACGCAAAACCCTCTGAGGCTTCTGATCATAGTTGGAATAAACCCAAACTCTTTACCATGACCTAAAGGGTTCATAAGCTGGTCCCTTACCTAATCCCTGCTCACTATATTCTAGCCCCAGTACCCTTCTTTCTTCCTTGAATTTGCAAAACTTGAGACTTCTGCTTCTGGATAAGGAGTAACAGGGACTAGATGTACCCTCCCACCTGAAACAATCAAAAAATGGCAAAATATATGAAATAGTGCTTTTCAAGTCCCTGGATGTGAAGCAATGAAGGACAGTGATTCCTGAGAGACAGGAAACAAATGAGGTGATTCCTTCAACTGTCCATCCGACTGCACTGAGAGTTTCCAGGCTACAGAACAAGGAGGGGAAAGAAACTCCTGCAGAGCGCAGAGGACTCTAGGAGTTGAAGGGGTGAAGCCAACAGTGCAGGGAAACTAAGGCAACTAGAGATCCCAGGACAGAGGACTGCAGAAGAGAAAGCAGCACAGAGACTCCAGAACTCCAGACCTACAGAGAATCCCCTCAAGTTCTCAGGTGAGTACTGTGTGGGAGGAAACTCCCAAGGCCAAGGGAAGAACCACATGAAAGCATTAGTGGTATCACACATGCCTGCTCTTCACTCAGGACTGAGAACAGTGCCTAGTCCCACTGGCCAGACTGAAACACCTCCTGCTTAACAGCCTATTGGATAGTGTTTAGGGTCTTATGCCTTCCTAGTGAACAGGACTGAGCACTGCTTTAGTCCTGCCTAATGAACCTGAAAAGCAAGACCTGAAAGAATTAAACTGTTTCCAAGTACTTTAACTGTAACCCTGAACAAAGCTACAGAAGATTTATAGGACTACAAAATTACCCTGGAACTGACAAAGGTACATTTCACAAAGTCTGGCATCCAATCAAAAATTACTGGACATGCAAAGAAGCATGAAAATACAATCCTTGGGACCTCCCTGGTGGCGCAGTGAATAGGACTCCATGCTCCCAATGCAGGGGGCCCAGGTTCTATCCCTGGTCAGGGAACTAGATCCCACATGCATGCCGCAACTAAGAGTTCACAGGCCACAACTAAGGAGCCCATGTGCTACAACTAAGGAGCCTGCCTGCCACAACCAATTAAATAAGTTTTCTTAAAAAAAAGAAAATACAATCCTTAATGAGGAAATCAATCCACAGAGGAAGTGAGTGATTAGCACTGACATATACACACTACCAAATATAAAATAGCTAGTGGGAAGCTGCTACAGAGCACAGGGAGATCAGCTCGATGCTTTGTGACGACCTAAAGGGGTGGGATAGAGATGGTGGGAGGGAGGCCTTGGGAGGGAAGGATATGGAGATATATGTATACATGTAGCTGATTCACTTTGTTGTATAGCAGAAGCTAACACAGTGTCATAAAGCAATTATACTCCAATAAAGATGGGGGAAAAAAAAAAACACCCGGAACTGGCACAGATGTTAGCATTAGCAGGCAAGTACATTAAAATGTTATTATAACTGGATTTCATATGTTCAAAAGTCAAATAAGAGACACAAAAGATATAAAAACACCCAAATCACACTGCTAGAGATGAAAACTACACTGGATGGGATTCATGTCAGATTAGAAATAGCGGAAAAAACATTAGCATACTTGAAGACATAAGAATAGGAAACTTCTAAAATGAAATACAAAGAGAAATGAGAAATTTTTTAAATGAACAGAGCATCAGTGAACTGTAGGACAACTTCAAGAAATCTAACAGATGTGTAATTGAAGTTCCTAAAAAAGAAGAGAAAGAGAAGGGAACAGGAAAAAAATATCTGAAGAAATAATGGCCAGAATTTTTCCAAAATTAATAAAAACTATAAAGGCACAGATTCAAGATGCTTAACAAACCCCAAGTAAAGAAATATAAAGATGGGAATTCCCTGGCAGTCCAGTGGTTAGGACTCAGCACTTTCACTGCTTTCACTCCCAGCTTTCACGGGGTTGGGGAACTAAGATCCCACAAACTGCTCAGCACGGGCGAAAAAAAGGAGAAAAAAAAGAAATCAAACAAAAAAACCCACCAAACCATAAAAAAAGAAAGAAAAAGAAATATGAAAAAAACTAACATGCTACACTACACTGCATGTCATAAACTGTCCAAAACAGTGATTAAAAAGAAAATCTTAAAAGCAGCCAGAGAAAAATAACACAAATGCACAGAGGAACAAAGGAAGGATGATGACAGATTTCATGTCAGAAACTATGCAAGAAAGAAGACACTGGAGCAACATCTTTAAAGTAATGAAAGAAAAAAACACTATCGATAGCATCCTGTATCTTTCAAAAAGGAAGGCTACTACACAGTTACTATTTTTGTTTACATGGTCAATTATCTTTTAGAGAGATTTAAATAATAAGAATTGTATAATACCATTTACAGTATTCTTTCATTTGCTTTTACAGTTCCTCCTGCCTCAGCTCTCAGCCCAAACACCTCCTCCTCGTGGGCCTTCCCAAAGCCCTCCCCACCACCCAAATCCCTCTACATCCCATCACCCAGTTTCCTCCTTTGCTACGCATACTAACCACATCTGAAATTATTTTGTTCTCTGATGACTTGTTTATACCTCACCTGACTTTCTTACTGCTGACGCCCCAGTGCCTAGAGCAGTGCCTGGCACAGAGCTGGTATTCAACAATTGTTTAAAAAAAAAAAAAAAAAGAGGGGGGTGGAGGAGGGGGCAAATTCAGCTAGTATTTGAAAAGTATTTGAAGATTTTTCTAAATTTTTGAAAAATCCACGAAGAGGCTGAAAATCCTCCTTCTCAGCCCTGCCTGGTTCCCTCACCCGTCCATCGCCTCCTCAATCTTCTTCTTCCTCAGTTCAATGAGTTCAGGGGTCTCCATTCCAGCTGGCACTGAGGAGAACCCTCCAGGAGTGATGAGGCCGCTGTGGAGAGAACAACGAGCTCTGGAGTAAAGGCAAGGCCCCGAAAGACAGACAGACTAGTTCAGAGAGGCAAAGCCTCTGCCTCCCCACCTGTCTGCAGGGGTTATGAAGCCTGTCTCGTCTGGCTTATCTTCATCACTTTCCTCCTCTTCCTCTTCTTCTGAAGACTCTTCGTCAGATGGCTCCAGCTCCCCCCAAGGGGTCCGATCAATCTCTTCCTCCTCAGTCTTGGTCTGAAAGACATCACTCACTCATTCAACACACGCTTACTATAGGCCTATTATGTCAAGCAGCTGTAAACGGAAGGGATACAGGAGTAAGCAAACAGACGATTACCCCTACCCACAGAGAGCTCGTATTCTAGTGGGGAGCTGGCATTACAGCTCAGGAAAACATGTCTTTTTTCAGACTTTGAAACTTTAGAACACACACCAGTTCTCTGGTAATGAAGCTATAAACCAGCTGTCTCTGAACTTCATGAGTTTAACTAAGACCAAGCTTGCCAGCCATGGCCCATACCTGAAATTCAGCAGCATTGGTTCCAAACACATCCCCGTAGAGGGGTTTCCCAGTCTCATCCACTGGGGGTTTGCCCCAGCCACCAGCATGGTACCCAAAGGAACAGCTCTGCAAGACAGGAAATGCAAGTCAGTTCCACACCTATGCTCCAAAAGAAACACTGAGGCCCTAGAGAAAAGTCGCGTTCCAGAGTACAGAACTAACGGGAACTATGATTATGATTATGATTTCAGAGAAAAATTGAATGTTATAAAGCATTACAAAGCAAAACTAGGAAACAACAAAAATCTGGAGGGAACAGGATGGGAAGGTGGGAGCAGAAAGCATGCTAATAATTTCAGCCTTTGTGGTGGAGTCCATGCTGTCTGAAAATGAAACATATACTTTCAAAAACATGACTCAGCTTCTTAACTGAATTTTCCTAACTTTGGCAAGCTTTTAGAATCTGTTTCTCTTAAGGGACAGAAGTTTTTATCTGAAGTTTAACAATTACTTCTTTTTCACTTTAATAAATCCTTCCTTAAAAAACTTTTAAAAATTAAAATAAGTTTAATGCCATTTCTGAGATGAAATTATATCTGTCTATCCCTGTGTATATCAGAGAGAAATATGGATGATGTGTTTTTATCTTTGTGTTTGTCAATTCTGATTGACCATTTTACAGCAAGTATCTTGGGTTCTTTTTAAACAAAAACCATCACTCCTGGGAAATTGCCTGGTGGTCCAGTTAGGACTCTGTGCTCTCACTGCAGAGGGCTCTGGTTCAATCCCTGGTTGCAGAACTAAAATCCCACAAGCTATGCAGCGTGGCCAATTAGGGGGAAAAAAAAACAGAAACATGGTAGAATAAGAGAAGGGAAAAAAAATCATCCTCTAGTTAAAAAGTAGAGTCAGCAAAGAATGTAAGAAAGGACGGTGCTCACCTCAGGGATAGGCGAGTTCAGCCCAGGGATTTTCAGGTTGGGGTACGACGGGGGTGGTCCATATCGCTGCATGGCAATCAGCCACGGGGGAGGGACCTTGTGGGCATTCTGCAGGAAAAAGAGGACAGGATACCATCTGCCCAACCCTGTCCCTTTGTCTCCCTCCCACCCCAATTCCCAACCCCTTCTCTGCTTTCCCAGTCAGGTAACTGGCACTCACTGGTCCTACTGGCATCCCCAAAGAAATCCTCAGCTCGTCAGACAGATCTCCTGGCTTCTTCTCCTTCAGTCGTGTCTCAAACTCCTTCCCCTGAGGAAAAGACCAAGCAGGCTGTATTGAGGATGCCAGACACACACTGGGAGGTCGATTGCAAGAGAACACGAGAACAAAGACGAGACGTTCCAATCCACATCAGACACAAAGTCCCCCTGAGGGCTGCCCAGTTCCCACTCTGATTCTCATCGCTTCTTTCCCTGGCTAGAGTAGGGAAAGGAATAAAGGCCAGGAAGGAGGGGGAAAGGCCAGACTCCCAGTGCAGTCACTAATCCACTATAAGAACCTGGCCAAATCTAAGGACAGGCTTTCTCATCTGCTAAATGAGGACATGCGAGAAGATGATCTCCAAGGTTCTTCCACCTCAAAAATTCCATGATATCATGGTGATTGACATTTCAAAGATCAGGAAAAAAAAAAAAAAACACTTCTCTCCTATCTGCAATACTAAATGTTTCCTAAAAGCCTCTGCCCTTGGCTCCTCTGTTCCTAAACCACCCACCATAAACAGTGATCCCCCCTCAAAGACATGATGTGCATCCCTCCTTCAGAAAACCACCTCATTCCAAATTCCATCCCATCCGAGCAGAGATGATGGACAATTCTAAGGCTAAGGAGTGGGGGGACCCATACCCGCTTCCAGCTTCCAAAGCCCTCTGACCCAGAGTTACTCAGGCCAGACCAAAGTCCCAGCCTTGCCTCCCCGCCCCCTCCCCAACCTCGTAGTACAGGTCCCCGTGGATGGTCAGCTTTGGCTTGGTCTGCCACTTGAAGAAGGCATCGTGCAGTTTCTGGTAATCGATGTCAATTTTTCCCATCTTGGGCCGAACCTTCTCTCGCATTTTCGACTTCATGGTTTTCTGCTCTTCCTGTGGAGCACGGCAGAAGACACACCTTAAAAGGTATTCACCAAGTTCAACTCTTGGTAAGCCTAAATCCCCACTCCCAAGAGAGAGGGAAACCTCATTTGTCTCCTTCTGAAAGTCACCAAAATCCTTCCTGCTCAAGCCCCTCAAAATTACATGATTCATACGGGGATATGTGCATAAAAACAGATGATTGAACTTGGTGTACTCTCCCAAAAAATAATAAATAAATAAATAAAATGAAAAAAAAATTACATGATTCACGTTGAACAAAAAAGATATAACTATGAAATCACCCTCAGCTACGTACATCAAATATTTTTAAGCCACCTGATGAAGAGACTGAGCTCATCAGTTGCCTCTGCCGAGAACCAGGTGACAACAGTCTAGCTGGGAGGCAGAGTTTTCACCATGTACTTTGGTTCCTCCAGAATTTTTGTACTACACACAACTATTACCTAATCAGAGTATTTAATTAAAACTTTTTAACTTAAGAAGTTATACGACCACCATACATTTCTAGCCACAAGTACATCAGGTTCACATCAGGGACAGAGAACTGTGGACACAGCCAAAAGCAACCCTGCAGAGGAAGGAGTCACCGTGTGCAGGTCAGAGAGCAGGCAGAGTGCAGGCAGGGGGGCGAGGAGACAAGGGGGCAAACCGAGCTGCCCAAAGCCAGAAGTCTTGGGGGGGGCAGGAGAGCGAGCTCTGAGCATACAGAAGAGGTCTGCCTTTCGTGAGGTATCCTTCCCCTCCTGCCCTCCCCGCCATGTGTTACATGCAGTGCCGACTCCTAAAGAATAAATCATCAGACAATTAACGTGCAGGTGGACTTTGGGAGCTGCTGCAATGTAGAAGTCAGTTGCTGCTAAGGACGTGGATCCCAGGGCAGATCGGGGCCCCAGCCCGGCCCTCACCTTCTCCTGCAGGGCCTCTCGCATCTCCTGGATGCCTGTGCGTTTGATGAAGTCAGGCAGCTCAAAGGGGGGCTTCTCAATGCCTCGTTTGCCCTGCAGGTACTTGCGCTTAAAACACCAGTGGCGTGGCACGGGCACAGAATTCCGAGTGGCCTTGAGGTGAACCAAGAGCTTGGGGTCCTGTGCTGTCACGTCATGCATCTCCACGACGTCGGGCCGAGCCACGAGCTGGAAGACACAGCAGCATCCCTCTGGAGAGCCTGGACTTCTCAGATCTAAAGCCTGCTCGCTTTCTCCTCCTCAAAGGGCCTGTCCTGGGCCTCCCTTGAAGCCCTCCTCCCCACCCCAGTGAGGCTCCGGGAGCTCCTCGGGGGCTCTCCCAGCCGGGCTCCAGGGCCTGTGCAGCGTCTCGGCGCTCACCTGCTTCAGTTCAGCCACAGTGAAGCGATTCATTCGCCGCAGCTTCTTCTTGGACAGCTTGGGGGCTTCCGGCTTCTTCTCCTAGAACAGAACAATGTTATGTTTTGTTTTGTTTCAGCCGCGCTGCGCAGCTTGCCGGATCTTAGTCCCCCAACCTGGGATTTAACCCATGCCTCCTGCAGTGGAAGTGCAAAGTCCTAACCTCTGGACCGCCAGGGGAGTCCCAGAACAATCATCTCCTGTGAGTAGGATTCTTAGGCGTGAATCGACCGCCCAGCTCACTCTGAAACTTAAGCCACCAAAGGACTACGTCTCGCCTGCAAGAGCTCACCACTGGATGCACCTCAGCTACTCGCCCCCAGAGTCCTTGTTTCCCCGACAGGGGGCGTGGGCCTCACCTGCTCGTCGTCGCTGCTGTCATCCTCACTGTCCTTGTGCTCCTCCTCAAAGCCCTTCTTCTTGGGGGCCGCAGAGTTCTCCAGTTTGTCAAGTTTCTCTGGCTCCTTCTCTTTCTCCTTCTTCACGTCATCAGTGAGCTGAGGAAGGCAGACAACATGGCAACCCCAGCCCTGGGCCCCTCCCTGGTTCCTGAACCTGGCACTGAAGAGATGCCCTCCTCACCCCATCCCTGCCCCTTTCCTGCTCAGCTCTGCCCCTTCACAGTGCGCTGCTCCTTATACCTTGAAAGCCTCAAAAATCCTCTTGAAGAAGATGAAGTTGGGCTCGTAAATTTCAGGCTCTTCGGTCACATACTCAATTTCCACATCGGCCGCCGGGGAATCAGAGCCACGGGAGCGGCCTGACTCTTTGTCTCGGTCCCCTGAGCTCTCAGATGATGCCCCCCGCACCCGCTGGGGCTTTTTCTTCTTCTTTCGGTTCCGACGCTTCCGGTTTTTCTGCCAAAACATGGAAGACCAACGAGATCAGAGAATCCAAGCATCATGCCTGCCTCCCAACCCCTCATCTCCTGACCCAATTTCCCCAAGTGACTGAGCCTTGAAGTCAGACCACGAAGTTCCATCTCTCTCAAGCTGTGTGCCTGTGAGTAAAAACTACTGCGCCTCTTAGAACCTCACTTATTTCAGCTCTAAAATGGAGGCATGCATCACGCTCAGAACTCAAAGGAACTATGCCCGCTGAATAAAAAATACCTGTGATGGTTTGGACAAGGAACTGGCACAAGACAGCAGCCACTACTTATTGAATGTTTACAACAGGAGTTATTTTAGTGCCCAAACCCTCTCTCTGACATCCCTTCCAGATCCAGCTCCATCCATACCTCTTTTTTGGATACAGACACTGTGTCCTCCTCAGTCTCTGATGCTGAGTGGCCCAGGGACGAGCGAGTATCTGTTTCCATTTCCTCCTCCTCTGTAAAGGAAGAAGAGGGCTATCAGTCTCTTCAGGGTACCCCCTCTTTACCAAGAGCCAGTTTCTCTCTCAAATCCTCCTCGGGGGAGGGAAGAGGAAGGCCGCCTCAGCCTTAGCTCTGCAGGTTCTGTCCTGCCGCCCTCGGGACGCGGTGACACACTCACCTTGCTGAGAGTTCATCTCTTCCTGGCGGCTCTCCTTTAGCTGCAGGATCTTTTCCAAAGCCTGGGGGATCTTGGGGCCCACAGAGGGGTCATCCATCTGCCAGAGACAACCCAGGCAGAGGGGGTGATCACAGTGCCCCTTCTCCTCTGACTCCTACCTCCTGTACTCAAAAGGCTGTGGGCCAGGTGTTGGGAACAACATATAGTGGACACCACCAACCGGATTCAACCATCCCTCAGCATCCCTCAGAGTGAAGCCCAGAACCCTACCCCAGAAACATCTCCCAGACCCTACTGCCTGCCCTACCTAAGTATGTTTTAACTAAATATGGCTCCCCCCGCCACCCAAGCCCAATCTCCAGAAGTTCTCCCATCTTCTCTGGAATCCTTCTCAAAAAACCCAGAAACAGTCCTGTTCTAAAACACGCTCTCCTGTGCCTTGGAAAAAATCCACAGTCTCACCTCTCTGTTCTCATCTCCAGGGGGTGGTGGGGGACCACGAGGCCGAGGAACAGGGGCTCCCATGGGCAGCACAGTAGGAGCGGGACCCACCGGAGCAGCCACTGAGAGGAGAAAAAAAAATCTAATGTCGGAAGAGACAAATCACACATTTTAAAAATTACCTTCTGTGCTTCAAAGTCAGGGTAGTGGTTACCCTTGGGAGAGGGAGTGGCTACAGGGTACAGGACTCCTGGGGTGCTGGTAGTTTTGGTTCTTAGCCCAAGTGCTAGTTGTATGGATGTATTCAGTTTGTGAAAATTCACTGAACAGTACCTTTACAACACGTTTACTTTTTTTAACGTGATATACACTGAAGTTAAAAAATTTCATCACCCTCTTTGCCCTTCCATTTCCAGGGTCTTACCTCGAGGACCCAGAGGAGTGCGAACACCAATTTGGCCCATGTCTTGTGGGGGCCGAGGGACTGGGGTACCCATCTTGGCAATCTCCTGCTGTCGTTCCTGCTCCAGTAACACAGCTGCCTAAAAGAGGGAAGTAGGAGTTGGAGACACAGCTTCAGAAATCCACTGGGCAGGCAACCCCTGGCAAATGCAGCCTTTCAGCCAGGTAATAGGCCCAAGGAGAACTGATTAATCAGGGAACACCCGCGTTCTGATATCCTCGCCACCCCCACACTTCCAGGCAATTGATCCAAGTGAAGAGGCCCTTTCACCACAAAAGAAAACCCCTGGAAATAACACCAAGAAAAACCCTGGGAAACTTCTGGTTGCTAACAGAGAATTTAATAGTTAGTAAACACTGCCTTCTGTTTTTTAACAAGATTTTTCTTCCCCAAGAGATTATTTCTAAGGAACAGTGAATTCTTTTCTTGCACCTACCCCCTCAAGATCTAGTACAATCTGGGCAAAGACAGTACTCTGTAAATATTTCCAAATTTATAGATGTTAATGCTTAGTTTCTAATACTCCTGAGTAACCTACTGGGTAAAAAATGATATAATGCGTCTCTGTGGCTGAATGTCTTATGTGTTATTTTCTAATTCATAGCCATCCCGTTTAAACTAAATCCGATACAAATCACTAAATTAGCCCAGAGTTCTCTCCAATGTACCTATGATGATACCATGGAAGACTAGTAGGGGTCAGGAAACTTTTTCTATAACGGGCCAGTCAGTAAATATTTTAGCCTTTACAGGCTCTCTGTACAGATTCTGTTATGTATTCTTTGTTTGTTTTTTGTTTTTTTTAAACAATCCTTCAAAAACATAAAAACCATTCTTACACCACAGGCCACACAAAAACATGCTATATTCCAGTTTACCAACCCTTTGGCTACACGAAAGACAGTATTTGAAAGATACTGGAACTTAGATGAGGATGAAGTAACCTCCACAGAAAAGTTTCTTTTCTTTTCTTTATTTTTTTGTGGCCATGCCACATGGCTTGCAGGATCTTAGTTTTTTAGTTCTCCCACCAGGGATCAAACCCAGGCCCCTCACAGCGGAAGCACAGAGTCCTAACCACTGGATGGCCAGGGAATTCCCTCCATGGAAAACCTGAATAGCATTTCTTGTTTTAGACTATAAGCACTAGAAGTGACAGACAACGGATTGGACCATGAGGTCAAAGGTTAGGATGAGGGAGGCATTACCCGCTTCTGCTGCTCCAAAAGTTCATGTTCCTTCAGTGAATGATCTCCCTGCTGAAAAAAGAAAAGAAGTTCATACCAGCACCAACACTCCATGGGCCGGTCTACCACAACTCTGTTTCCTGGCCTCCTCTTCCAGCCTAGGGCCCAAGTCTCTAGTCCAGACCTTCCCAGAAGCCTTGGCCCCAGGATCCAGCTCTCTATGAGGCTCCACAGCCCTTCCAGGACCCTGACGGGGCCCAGGTGCGGGCTGCCACCTGCCCTACCTGCTTGGCACGCTCCTCCTGCTGCATCAGCAAGGCTGCCTGCTGCTGCGCCAGCTTTAGCCGCTCTTCCTCCGACAGTGCCACAGGCTCACCCACCCGGAGAGGAGGAGGGGGCCCCAGGTTTGGTGGGCGGGGTCCAACTGCCATAGGAAAGCCAAGGCCAAGGCCGGGTGGGGGTGGTGGGGGTGGTGGAGGAGGTTGGAGGGGAGGGAGTCCCATGGGTGGGGGTGGCATGGGAATCCCAGAGAGCTGTGGGAAAAAAATAAGACAGGTAACTGAGAAGCATTTATCTAACTGCAGACATTTGCTGGGGAACTACTATAAGCCAAGTACTGGGATTCAAAGTCAAATGACACATTGTTCTTGCATTCAAAAAAAAAATACAGCAGTATCAAGAATATACAGAATATACAGAATATTCTATAGTATCAGGAAAAGAGGATGTTAATTTGGGGATACCAACTAATGAAAGCTATCAACTCTCTCTCCAGAAATATATCATGAACACAGACTTTGCATACAATTTTAGGAGATGCAAGGACACCTCCAAAGGCCATCTAAGAACTCCTCATCCCACACACAGAAGTCCCTGGACTCCAAGTTAGAACCACTACTCTAGAGAAAAAGAGTCAAATCCTGGATCAGAAAAGACATGGAAATTGAGAGAATTTAAATAAGTAGGAGCCTGTGTGCCCCCAAAACGCACTAAATATAGAGAGCATGAAATCAAATCACAGGGTAAGCCCTAGTTTCTCACTGAATCACATGGGAACTGTGTGCTAGGAGGGCAGAGAAAGGGTGATTATTTCCCGCTAGGGGAGGATCAAGTCAGGCTTCCAGATATTTAAGCTGAATCTTAAATGCCATGCAGAATTTGGAGGGGCTGACACTGAGGAAGGAGGCAAGGATCAGGACCAAGGGAGAACTGAAACAGTCCCAATTCTGTCATCACAGTACCTCCCTGCCCAATCGGCTAGTTGCATCGCTCTGTACACTCCATGTGAGAAGGGGCGCTACTCTGAGTAGAAAGATATCAAGCGGGACGGCCTCCTTACCTGTGCTGACATAGGAGGGGGAGCAGGTTTGTCCCCATCTTCACCTCTCAGAACGGGTCGATTCAGGACGATGCCAGTCTGCGAAAGAGAAAGGACTCTAGGTCCGTCCAAGAGGAGCTGTTCCACTAAGCAACGTTCGCTCTCGTCTATTCAACAGAATTTACCCAGCGCCTGCCTGCCAGAGCTGGAATTGGGCTCTAGAGGACTAATATATCTGAGCAGACAAGAAAAGGCAAAACGAGCAAGCCCCCACTTGCCGTACCGAGATACATTAAGAGCGAACACCAAGTTGTGAGGGATTATTAATGCCTCCTCCAAAAGCTCCGCCTATCCTCATGTCCCGCCACCAACACTTACCTGACGGGTGTAGCTCTGCAGCCGCTCCACCAGCTCCTCGCGACTCCCTGCTGGGCAAAGCACAGGATCAACGGGGTAGGTCAGGCGGAGCAGGCCAGGCGGCCCAAGTCAGGCCCCCGCGGCCAGCCTCCACCCCCGCCCCCGGGTCTCCGGGGTAACCAGCTCCGCTTCCTCGCAGGCCTGCACTTTCCCGCTCTTGACCTCCCGGGCTCCTCACCCTGGATCGGAGCTCCGATCTCTGCTAATTTGGCCTGCAGCTCCTGGGCAGCCCAAGCACCATAGTGCCCAGGAGGCGGCGGCGGCGGCAGCTGCAACTCTCCTTTAGGAGGCTCGGGATGCTCGGCCGCCATCTTAGCCGCGGGAAGGCGCGCGACCAACCCGGAAGCTCGGGGCCGCCGTCGGGGTCACTTTCCGGAACTTCCGGCAGCGCCATACGCCGCGTCCGCTCGAGGCTGGTTAGGCCGTTCCGATTAGGGCCCACCCCCTGCCGTTCTCCAACAGTCCTTAGGCGGCCTGGCTGCGAGGCCTTCTGGGAGTTGTAGTGCGTAGGCCACGGTCTCTGGGTCCAACGCAGGGACGCGAGGACCGTGGCCGGCAGCAGCACCAGGGAGCACTGTGGGCCAGAGCCGGGGCGGGGCTGTGGGGAAAGGGGTCCTGCCCGCAGGGCGTGCTTTCTGCGTCTCACTGGCTGCAGCACTGACCTCCCGCCTTCCGGCCCGACTCCCTGGTCGGGCGTGAGAGGCCCGGACGCTTACGTTCCCGAGGGACTCGTTCCCCCGGCGGCCGCGCGCTGTGGGCGCCAAGCGGGAGGTTGCAGCCGATGCCTGTGATAAAACAGTGTCTGATTGTCTGCCCGCCCACTCCCGGCCCAGGCACGGATGAATGGGCTGAAAGGGGATCGGAGCCGGGAGCGAAGCAGGCCCTCCGGGCTGAGCTCCAGCTGCCGACCTGGGGGAAGGGCCACACTAAAGCCCCTTTTTCCACCTTCCTGGCCGGCTCAACTGTCATCTCTAAGCTGTCTCCCGCCCTTCCTGCCCTGGAGCGCCCGTAACACGTCCAAACCTCCACCATTTGTTTTGAAATCTTTCTTGCCCTTTCTCTGCACTTCCAACCCCAAGACATGAGTTTTTAAGTCTCTCGCAGTACTTTGTGTTAAAAGAAGCCCTCAATAAATGATTACTGGGCGGGGGGCGGGGGGGGGGGGGCAAATGGAACAGTCTTTCCGGACACAGGATTTTGGTCTTTTTCAGTCTCGAAAATAAACTCAGGGGAATTCCCTGGCGGTCCAGTGGATAGGACTCAGTGCTTTCACTGCGCACGGGGATTCCATCCCTAGTCAGGGAACTAAGATCCCACAAGCTGCACGGCGGCCCCCCCACCCCCCCCACCCCATAAAAAAGGAAGGAAGAAAGAAAATAAACTCAGGACGTTTTCTTCCCTCATCCCCACCAGCCTACTGGCACAGCTGACCCTGTCTGGTGCTCCTCTAACCCACCAGCGGCCTGTGCCCCTGAGGAAGGGATAGGCAGGTGACCCTTGTTTGCCCACCTTCTACTTCTCCCTGTCCTGACCAGTCAATTCAGTTAACCTTCCCACCTCTGCCACTAGCTCTGAGGTCCCTCTCCCATTCTAGCTCTGCTCTCTCACTGACAGTCAGGCTCCCGTCCTGGGAGAGTGTGTGTGTGTTGGGTGAGAGAGCAGGGAAATTCGAAATGGTCTCCTTTCCTCCCCAACACCCACATCTTTCAGATCTTCTCTCTAGCATGCTCTATTTCACTCACCACCCCCAACAAAGGAGTAGCTGGGAGCAGGGAAAAAAGAATGGGATGTCAGGTCCAGGGAAGGTGCAATTTAGGAGAGACAAAGAAAAGGATGGGGCTAGGAAGGCTGCTCCCATCCTAACCCTGGCTAGGAGATTCTTTTTATCATCGCCCCAACCTGGACCCTTCCCCTTTTCATCACTACCACCATCCCAGTCTCCTGACACTCCCAAAAGAGAAGCCAAACCCAGAAAGGACAGAAGAAAGAACAGCAATGCCCTCCCCTCCAGCTTGTCAGCCCACTCAGGCAGACCCATTCCTGACCCAAAGGAGGTGTCTTTCTGGCTCTCTGTAACTGGAGAGCCACTGGTAGGTTACCTGAGGCCAGAGGCCCCAAGGCATGTGTATGTGCTAGGGAAGAGGTTGGAGGTCTCTGAGGCAGGATAAACTAAGGGCTGATGGGTGAGGATGCAAAGTAGCCAGGGTCAGAAAGGGACAGGCCAAGTCTGCGATCCAGGCAGGATATGACCCTCCTCCAGTTGTGCAGAGGGGAAGACTAAGGGGCAGAGAGAAACTGATGTCGCCAAGGGGCCAAACTGGGACAATGAGCACTTCTCTTGACTCTGAGAGTCCCCACTCCCTTCTCCTTAACAAGGACCCTCACACAATACCTGTGTGGGTCTAGCATGGAATCCAGTCCCTTCCAGTCCCAGCTTTGGGTGGCTGCCCCAGCTCCAGGATCCTTGCCATAAGAAACCAAGCAGGCAGGACAAAGCAGGGGTTCATGAGAACCACATAACTAAATGTTGGGCTCTTGGTGTCTGGTATGACTTTGGGATGTTCTGCTGCTCGGCTCCTAGGTGGTTGGAGCTAAGGACTGAGAAGGTGATAGAAAATTCAGGACTATTCTCACACACAGTTCACACAGAGCCTTCACGTGTATCACCTCTGCAGCTTCAGAACAGCTCCAAAAACAGCTCCTTAATGTAGCGCTGGAAGCAACCAGGCCCAGGGAGTTGCCTCTTGACTCTGGAACTTAAGTTCAACCCAGGTTGAACTTGGGGTCCCTGATTCTCAGCACAAAGTGACTAGGCAGGGGTCCCAGGCCCACTAAAGCTCTGGCCAAGAGTGAGTGAACCTGGACTCCTGGTGCAGAGTAGGAGTGGGTCAGCAGCAGAGGCTAGAAGGGAAGGGGTCCCCAGAGATGTGGGAACAGATGGGACCAGACTCCAGGCTAGAGGGTATTTCTCTGCTGGAGATGGAAAGAGGGGAAGGGGGAGAAGATGTGACTATTTGTACATGTACCTGTGTCTCTAATACCCCAGGACCTACCAGCCCAACGGTGACCAGTGGGGCCCAGGAATGCCCAGCAATGCCAGAGTGTCCAGATACCTTCCAGGCCTCAGTTTCCCCTTCTGTAGAGTGACGGAAAGCAGCTGGCCACCCTGGCGTCCAGACTCTGCAAGGCCACCCAGGAAAGATGCCCGCATCCGAAGACGCCACTCGGAGAGTGCTCGCGGGCAGCCCGCAACTCTGGGCTGCCCCTTCCCCTTCCCCGTCCCACTCGTCTTCCCCTCCTCCTCCCCTGCTCTCCAGCCCCGGCCCCCGCCCCCGCCCCGCCTCCGCCTCCGGTGTGCGATGGGGGGCGGGCGGCGGGCAGAGCCGAGAGCAGCGGAGCTGAGGCGACGCTGCCACCTGATCCCATCCAGGCGCGGAGAGGCGAGCGACCAGCAGTCTGCTCGCAGGGCCCCCAGCGCCCTCGGACCCTCAGCAGATTTTGCGGCAAGGGTTGGGAGGTAGCTAGGGAGGCAGCGGCGACCACCCTCAGCCCGGGTCGAAGCAGAGCCCGCTCAGCGTGAGTACTGCAGCGGCGGGCCTGGCGCTCCGGGGACGGGGGGTGGACCGGGCCAGGATGGGGGATGCTGGCTGGGCTGGAGGGTGTCGTGGGGGCCAGTGCCTGAAGAGCATGAGGAGGGGAGGGTTCTTTGCCCCCTGCAGAGTGGGAGAGGACAAGGTGAGAAAGCCAATCTGGCCTATCCCTTATGGGGACCAGATCCCAGTGACCAGATCCCTGGGGGAGGTTGGGATGCAATTGAGGGAATGGGGGCTGGGGGGGTGGGGAGTAGTGATGGAGAGGAGGATGAAGGGAAGTCCGAGGCAGGGATGACAGTGAGGATGGATGACAGGGAGAGGGGACTGGAGGGGGAAGGGGTAACCTGGCACAGGTTAGGGGGAAGAAAGGCAGGAAAAGAGGGAGGTGGAAAGATATTTTCTCTCCTGGGCCACTAATTTGCAACCCCTCATCCCTTGGCCCCTTCCTCCTTAGTGCACAGGGCAGTTGCCCTACACAATGGGCTGTGCCATCCTCAGGTAAGGATGCAGTCTCCAGGTCATCCGATGGTCAGGTCCGGGTGGTCCAGGCCAGGGCACCCTCCTCCTCCAAGTGCACCAATATCAGCCCTAGAGCTTACAGGGAGAGTGAAAAGGGCTCACGTGGGAGTAAGTGGGCATCCAGGCCGGTTTTCAAAGCTTTGGCTAGCTAAACCATTTCTTCTTTGGTTCCCTGGAGAAAGGAAAGCAATTTGCAAAACCGGGCAGCAGTCTGAGGTAGACTGTTCTCACTAAAATTAGCACTGATTTTCTGATGAGGCTGGGCACCCTGACTTGTCTGGGACGACTGAGGGCAAGTCTCTCTCCACGGAGAAGACATGGGGACATGGGGGAATGGTCTGAAACATGGGACAGGCAGGAGCCAGGGCCGTTGTTCTAAATTCTGGCCCCAGCAGACTGCCACCCACCCCACACCGACCCAGACAGAGGTTACAGAGGGAAACCCGGCCCCAGGCAGCCCCCATCCTGGGTGCCAGTGACCTGACCTTGTCTCCAGAACAGGCATCGCAGAGTGAACTTGCCAAGGGAAGGGAGGCCTCCTCCAATGTCCGAGCAGCACCCTCTCTCGGGACCTGGAATGTTTAGCCTGGCCGACTGCCCACCCAGAGGAGACAGGGTTACTGCTTTTACATACCTGAAGGTTTGTCATGGAGAAAAAAAATGGTTTGTATGGTCTAGCAGGGCAGCACTAGCAACCATGAGCGTGGAAGGTGGCAGGGAACAAGCAGAGGAGGGTGCAACCAGTGTTGGCTGACCCCAGCTGTCCCAGAAAAAACTTTTGAACGACCAAGGCTGCTCAGAAACAGATCAGGCTGTATCTGAAGGCGACAAGCATTCAATCATTGATGGGAAACATGCAGAAGCTGGTGCCCACCTTGGAGGGCTGGTGTCCAGGGAATTCTTGTGCTGATGATACCCTGTACCCAGCAGGCCTCAGACTGGGGTCTGGCTGGCTGGCTCCCCAGGGCTAAGCCATGTCAGGGGCCACCAAGCACCCCATCACCCTTCTCTGTATGGCCTCATTGAAGTGTCTCCCAAGTAAAGTCACACTGTGGCGCTCTCCAGGCTTGACCTCCTTGGCTGACCCACAGTCCTCTGAAAAATACGGTAGTTTCAGTGAGTGGAGCAAAGACGGGAACAGGCTGGCCCTCCACTTGGCCCCCTTGGGAAACTCCTGCCTGGTCAGCAAGTCCTTTAGGCAGGATAAGTGACAGGGGAAGAAGGCGTGCGTCCTGAGAGGGACTCGACTCTGATTCCCTCCTGCCAACAGCCTCACGTGGGCAGTGCCAGCCCTCCTCTGCCCCAGCCATCCTTGAAGACAGGGGGACCTTAGGCTTTCTCCGCTATGCCCTGGTTGCCCTCTGCAGCTTACCCTTCACACCTGTTGGCTCCAGGAGGATTAAGTCTGCGGACTGATGAAGGAAACCAGATGATGGGACCTGGAGAGAAGGGAAAGGCATAACCAGGACATCTTTCCACCCAAACAGGTTTAAATGTAATCCAGGATTAATTGGGGGGAGGGGGGGTGCTAAAGGAGAAGGATTGGAAGCCAAGCACTGGGGCCCGGAGGAAGGTCATGGTCAAAAGAGTTTTCACGTTACCTCAACCCTCGTGGGACCCAGGTGTCCTAGTTCCACACACATGCACATGCCCGTAAGGTTCTACGCTCCCCCTTCTTTTTGGAGATGTGAGGATGTATGTGAGGATGAAGCTGAACTGGAATCTGGAGACTGAGGCCCCTGAGACAGAGACCCCACCCTAACTGGGGGACAAGAATTGCTACTGAAACTGACTTTTCACTGGAGCTGCCAAGGGCTGGGCTACCCTTGAGCTAAGACATTCATGCGAGGACAGGTGACTGGCCAGAAATCAGGCCCTTCTCCTGCTGCTCAGCTGGGATGGAGGCCCACCTTCTCCTGGAGAGTCTCAGCAGGACAGCCTCTGTATTCCCCTTCCCCCTGCCAGCCGGTGACCCCCTCCCTTGGCCAGGCACCTCTCACTGCAATCGGCTGTTGGGCGGCCAGGGTTTCAGGTATCTGGGGATGGAATCCTGATAGGGTTCCAGGATTTCAAGTCCTTCCTTTCTTTCCCTTGTGGATTTATTGGTCTTGGGCCTTCGGGGCTCAGAGGCATGCAGAATTGCCAGAGTCCAGGGCAGGGATGGGGAAATCAGTTCTCTGCAGAAGTAGCACACATAGTGTCTGAGGGCAAGGACTTTGGAGCCAGAAGGAGCAGATCTGAATCCAGACTCTGCTAATACCAGCTGCGTGACCATGGACAAGTGACATCATCTCTTAGAGCCTGTTTCCTTGTCTGTAAAATGGGAATACCTATGTTAGGGCTGCGGTGAGGATTAGATGGGGTTAAGTGTGTAGTAGTATGATACATAGAGTAAGCCTCTCCCCCATGTCAGAGACTCAAGAAGGTGAAGACCTGGTCAGTGTTTCTGAGGCGCTCAGGGACTGGGGAGTCAAGACCAACCCTAGGCTGAAGCGATCAGGCACAGAATCCTGGAGGAGAGGAAACCCTGAATTGAGACTTCTGTGCTCTGAGCCAAGTGCCGGTGCTAAGGCACATCTACTGGGGAGACAGACACAAATGGCCACTAGACAAAGACAAATTAGTGGCAGGCAGAAAAGCAGAGACAGGGCTCAAGGGAGGGAGTGACTACAGCCTGAAGTGCTGGCCAGCCCCCAGAGCCTGTAATTCCACCCATGACTAAGTTATCTGGAGCAGTGTGGAGATAGGGTCGTGGTAACAGGAGGTAGGAATCTGATCTTCCCTGGCCTCTCTGTTCACCCCACCCTTTGGAGCTCTCCTTTGCAGCAGTCCTGTCGGGGCTCGGAGCCCATCTCCTTTGCCTGGTACAAACCTGTTTGCCTCCTTCTCCTGCCAGGCCTCACAGGAACACTGGCCCTGCTACCAGAGCCCCAGGAGCCCCCATGAGTGCTGGCGAAGGGAGTCCTGGATAGTGAGGCCCTGGCTGGTCCTGGGGTGGGTACCCCATCATGCCACCCATCCTCCAGCGCCTGCAGCAGGCCACCAAGATGAGCCGCAGGAAAATTCTGCTGCTGGTGCTAGGATGCAGCACCTTAAGCCTCCTCATCCACCAGGGGGCGCAGCTCAGCTGGTAAGGGGCGGGGCCCCGGTGAGGGGGCGGGGCCCGGGAGTTGGGTTCCTCCAGGAGTAAGCTACTCGGTTAGCGGGTGGGGGCTCTCCTTCTCATTCCTTAAACCTGCCAGAAGAGTCCATCTTCTGGTGGGCTTTGCTCCTTCCCTCTGTTCTGAAAGTGCTTTCCATACATTCTCTTTAGATCCACACAACCTCCCTGAGCAGGGACTGCACTGAAAGAGTTGAGTAATCTGGGAGTCTATTCCAGCTCGAGGCCTTCCCTGGGCATCACCTTCTGAGTGCCTCCCTGTTGAGAGGCAGAGATGTTGAATGATATCCTCCGAAGTGAGAAGGAACTTTAAGACCAAAAAATGAAGTAGGCAACTCTATAAACTGCACTTATGAGGTTTATTGTGGGTAACTTACACACAGGCAGGCAGGATCTCGTAGATGGTTAATCCAGAGGCATTTGCAGCAGCACCAGAAAGGGTACTGGGGGACTTAAAGGGGCCAAAGCTAAGAACAGAATCTGACTACTAGGGAGAAGCACATCCATATGGATGGGAAGCAGGGGGGGTTTCCTCTCCCTGGTGTGTGTGTGGGGGGAGGTCTCATGGCCACTAACCATCCGCATCAGGAAAAGGCACTCTGGCAGTTTTCACATGGGATGAAGGCAGGGGTAAAGGTTGACAGGGAACCTATCTGGCTTGGGTGCACTCCTTGTGAGTAGGCTCCAGCTCAGTTACACAGAAAGGGGAGCTGGTAGGACTGTGGGCCTAAGATGGACCTGACAAGATGGAGTCAGTGTGCTTCAGCCACACTCCCCAGAGAACTGCAAACAACTTCTCACTACGGTTGTGCTGGGCAGGTCTCCGCACTTCTCTGAGTCCATTTGCTCACCTATAAAATGGGAATGATATATGTGTGACCAAGTCAGTCGCCCTGATAGACCATGTGGAAACCATGTGATGACTAATAGGAACCCTGACCCTGCTCCTGGCTATGTGAACCCGATGAACCCCTGCACCCCCTCAGTTTCCCCATTCGCTATATGGTCTGCCCATGAGAACAGTGTGAATGCGTCCAGTCCCTCTTGCCAGATGATTTGCTAGTCTTCAGAAGCATCCGTGTAGACATTATCCTGAACCCAAAGCAGCCACAGATAGGAAACCTCAGTGGTGTTCTCAAAGCTGCTTAGAGTTGCCCTCATTACATGATGCTTAGGATGGTAGAAAAGAAACAGGAAAGTGATTTCAAGTCTGAGGGGAACTTACAGGTCACTGGTAATCCCAAACACCCTTGTTTCAGGAATGCTTCATGAAGAGAAATTATGTTTTTTATACTATTATATTTCTTGAGCCTAGAACAGTGTCTGGCACATAGTAGATACTAAAAAAAAAAAAAAAAAAAATTCTACTTGAATGAATGAATGAGGTTCCAGAAGACTTAATGGAATCATATAACAGGTTGCTTCAAAGCCCATGCCACTCACCTACAATGAGAGCAGCCAGTGGGAAGAGTAAAAATTAAAGTGAAGACAGTGAACAAGAGGACATGGTGACTTTATCTGACTTGCCAGACTTATGGAAATGATTTTTCTCCTCCTCCTCAGTCTGTACATCTGTAAAGTGGAATTCCTCGAGGATCTTTGTCCTTGTATTACCTTTTATGTGTAATCAAGTTACCTCAAAATTTAGTGGCTGAAAACATCAAACATTTATTATCTCACTCCTGGGGGTCGGGAATCCAGATGTGCCCTAGCTGGGGACCTCTGGTTCAAGCTCTTTCATGGAGTTGTAATCAAGCTGGCTGCTGGGGATGCAGTCTCATCTGAAGGCTCGACTGGAAGGGCTCAGCTTATAAGCTCATTCATGTAGTTGTTGGGGGAAACTTCAGCTCTTCAGGCAGGCTGATGGACTGGGAGCCTGCTTCCTTAGGGCCTGTTCCCGCCTGGTACCTCCTTAGTTCCCCCACCAGGGATTGAACCCTGGCCCTCGGCTGTGAGAATGCAGAATCCACCCTGACCACTGGACCACCGGACCACCAGGGAATTCCCCATAATCTTTTTATAATGTAACCTCACAGTGACATCCCACGATTTCTGCCCTAGTCTACTCCTTAGGGGCATCAATAAGTCCCACTCATATTCAAGAGGCGGGAGATACACAGGAGCCTGAATGCCAGGAGGCCAGCAAGGATCACTGGGGGTCATCTTAGAGGCTGCCTACCATACGCCTCTACTGTCCTGTGGGTAAAGCCCTGGATGGGCGGGTGCTGACCCATCCCCACCATCCTTGGGGAGAGGCAGGGTCAAGCCGCACCCTTCTCACACCCTCCTCCCTGCCCCCCTCCCCCCACCCCCGGATCCCCCAGGTACCCCAAGCTGTTTCCTCTGAGCTGCCCGCCTCCGCAGGACTCCCCACCGCGCCCCAAGCACATGACCGTGGCCTTTCTGAAGACGCACAAGACGGCGGGCACCACGGTGCAGAACATCCTGTTCCGCTTCGCCGAGCGCCACAACCTGACCGTGGCCCTGCCGCACCCGAGCTGCGAGCACCAGTTCTGCTACCCGCGCAACTTCTCGGCGCACTTCGTGCACCCGGCCACGCGGCCGCCGCACGTGCTGGCCAGCCACCTGCGCTTCGACCGCGCCGAGCTCCAGCGCCTCATGCCGCCCGGCACTGTCTACGTCACCATACTGCGCGAGCCGGCCGCCATGTTCGAGTCTCTCTTCAGCTACTACAACCAGTACTGCCCCGCCTTCCGGCGCGTGCCCAACGCGTCGCTCGAGGCCTTCCTGCGCGCGCCCGAGGCCTACTACCGCGCGGGCGAGCACTTCGCCATGTTCGCGCACAACACGCTGGCCTACGACCTGGGCGGCGACAACGAGCGCAGCCCGCGCGACGACGCCGCCTACCTGGCGGGCCTCATCCGCCAGGTGGAGGAGGTCTTCTCGCTCGTCATGATCGCGGAGTACTTCGACGAGTCGCTCGTGCTGCTGCGGCGCCTGCTGGCCTGGGACCTGGACGACGTGCTCTACGCCAGGCTCAACGCGCGCGCCGCCAGCTCGCGCCTGGCCGCCATCCCCGCCGCGCTGGCGCGGGCCGCGCGCGCCTGGAACGCGCTCGACGCCGGCCTCTACGACCACTTCAACGCCACCTTCTGGCGCCGCGTGGCGCGGGCCGGCCGCGCATGCGTGGAGCGCGAGGCGCGCGAGCTGCGCGAGGCCCGGGAGCGCCTGCTGCGGCGCTGCTTCGGCGACGAGCCGGTGTTGCGGCCCGCGGCGCAGATCCGCACCAAGCAGCTGCAGCCGTGGCAGCCCAGCCGCAAGGTGGACATCATGGGCTACGACCTGCCCAGCGGCCGCGCCGGCCCGGCCACCGAGGCGTGCCTCAAGCTGGCCATGCCCGAGGTGCAGTACTCGAGCTATCTGCTGCGCAAGCAGAAGCGCCGAGGCGGCGTGCGTCCCCGGCCCGAGCCGGTCCTGGACAATCCCCCTCCCCGGCCCATCCGGGCGCTGCCCCGGGGCCACTGAGCTCCGGGTGGGAGTCTGGATCCCGCCCCGCCCACCAGGATCTTGCCTAGGGCTGCCTCCAGGTCCCACCCCATCAGGGCCCTTTCTCCCGAGAGGGGCTGCAGCAGTACTTGGGGGCGCATCTCCTTGTCTGAGCCGGGCCCCCGAGGGTGGACTGAACCCCGCCTTCGGGGAGGGTGCTGATAGGCCCGATCGAGCCCCGGGCCACCCTCTGACCCGTCCTAACTGGTTGGTGGCTTTGCCACGAGGTCTGAGACCCGTGCAGAACAACCCACCCCACCTTTTTATGGGGATTGAGGACCCCACCTGTCTTTCCTAAGTGGAAGAGCCCATGCCACGGAGAGGGGCTGAGCCCTGGGAAAGGCTGCTCTACCTGTCAGCCTCTCCGGCTCTTGCTCTTCCTGCCAGGGGTCAAAGGACCCCCTCCACACTGTCTGTCTTCCAGGTTGCACCCACCCCACAGACCTAAGCTGCTCCCAGACCCCCAGAACCAAGAGTTCTTGGGTTGGGCTTTTTGTTTGGTTGGTTTTCCTTGTTTTTAATAAAATGTTTTAAAATGTACAGGTTGTGTGTCAGTTATTAAAAGCCAGATTCCCAGCGTTTGGGGATGAGCCAGATGCCCAAGGATAGGTGTGGCTGTTACCCTGAGGATGGCGGCCCAGTGAAACCAAGCAGGACCCTGTGGGTCTCCTGGGCACAGACGCCTTTGCATGTCCCCTGTTCCCTGTTTGTAGGGAACAGGCTCCAGCCTCCATGACCTTCCCTGAGTTCCAAAGGGCAGATTCAAACAGTTGCTAATCAGGGAAGGGAGGGGATGCAAGAACAAGAGAGGAGCAGCCAGGAATCAATAGTGCAGGCTTGGGGCAGGGTCCTGGTTCCCCCTCAAGGGATACACATAATATCTTTTGAGCTCTTTATAGGACTAAACCCCCCAATACATGGAAGATGTCAGCATTCTTCATTCCAGAGACCATCTGAGGCCAGATTAAAGGAACCAGAGAAGCTCATCAAGAGATTACCTGCCACCAGATTAAAGGAGTGCAGCCCCACCCCACACACACACACGCACACACACGCGCACACACACACATCTTATCAGCAACCCCGCCCTTGAATCATTGCTATAAAACTTCTTACCAAATCCTCGCAGTTGGGACACAGGTTTGAGGGTAGGAGCCTACTGTGTCCCCCTTTGCCTGGCAAAGCAATAAAGCTATTCTCTTCTACTTCACCCAAAACTCAAGACTGGATTAGGTACTGGTGCACAGAGGCTGAGTTTTTGGCATCACCAGACTCAGTCTCCTCCACTGCTCTTCCTGGAGGCTCACACCTCTCTGTCAGTGAACCCCTTGATTGACTGGGTTCATCAGGCTGGCCACCTCGGCCCCACTCACTTCTCTGAGAAAATCTAAATCATTCCTTTTCCTTCATTTCAGCACCATTTATCCAGCATCATTCCGCTAACCTGGGGACACAGGTGAACAAGGCAGATAGGACCTTTACCTTCATGGGACAACACTGACAACACCTCCTTGTGCAGAGCAGAGACGTGCTTAACTCAGGACTTTACCTCCCT
This sequence comes from Hippopotamus amphibius kiboko, assembly GCF_030028045.1. Taxonomy (NCBI): domain Eukaryota; kingdom Metazoa; phylum Chordata; class Mammalia; order Artiodactyla; family Hippopotamidae; genus Hippopotamus; species Hippopotamus amphibius. The sequence goes on along the minus strand of NC_080188.1, from coordinate 126,634,313 downwards.
TTTGAGTCACTGACTTCACCACCGGCCTTCCTTCCCCACAGGGAGACAACATTGATTCAGATGAGGACCATTCCTTGCCTCCAGTGTCCTCTAGCACAGGAATACACCCAGCACTTTCTAATGAAACCTCCCTTAAGACCATCAGAGAATCAGAGCTTTTTCTGTTACTTTCTCCAATGCTGCATTGACACATCTGGACAAGCGATAAAAACAATAGCTAACACGGTGTATTGTGTGCCAGCCTCGCATGTATTAACTAATGAGATCAGTACCCTTTTACGGGTGAAGGAACTGAAACGTGGAGAGGTTCAGTGTCCCAGGGTTTGTCAGGGTCACACAGCTAGAGCTGGAACCCAGACAGATAGTTCCTAAGTGCCCTCACACTGCCATTAGAATAAAGAGGCTCCCACTCCCCAGGCTAGGGTGATGCCCAGGACCTTCTGCAAAAGAATAGTAAGTAAAGACACCAAGACATTGCTATCAGCTCCTCTTCATTTTATCTTTCACAGAGACAATCATTGGCCTGGTTGGGTAATGGAGGTTGCAAGGTTTAGTTGGCAAGTTGTTGGACGTGCCCTGGCCTTGAAAAGGGGCTGTTTTTTATAACACAGCACTTTTTTCCTGTGGTGCTCTGGAAAAGGCAAAAGACAGTAATTAGAGACCTGCAAAGGCATAATTAGGTTTCTGGTGTTAAATGGCTTTAAAGAATTGTACTAGACTCAAAGTCATCTATCCAAAGAAAAGCAGACACATGTGCTCTGGCCCTCAGGCCAAGACGGTGTCTGTCTGCCACTGTCCCCTGCCCCTGCTCCCCCCGCCCTAGCCTCTGGTCATACCTTTGCCAGGAACATCCTTCACCTTGCCCTGCATCCTCCTGGAAAACTCAGACATGCCTTTAAGATTTGCCTCAATAGACCTCTCCTGCCTTCCCCCATCCTCAGGCAGGTGGGCCCTCTTTTATAAACCTTGCCCCACTTCTGCAAAGAACACAACTCTGGACTCAGAAAAATCTGGATTCAGGGACTAAGTGGAATCATCTGGAAGTATCAGGCTGTGGGAGAGGGATTCTCTGTTTGAGGTAGGAGCAAGGGCAGACCCTAAGCAGGCACCAAATCCAAGATTAGCCTTCAGTGGCTGAGACTCTGGCCCAAACATTTCCAGCTTCAGCCACAACCCAGAGGAACAGGCCCCAGCCCCTGGGACCCCAGTGCCCTGCAGAGAGCCTCCTCCCATCTGTGCCCTTTCTACATGTCTCCTGCCTTAAGAAGCTCATGCTCAGGTCTGGGACAGTTTGTAAGAAGCAACCTGGGCGACAGTGACTTGATGGAAGCAACTAATTCCATCAGTGCTTTGGAATTCAAACCCTGGCTCTGCCACTTATTGATTACATTACCTTGGTCTTAACCTTTGAGCCTCACTTTCCTCACCTCTGAAATGAACACTCCTGAGCTTTGTGAACAGTAATTGAGATAAGGCACTTAGAACAGTGCCCGACACATGGAAATGTTCCCAAAGTGGCCACTTTGGTGTCATCAGGGCTCCTTCGGGACAGACACCCTTCTCACTCTAGATGTCACAGGTTGGCACATCTATTCCAAGAGTTTTCCAGCAGATGGGAGAAAGCACTTTGAGGTAAGGGTGCCTTTTTCTACAGGCGAGCAGCAGCTTTGATTTTTATGATTATAGAAGGATGTGCAAAGCCTGTGGGTGATGCCAAAAAGTTGGCCTCTGTGCACCGGTTCCAGATCAAATCTTGGAGACAGAGTTTTGGGTGAAGTAGAAAAGAATAGCTTTATTGTTTCGTCAGGCAAAGGGGGGCACGGTGGGCTCCTGCCCTCAAAAACTGTGGGTCCCAACCCAGGAGGATTTGGTAAGGAGTATTATAGTACGATTCAAGGGTGGGGTTGCTGATAAGAATGGTGTGTATGCAGGGCCTGTACTCCTTTAATCTGGTCTCAGGTAATCTCTTGATGAACTTCTCTGGTTCCTTTAATCTGGCCTCAGGTGGTCTTCTCTGGAATGAAGAATGCTGACATCTTCCATGTATTGGGGGCTTTAGTTCTATAAACAGCTCAGAAGATATTGTTATGTGTATTCCTTGAGGGAGAACCAAGACCCTGCCCCAAGGCTGCACTATTGATTCCTGGCTGCTCCTCCCTTGTCTCTGTATCCCCTTCCTTCCCTGATTAGCAACTCTTTGAATCTGCCCTTTGGGACTCAGGGAAGGTCATGGAGGCTGGAGTCTGTTCCCTACAAACAAGAAATGGGGGACACGGGAAGGCGTCTGTGCCCAGGAGACCCACAGGGTCCTGCTTGGTTTCATGGGGAGCAGAGAGGACAGGAGTGTCTGCCTGAGCCATCTGGAGAGGCGCGCTGAAGAAGCTGATAGGGATAGAGCAGGATAATCAAATAGTTAGCTTGTAAATCCCACTAGGGGACTGTAGATAGAGAGGGAACTTTAGGGGGCTTTGGGAGACCATAGTAAGTACATGATGGTTCAGGAAAGCAATGGGAAAATCCTGAAACAATGTGGGCTTGCTTGACTCACAAAGCAGAGCAAGTTGCTTGCAACAACACTAAGCAACAGAGGCACAAGTCATGCCTCAAGACAATAAAACAGTAATAGAACAATAAGGCCTACATCCTGCCCAGTGATGTCAACAAGTTAATGATCCCTAAGGCATGCTCTCTGCACTCATAAAAAACAATAATTTAGGGAAAGGTGACACTTCAAAGTGAAAGACCCTCGTTACACTGAGACCTGAAATAATTTTTCCATCGTGCCACGACAGTCCCAGATGAGCCACATGGATTCAAGACCCCACCCCTCACCCGACATGTTGGAGGAGTTAATGATGGAAGACTTGAAGGAGAAGGAGGAAGAAGGTGGTCTTCTCCTCCTCCCCTCCTTTCCTTTGATTATAAAAATGTAACCTGCTAAGTACTCAGGGCAGGGCAGTGGGGTGCTCACCTGCCAGCTTGTAAGCCTCACAGGTGTCCTATCCCAGCAAATCACTTCTTATCTATCACTTTGCCTCTCGCTGAATTCTTTCTGTGTTGAGACATAAAGAAACGGAGCTTCCCGAGGCATCACCTGGTGGTTTCAAAGGCATGTCCCAGCTGAGAGAAAGGACAGGGAAGTGTGCTCCAGATAGTGCTGGGCTACCTGGATGGGGAGAAGATGCCAGTGTCCAGTTAGGAAAGGCCTTGAATAACACACTTAGAAGTCCAGCTTGTTCTGCACAGAACACTGGAGTAAATGGAATGGCCAGAGATGACCAGCAGGGGGTGGTGGGCTGTCCCCGGAGGGGAGAGAGTCATCATCTCAGCCCATCTGTAGCCCATCCCTGGCACAGCAGTGCACCAGGTAGGGAGCTCTGTTGTTGACAATGGGAGCCACTGTCTATTAAAGGCAGGAGAAAGGGCTTTAATAACCTGCAGATGCTGCAGGGAGAAGGCATGGTAAGAAGAGCCATGACACCAATTAACATTTACTGAGCACGTGCTATGTGCTGCATGCTTTTCTCTGCGCCTTGTGCATTTTAACTTGCTTTTTTTTTTAAATTACTTTATTTATTGGCTGTGTTGGGTCTTCATTGCTGCACACAGGCTTTCTCTAGTTGCAGTGAGTGGGGGCTACTTACTCTTCATTGTGGTGCACGGGCTCCTCATTGCCATGGCTTCTCTTGTTGCAGAGCACAGGCTCTAGGCACGTGGGCTTCAGTAGTTGCAGCACATGGGCTCAGTAGTTGTGGCTCGCGGGGTCTAGAGTGCAGGCTCAGTAGTTGTGGCACACGGGCTTAGTTACTCCACAGCATGTGGGATCTTCCTGGACCAGGGATTGAACCCTTGTCCCCTGCACTGGCAGGCAGATTCTTAACTACTGTGCCACAAGGGAAGCCCTTACTTGCTTCTTACAACAATTTCATGAGGTAGGTGTTATTCTTACCCCTTCACAGAAGGGGAAGCTGAGGTACAAAATGGTAACGTGCCCAAACTCACCCACACACTCAGGAAGAAGCTGAGCAAGAACTGAAACCAGAGTGCAGGCTCCTTTTACTAAAGAGCCTGTTTATAAAAGCCTCCTGAGAGTGGCTCAAAGGGAAGGGAGGGGCAAGGAGATGCTTTGGATGTTGGAGTGGAGGAAGGCAGGGATCTGCCAACACAATCGGGAGGCTTCTTGGGCTGTGCTAGAGGAGTGGAGAGGGGGTTGCAGGGCAGGAGAACCTGAGGAGAGGAGACAGCCTCTCAGGCCGTCCAGACAAGGGCGTGCAGGGGAGAAGGGGAGATGATAGGGGGCACCGAGATAAGCTTTTCTGACCCAGCAAGTCCTCAGGAATCTGGCTGGCCATCCCTCCCCTTCCCAAGAGGAGCGCCCTCCGGTGGGCTGAGAACAGGACAAGAACAGCCTCCTCCACCCCTGCTCTCAACTCCCATCCCGATCTCCTGGGATTTTCACAAAACCCAGGCAACAGGAGCGCAGGAGTCAGATCCTAATCCCCCAATACAAATGGGGAGACTGAGTCCCAGGGAGGGGAAGTGGCTCAGAGGTCACCTAGATCCAGGGCAGAACAGGAGTGGGGACATTCCCATGAGTGTCCGGCCACTGGAACCACAGGAGGCAGGATCCTGGGTCCTCTTCCCTAATTTTGCCTCCAGCCCAGGGCTCCCCTCCTAAGTGTTCCCAGGATCGTCAAACCCACTGTTCAAACCAAACGTCTCATCTTCAGCCCAACCAGCTCCTTCTCCCGTGCTCTCAGTTTCAGGGACTGGCACCCCCATTCATCTAGATGCTCAAGCCCCAATCCTTCACGTCTCCTTAATGTGTGCCTCACCCTTTCCCCAACACCACCTACCTATCCGTCACTGCGTCCTGTGAATCCTGAATAACTGGCATCAACCCACCGCTCTTCCCCAACATCTCTCGTAGTCCCAGTCATCAGAGTTTTTCTGCTGGTTAGGCCAACACTTTCCTAATTGACCCACCGGCCTCAGGCTCCCCACAGCAAACAGTCCTCTCTGT